>NC_090265.1:1521216061-1521536894 GCF_040414725.1 Anabrus simplex
ACATATCATACATTCGCACTGTATTTAACAAACGAATTATTATTATTATTATTATTATTATTATTATTATTATTATTATTATTATTATTATTATTATTATTACACTGGTGTATTTACTGACTGACAGAGCAAATGCAACACCAAGAAGGAGTGGTCAGAACTTTATGCCAATTGCAGGGTAGACTGACGTCACTGAGGTATGCTCATGATGTGAAATACGCCGCTGTGCTGCGCACGTAGCGAACGATAAATGGGACACGGCGTTGGCGAATGGCCCACTTCGTACCGTGATTTCTCAGCCGACAGTCATTGTAGAACGTGTTGTCGTGTGCCACAGGACACGTGTATAGCTAAGAATGCCAGGCCGCCGTCAACGGAGGCATTTCCAGCAGACGACGACTTTACGAGGGGTATGGTGATCGGGCTGAGAAGGGCAGGTTGGTCGCTTCGTCAAATCGCAGCCGATACCCATAGGGATGTGTCCACGGTGCAGCGCCTGTGGCGAAGATGGTTGGCGCAGGGACATGTGACACGTGCGAGGGGTCCAGGCGCAGCCCGAGTGACGTCAGCACGCGAGGATCAGCGCATCCGCCGCCAAGCGGTGGCAGCCCCGCACGCCACGTCAACCGCCATTCTTCAGCATGTGCAAGACACCCTGGCTGTTCCAATATCGACCAGAACAATTTCCCGTCGATTGGTTGAAGGAGGCCTGCACTCCCGGCGTCCGCTCAGAAGACTACCATTGACTCCACAGCATAGACGTGCACGCCTGGCATGGTGCCGGGCTAGAGCGACTTGGATGAGGGAATGGCGGAACGTCGTGTTCTCCGATGAGTCACGCTTCTGTTCTGTCAGTGATAGTCACCGCAGACGAGTGTGGCGTCGGCGTGGAGAAAGGTCAAATCCGGCAGTAACTGTGGAGCGCCCTACCGCTAGACAACGCGGCATCATGGTTTGGGGCGCTATTGCGTATGATTCCACGTCACCTCTAGTGCGTATTCAAGGCACGTTAAATGCCCACCGCTACGTGCAGCATGTGCTGCGGCCGGTGGCACTCCCGTACCTTCAGGGGCTGCCCAATGCTCTGTTTCAGCAGGATAATGCCCGCCCACACACTGCTCGCATCTCCCAACAGGCTCTACGAGGTGTACAGATGCTTCCGTGGCCAGCGTACTCTCCGGATCTCTCACCAATCGAACACGTGTGGGATCTCATTGGACGCCGTTTGCAAACTCTGCCCCAGCCTCGTACGGACGACCAACTGTGGTAAATGGTTGACAGAAAATGGAGAACCATCCCTCAGGACACCATCCGCACTCTTATTGACTCTGTACCTCGACGTGTTTCTGCGTGCATCGCCGCTCGCGGTGGTCCTACATCCTACTGAGTCGATGCCGTGCGCATTGTGTAACCTGCATATCGGTTTGAAATAAACATCAATTATTCGTCCGTGCCGTCTCTGTTTTTTTCCCAACTTTCATCCCTTTCGAACCACTCCTTCTTGGTGTTGCATTTGCTCTGTCAGTCAGTGTATATAGTAGGGGCTGCCTGGCCGAGGCGGTAAAGGCGTGCTCGGTTCGCCCGGAAGGACGTCATAAAATTTAAGAAACGAGATTTCCACTTCTGGAGGTGCATGTGGCCCTGAGGTTCACTCAGCCTACACCAAAAATTAGTACCAGGTTAATTCCTAGGGGCAAAGGCGGCCGGGCGTTGAGCTAACCACTCTACCCCATCACTTGCCGTGGTTAACAATGGTGGAAGCCTTTACCTTCGACTCCTCCAAGGGCCTTCATGACCTGTACGGAGGTGACTTTGTCTTTGTTTATTAATATAGTAATATCTGAAGCTGGAATGTCTCCATATTACATACTGGTAGTTTATTTTGTGCAGGCAGTTGGGAAACACAGAGCTATTTCCAGGTCTGGAAATGTACCCAGTGAAAGTGTTTGGTGAGTCATAAGTAGAATCCATGTCTTGGACAAGGAAGTACTCACGACGGCCCCGTCTACAGACACAAAAGTGATAGTTCAAGGTGTGATCGTGAGATGGGCATGTTGGTACCTAAGCATTTGACATCTCTTGCTGATGGTTGGTCAGACCAAAACCATCTTCAATACTTTTTTTAAAAAATATATATTCCGAGTCACACTTTTATTTATTTTTCATTGTATTAATAGCATTTGTATTTACATTCTCTAAGAGTCGTTACATAAAAAAGCATATGAGTACACAAAAATGAAATATGTGCAAAAATCATTACAAGAACAAACTGAAAATAAGACAGCAAAATCTACTGTTTGAAAGATAAAGATGATGTGGTTTTTAAACGTAAGTTATATCATTACCGTACAAATCAAATGTGAGTGTAAAAACAAAAAATAAAATAAAACAAGTTTATAACTATTCCACAACCAAAACTTTCATAAGTTTTCATTTTCATCTAAAAAATAAGTAATACAAGAGAACGTCAAGTTGTTTACACAGTATTTAGAACTGAACAAAGAAAATCACGTTTTTTTCCTTTTCACACTAGGAGCAGCGAATATATGTATGTCATCTTCGGTATCATAATCATTTAATAGTACACAGTTATACTAAACACAAAATACCCTTCACATTAACATAAAATTTTATAGATGTAACACACAACAAGTAATAGGAAGGTACTTCAGAATTTGAAAAGATGTTTTCCGAAGGATTCTTAAAGACACATCTGTCTGACCATCTTCCAGCGTTCTTTCCTGAGATGATCCAGAAACCCAGTTAATGTCACACTTGTATGCTGAGTCAAGACAAACTACAATATCTCAGACCTTAACCGACCTATCGAAACTGTCCATAATGGCGGCAGCTGGAGTGCTAGCATGCGTTTGTTTTGATTTGTGTATGCCGTGTCGTTACCAAATATTTACGGAAATTTGAATATTATTAATCGTACATTGTCAGTCTTAAGAAGGTTATAGATCCTCTCTCAGTGTCGTAATAAGTTGTTTGTTCTTAAAGAGCTGATTTATTCTAACAATATCGCTGGTGATTAGGTTAATGTTGATTCTCGTGTTCTTCTCTGAAAGTATTTTCTTCATTTTTAGTTTCGAATGCAATATGTTTATAGTTTAACGTGCTGTGTGCCTGGATGTAAGTAAGAACTTCAGTGTTCCCGTTTCCAGAAGACCTAGTATTACGGCAAAATTGGGTTAAGAGCATTCGTAAGGAAAACTTCGATCCGAATCATAGGACTAATAATGTTGTGTACATTAATCATTTTATCATTGTTGAAATCAAATGTATTGTCAGGAAAGATATTATTTACCCATAGAAGGTGGTGATCTCATTCGAGTGCCGCGCAAACTTCCGAAGTTAAAACTAATGATGCCTATCGTAGCATTTGCCCTATCAGCCAACGTACCTTACTACAGAGAAAATTAAATCAGTCCCAGAAAGATCCGGAAAATCATGACCAAGATTTATGATTTAGAGACTAAATTAA
The DNA here is from genome assembly GCF_040414725.1 of Anabrus simplex. Taxonomy (NCBI): domain Eukaryota; kingdom Metazoa; phylum Arthropoda; class Insecta; order Orthoptera; family Tettigoniidae; genus Anabrus; species Anabrus simplex. Next base: position 1,521,219,549 of record NC_090265.1, read on the forward strand.
TCTTAAACGGTGGTGCAAGAATGATGTAACTTGATTAATTTTCAACGTTTTACAATGAACATGCGTAAACTAGACCTACCCCATTTCCCGTTAGTGAACGTGAGGATTACGTTTTTTTATATAAAATACAATTATGCCATCAGTTCTGGTGAGTTTTAAGTTGACGAGTGTTTTAGATGGTCATGTGTTATCATACAAATATCGCTTGTACCTACTCAACAATACAGGTGGATTCTGGGGGGTTGAAATTTTATTGGAGAAATTTGTTTGCGTGTTTTACATAATGGGCTGTGGTTAATGGTAGTGTTACATAGTATTTCATGTAAGGTTAATAATGTTCTTTGTTGACATCTATATAACTTATTTGCTGACCGGAGATTCATATGTGAAATATTTTTATACTCTGTGTCTGTTTCAACCTGACGTTGATACAATTATTTCCCCCCCTGAAATTACATTTAGACTTACAGTACGCGATAACGCTACTTTTGGTGTTTAATTATTCATATTTTGAGTTAGTGAATTGCATTTCATGACGTTTGACTTGTGATATTTTCTTTAGGTGACTCGAAATAAACAACCTCTCATATCGCACACCGATGTCCGCCATGTTTCTTCTGGATTACGGTCTGATGTAATTGTAGTTGGTCTTGGCTGAGTGTTGTACGCCTTGATATTGTAATGAATGGCTCCAGCTATTATCATATGCAAGCGTTTTCGCTCTCGTTCTGTCCGTGATTTATATTCATATTCAGTATCTCCCTCACTCTGTCACTTGTTGCTGTTGTCCCTGATATCTGGTAGACAGCGTGTAGTGCCCATCTCGAAACTAATGCCACATTGCCGCATGTCGTAACTCGATGCACGAGATGGTCCGTCTGATGACACACCAGACATTTGTCATCAGATACTTGTCCATGTCTTCTCATTTTCTCACCCGTCGGGATAATTTCGTTTGTGCATATGTAGAGTGATACCCTCCATTCAATTGGGATCCATTTGTTTCATATATTTTTCCAGATCTGTTTCCAGTCGCGATGTGCGTATTTCTGTTGTATTGTCGGAATACATTTATTGGAACCTTTCCCACCGTCCCCCATGACTCATGGGACCATGTGACAACAAACCGACCCTTTCGGGTCACGAACACATGGGACCATGCTCCACGGAAGTCGATAGTCAAGGGATCTTTTTGGCCTGTGCCGATTTCTCCTCATTGGGATTGTATATTTAATCCACTCACATGAAGAGTTACCGACCATTCGACTCAGCTAGATCAGAGCTACTCTCCCGTTCCTGAGGTCTGAACACGGACTCCTCAGGGCCGAAGAACGTTCGCGGCAAATAAAGGCTATAAAACATAAACTACCTTACAGGCCTACAATGAACGGAAGAGGATTTCGGATGCTTGTTTTTCGGCAAAGAATAAGCACAAATAAGTTTACCAAATTTACTAAGGCGCTCGTTGAAATATACAGATACACTATGACATCCTTGGAAAATTAATATAAATTGACAAGTTGAATACAAATATTTAGCAACGGTAAAATCCGTGCTACCATCCATCAGTTAAACTTCATCCACATTCCATAAGAATATTTATGTGGATGACCACAGTTCCTAAGGATATTTCAAATGCAAGAATACTTCCATCCAAACTAACAAGCTGATGGATACCTGATTTGACATACACAGAAAAATATACATCCCCGAGGGATGTCCAATCTCGTTGACATACTACGTCCATACCATTTGTTTTGTCTGTCTATCTCCCGTTGGATATCAAAAACTGTTGAGTGTTACACAAACAAAACATAACACAGATTACCTATTTACAGTTACAATTCGAACCATTTTCCTCCAAATATCAGTATTCCCTGGGACCGAATCCCATGTCATGAAGTTAAACATTTACTTACACTAATTCAACTACCCCGGAGTGGTCATTTTATCTTATATCTACCGCCACCAAATATCTATACATGAATAAAAAAATATACTGGAGAAATAATCATATGTTTACGTAAACCATGGAAAAGGAAATAACATTGCGCGTCTCCACCAGTTGGAAGACAAATGAAATAAAAATCACACGAACACAGGCTCGACAACGAACCCGTCACTTCCAACAACTACCAGTGAAATATTCACGAAGTCTAAATTCGCGCAGAACAGTACATAACACAAAACAAGATCACACTCTGAAAAAGAAACACATATTATACACCAACACAAAGTATAAATGGCTGTATTTCATCTCGCAGCACCCGCTACTTGAGCGAGCTATCGGTCCCTTCTGTGCTCTATTGAGGTTCGAACCTGAGACTCTGGTCGTCTCCATCAAGGGTCCTGTAATCAAGCCCTAATTAGTCTAATCATGTAGAGGACAGTCATAAATTCCTACATTGCCTTTAGATCATGGCTGGTGGATCGTGTGTGGTAATTACGTAAATATTCCGTCTTTATTCTCACAGAAGACTGCACCGTCTTAAAAAGAAACACTTCTCGGCCAAGCGACTACCCTCATCTGCCCTCTCACAAGGACCTTCCCATTCTGGGGCCATAAATCACTCATTGTGAACGTTCCCTTCGCACAGCGGCGAGAGAGCATTTACCGCACTCAATATCGGCAACCGAGTCAACAAAATCATACAATGGAGCTAATGCAGGGTACACCTGCTCGAACCAGCTCATATTATCATTATGTCCAAGAATCATTTCTCAAATTAAGCCGCTATCTTATACCAAAAATCTCGTCAACTCTCCAGGAGTCTGGGGTTCAACCATACATTTCTTCCGTCGTACGTTTTTTTTACCACAGTTACGTCAGCCTTTAACCCAAAGAACAATGTCCCCTAATCTCTCCCCCTTGAGGCGAGATTGTGTACCTGTCATATACTACCCTATTGCTCGAGATATATCGGTATATAAAAATCACCGATCACATTACTTTAAGAAAATACATATAATAATAATAATAATAATAATAATAATAATAATAATAATAATATTAATAATAATAATAATAATAATCCACTAACCTGTTGCTTGAAATGTATCGGTATAAAACACTGATCAAGTTACATTAAGAAAATAATAATAATATTCAGACATGATCAAACTCAACTAGAAAAATCTCTACTTTGTTAGCCTAGCTAATGTGTAGGGTGGGCCAGGTTTGAACCTCCGCACGTCTTTTCTCGAACGTCTTCAGTTACAGCCAAACTTATACACTAGCATGCAAAAACTAACTACTGTCTCTACTTTTATGACTTGAGTGCTGTCACTATCCCACATTAACTTCTGTATAGGTACATGTTAATGATACTGACACCTACTAATCCATGCTCGTATTATGCAGTCACGCAGATGAAAATATGGCATTAACCTGGCCAAATTTCTATTTATTTTTCCCCCTTAAATCCTTCTCAGCACTCATAACAAAAAAAAATATAGGATAGCATGCGGCTTCTAAAAGGGGTCCCAAACTCTATACATCCTTCCTGGTTCACTTCCTTCCCATATCTACTTACAAGAAACAAATTAAACAAGGGTCATCCGACCACTCCAGGTAATTAACCTATCAATTACCTCATCATTAACCCTATCTTTACAGTAACTTTATTTACAAGGGGAAATACTAACATTGGAAGAAATTAGCTCAATACTCAACAGTTTATGATGTTTTTCTGGCCCCCGTCCGAAGTTTTCAGGGGCCTGCCATCGGTGCTCACTCCATGTCGTTGGCTCGTGCAGTCCTTGGTTCTAGGCGTGTGATGACCTTGCTGGAGTAATCCATCTTCCTGGTGAACAAATCACTGCAATTATATTCACACAATCTTGCACACTTGTTGATCACTCGACACCATCCAACTTCCCCTCTATCGTTCTAGAGCGATACTAGTTACGTGATGCTAATGATTATGGATATCTCAGCTAGTCTATTTAGTTAAATCAGGCAAGCTGTGATTCGTGGTTTCCTCCTTCCCAAGTCTATCGCCTCCTACGTCCGTGACTTATATCAACCGTCCTTTTCTTACTTTCTTGTCTCGATTAAATCAGATCCTGAACTTATCATTCCCCTTTACTTGGTGTTATAATCTGTTCCGGAAATCCTGCTCTCAATGTTACATGAATTTAACTGATAGTATTTCTTCACACGATCTGATTTTCTTTGAAACAAAGTTTACCAAATCCCAAAGTTAGACTTCTCGAAGCTGAGCTCCCTTACTGCTACAGACATTAGCCTTTTACAGTCACTAGCTAAGACATAATGACAAATATTCAGAGTTTACTTCGCGATCGGACGTCGCACAAATACCTCTGTCATATAGTTACATTTCCTACTATCGCTGCACACTGGAAAACACTTTTAAAACTTCACTCCCGTTTCTTTGTGTCAGTAATTCAAACAAAAAAAGAGGTGGACCTCGCCTGCGGACCGCACGTAGTTCCACCTTCTGAAGCTCGTTCTCGACTACTCACACCCCCGAGAAACTGCAACAACTTATAGCCAAACCGGGAATAGGGGCGGCTAGCGTGTCCTACCCCCACTCTGATTCTGGCCTTTCCTGGATAACCCAGCCTGTCGAAATCAGCAATACGCTAGACTGTGTGACTTGGATGTGCACAAGGACGCTATGATATGCGGAGTTGAATATGTTCGGCGGATCTGCAGTAATTAATTAATCAGCTTGGAGGGGAAATAGGGAATCCCCAAAGGCATCTGGTTTCAGCCATGGCGTCCGTACGCTATGGGTCTTATATAACTTGTTTACCAACGCCTTTCGCTTGGAGAGTATTTTCTATCAGAACTCTTGACTTTATAATTCCACCAAAATTCAGCACACTCCTTTAACAGGTGCAGTTTTGTTAATCAAGCCTTATTTACGCCAAAAATGCATTAAATTTAGCCCGATCGCTCTGGCATCGCTGTACGCTGGCAGATGTTTTCCAATATGGAGTCGCTAAATAGTATTCTTCTCCTGCTTCTTCTATGACGTGTGCCTAGCTCGGGGATTCCTTAAGCCACCCAGTGGGCGGGTGAAGGCGCCTCTCTGGCGGGCTTCGTATTGCACAACCTGACGATACCCCCAGCATCCACACAAAGAAAGCTTGCTGCCAGCTTCCTTACCAAGCATATCACTTGAAATAAATACTAATTGTGCCGGTACGGTCACATTATATTGCTTCAATCTGAAGTTGTGTATATTCTTAGCTTTGTCCAACTTTCCATCTGTAAGGTATGTATGTTGTAGAATGGAGAAAGCGTCTCGGAAGCAGTATCGAAATGATCCTTTTGTTTCAGGTTTGTTGTTACACAGAATGTTAACATTGCACTGTCAAACACACCTCCTCTTGGGTACAATGCTTCAATGATATGGGACAGAAAAAGTGCTGTGCATTTCTTTTCGACTGCAATTAGACGCAAACCACCATCCTGTTCAGTCAGATGAAGCTGGTCTCTCCTTATTCTGTATCTGTAGCTTTTCCATAGATAAAATCCAATTGCCATTTCAACACATTGGCAAATGACATGTGAAGCTGGAAGAATTTGGGCAAGATACCAATAATATGCCAAACTTTTTGGAAAATGATAGCCGCCTTGACAGTTCCTCCTTTAGCTAAAACCGCAGAGTGCTTAGAGCAGATGTCCAATTAGTCCTTATCGTCTCTGCAATATCTTTACTGAAGGTAATGCCCAATATCTTGCAGTGGTTTACAATTGGAATCGTGGAGCTGTCAAATATTTGTTACAATTCACTTTTGCACCTGACACCTTGCAGTGGGCTTCTAGAGTATCCTGTGCATTATTATTAGCATCTTCGTCACTGGTCAACAGTAGGGTAATGTCATCCGCGTATGCGCGTACTGTGAAGATTTCATTGTTAATAGTTAGTCCGGTTAAAGAATTTGTCAAATTTTGAATCAGGTGTTCTATTGCCAAAACAAAAAATCTCCATGGATAATGGGCATCCTTGTCTAATTGATTTGTTTATTGAAACTTTCGCTGAAAGAAATCCATTAATCATAACTCGTGAGGATGCCTTCTAGTATATGCGCTGTATTGTTTCTATGACATTCTTTTGACATCTAAACCTTTTTAAAACTTTCCAAAGTTAAGAGTGTGCTATCCTACCGAATGCTTTGCTGAGGTCAATGCTAGCCAGTACTCCTGAACCACTGTCCCACTTTGAATGATATATGATTACATCTCAAATTGCCAGTAGATTATATAATATGTTTTTCCCAGGTATAGTGCAAACCTGTCCATTATTAATTAATGAAGGGAGAATCGTTCTGATTCTGTTCGCTAAGATCTTGGCCAGTAGCTTACAAGGGTGCCCATAGGATATCTTGTAGGGGGTGGAGGGCAAGACCTGGGGGTATGTAGTATTTTTAATATTTTGGAAGATGAATGGCGACTTGTATTCCACGGCAGAATACCACCCCCGGTATCCGCTACGTAATACCGACTTTTAAATCATTTTTTTGAAAGAAAAACACTTGACTATATTACATTTTTTCCTTTCCCTGAGAGCTAGGGGGTGGGGGGCACGTCCCCCCTTACCCCCGAGTATGGGCGCCCTTGGTAGCTTATAGTCCTTATTTAATATTGTAATAGGTCTATAGTCACTGATATACGTGCACCTCGAGAGTTTGGGAATTAGGATGATAAGTGACTGAAGGCATAATAACGTGTGTCAAGTCTTTACCGATAATGTTCCAGAATGTCTTACACCATTCATACGGGATCGCATCATAGCCTGGAGTCTTATTTGGCGCAGTATAGTCTAACGCTTGCTTCACTTCTTCGGAAATATATTAAGATGTGCGGTATAATTTCCTTCTAGATGACTCTGGATATTATGAAGGTGCCTGTCAATATCGAACTCTGAGATGGTTTCTTCTGCAAACATTTCACGGAAATATCTCTCACTTTCTGCAATGAGTTGTTCCTTAGTATTGAATATTGTCCCTTTTCCATTATCCCATCGATTTATAAATTTCTTATTTGCTGATCTTCTGATATTGGCAATGTAATGAGAGAGACTTTCTCTCTTTCTATGAAGGAAGTGCCTTTTACGTGCTGATTCAGTTGTTCTAAGCTGCTTTCATTAATCCCTAAAATAATTATCTTAATAGAGTTTAATGCAGAAGAGACATTTTGGCCTTGCTGTTCCTTGTAATGCAGATCAAAAATTCATAAAATTCAATTTTCCTACATGTATCCTAGTTGTGCTCATACGTTATTGCTCTTCGTAGCGATCTAATTCCTTGTTTAAGTTTATAAGTCAACCCAGTGCTGGATTAAGGTGTTTGGGGGCCTGGGCTATTTAAAAATGTGGGGCCCCTTCTTCGCAACATCACGTAAGACTATCATACTGAAGTCGTTATAGAACTACTTGCACTTAAATTGATGAATAGGGAAGTATTGAATTAGACTGCATTTTTTCTCTACTTTTCATGTTAAAATTTCATAATGCCAAAACATATTTTACATTTGTCTCATTGTGACTTCCCCTCTCGGAGAACAATCATCGAACGAGAAATGCAACCATTCAAGCTAAGGGCGCCAATCTTTAAGTTGAGGACTTAAAGATAAAAATTTATAATCAAGCTTGGACGGACTCTTATCACAGGGGTGGGGTGATAGTGCACTAATCATTAAGCAGGAGAATTAGAAATCAAAAGGCTAATTAAGGCAGATTGATTAAAGTGAACTAGAAAAATACTATTTATTATATTTAATATAAATGACGACGGTTTAACGAGAACTGAATTTAAAATAGAAAATGAATTTAATAAAAAATTGAATGACTCTACTTCGCGAAAACTTGCAATATCTTTAACTCGCTTGCTCACCATGTAGTCTTGTTCTGCTGGTCCTTGGAAAGCTTCCATCCTTGTAGCTGGAACATCACCGGTCGTCTTTGAGATCTCTTCATCTGCTGCTAAGTACCATTCCTGCCTTGCAAATTGCACCCACCACTAATTGGAAGATGACTTCAAAACTAACACTCCCTATTATGCTTTATCCCATATATTGGAGATAAGCCCTAAGTCATAGTTAGAAGAACCACCTTGGGTTATATGGAGAGGATACTCAATTAAGAATCCTTCCAACTTTACTGAAAATGTTCTCTGAAGTTTCATTTCTATCTAGATTAATACTACCTATTGACTTAGACTGGTTCAAACCGGTCTTGTAGCCGAGCTGTACGTACTTCCTGATGAGAGTGGCTATACACCCCTCATTCAGAATTTCTAAGTATCGAGACGAAGAATCAAGTAGAGAATCAAGTAGAATAATGTAGAATAATATCGATCAGAAACACGTAGAAGACTCGTAGAAGATCCGTAGAAGAATATCGATCAGAATGACGCCAAGAGCTCCAACACGCCCTTTTATAACCTTCTCTCGCGCTAATTACAGGTCGCTACACGTGGTCCAATCAGATGACACGTCTCTCCCCACTCCAGATATTAGAGTTGACGGGTCTAAACCCTGATATCAACTGTTCTTCTATTAGTCCTTTCACTCAGTATCCATGGCAACATGACGCTCCTTTGAAAATATAGGCGTTGATCAGTTTGAATAATTCTGGTCGAAATACGGTAGCTTACGTTAGGACGCGTGAACACGTGCTCGCTTTTCCCAGAACTTGGTGTCTAAATTTGTCCTTCCTTCTTCCTCGGTGATGTGGCAAGATAGAGGAAATCTACTGCAAGTTAATTTTAAACTAATGTCGCAAGAATCTAAGTGAATATTAGGATATTCAGCCCTCGTTTACAAGTCGTAGTTACAAAGTAATGAAATGATAGTGAGCAAATGATTAAACATGAATTATAATACAATTACATACCAAAATAAATATCATGACGTTAAATTCCTGAATTAATTACACATAATAAAATTAACATAATTACACTGTAACGTCTGGAACGTTACATACGCCCCCATGAGTTCTTAACAAATATCACATGAGTTGAGAACTCACACACTTACTCCCACATTGACTTGAAATACCTCTATTACCTGCCCATAACGAGCGACATTATTTTCATACAATTAATTATATCTCACTGTTTCCATATCTCTCTTAGACTGCTTACCATTGCGAATGTCTGTTATTTCAGTTCATCTTGAGGTTTAGATGCTAAATTATGCCCAACACAAGCAACTTTCCATTTTTGTAAAAAACAAGATTATCCTAGAGAATATAACATAATATATATACAATTCAGATTACAAACTCTGCCGAGTGTCTTTTTGTCCTTTTACTCCCCATCTCTCCGACATTCTTTGCTAGATAGCAGTAACACGTTCTCTTCCAATCTTTTACATTAAAACCCTGGAAAACAAATGATACAAACAATTTACACTTTTATCACTCTTTCGAATGTTTCAACTTTATCTTGAAGCAGGATGCCATACACTTCACACGAATACCCACGTGATTTAAGCTCACGGTAAAATTATTGCAAGTTTAGAAATGCACATACGGGAAAAATAATTATTTGCCGTCGTCAGCTTTAATTAGCCTTCTGTAACATCTCAAAAAACAAATAATCTATAAAATTTCATGGCCTCACATACGGAAAACAGATGATCTATCGTCAATGAACGAGCGTAACTCTACCGTTACCCACAAACACCTCCCTTGTTTACAAACACAGCTAGGAAATACCACCACAATAATTGAGACGTAAACTCATTCCGCTCGTAGTCTGACATAACAAGTAGCAACTTCCCCGCGTTACTGACCTATATCTCACAATCCGGTTCAGCCACCTCACACGACAGGTATCTCCGTAAACTACTAATGTTATATGAACCATTCATTACGCTCTCGCCATCCGCTAACTTGTAAGCACAGGGTCCTAGTTTTCTATGTACTTTATAAGGGCCTTGATATAAAAGAAAAAATTTCTTTGTTACCTTATCCTCACTATTTGACAACATTGGAACTCTCACCAAAACCATATCACCTACCTCAAAGTTATCAAGTACCTTACGTTTCTGCTGCCTTTTACGTTTATCTCCAGATTTAATCAGGTTCTCCCGTGCCAGTCGGACGTAAAATTCAGCATTACGAGGTGGTTCCTCAGGCAAACCTAACACCCTCACTACGCTCTCGCATTCAATACACAAACGTATTGATCCATCAGACTTAGGCACGACAATTGAATGGATGAAAACCATAACGGTATAAGTGACATTTAAAAGAAAGTGAGTTAAGTGCAGGATGTAACTCTAGGAGGATGTATCTCTTCACCAGCAAAGAGATACAAGTGATAGCGGTAATATTCTGCGCTCTAGTGATGGATGGTATAACTACAAATACCATGCTTTATATGAGTGTTAAGATGTATAAATGCCTTTTTCTCTGAATGAACAAAATGCTACTTATACCGTTATGGTTTTCACCCATTCAATTAAGGGATTAACATATTGACTGTTTGATAATTCAATCACATCGTCTGCTAACATAGCTTGAATTTGATCCTCTACGGCTTTGGCATATTCGTGTGGTATCGGATACCGCGGTCCGCTGAATGGAGTCTTATCCAGCACAGAAAAAGAATGTTCATACAGATGGGTAACACCAGGTTTCTCGGAGAAAATCTCCACGTGTTCACATAACACTTCAAATAACTTGTCCTTCTGGATTTCATTTAACTCATTTCTACTTACGGCTTCTTTCAAGCCACATATTTTATCCTCATTAATCCACAACTGGCACAACTTCAGGCCCTCACTAGCCTCTTCATTAACTTTAGAAACCTCTCTCATTCTCCACACTGTACTAACTTCCGTTTTCCTCTGAATTTCCTCCTCAAACTTGACCTTGATATCCTCATTATTCCACCTCAAATTTAGCACTAGATCATTGTAATTTAACTGAGCCAATTTTAACGTTAACCAGTCAGATCCCAAGATAAGATCAAATATCAAATGCGGAATTACCAAACAGATCTGAACGCTAGTAAAATTATTAATACAGATCGGGACAGCTACTTGTTTACAAATTTGCTTAGACTTCTTTCCAACAGCCGTAATGATGAAAGTAGACTTAACAGGCATTTCCTCCAACTGAATACCCTGTTTCACTAATGACTCATACCACTGAGAACTAATACATGATATTTGGCTACCTGAATCACTCAAAACTTTAACCCACGCCCCCCAGACTTTCAATTTAACAACGGGATTGACTACTTTATTACTTGAATCTCCATTATTCTGCTCGGGTTCATACAACAAATCGTCTCTAACATCTAGGTCATATGGTAACACTTTCATGGCAAGACACTTCGCTACCTTCGTACTAGGCTGGAATTCTGACCTAACATTACAGCCTCTAGTTAGTTTAAAGGTTCCCTTTGTGTATTGACGTTGGACTCATTAGTACATTGCTCTGGCCTCCGTTGGGAATTTCCTGTCCTATATTCAGGTGCTCCGCTCCTGCTGTTCTGCTGAGGTCTGAACTGATTGCGAGCTTCGTGATTCTGTGTTCTACCGTTATGTCTCATTCCGTTGTGATGACTAAAGTTCTGAATATTCTCCGTTCTACTCCTAAGGTTACCTAACGCATCAAAACTGCCTAGTAGGTTCTCCATTTCCTGAATAGTTCCAACTTTTTGCATGCAGGCCGCTTCTCTCACCCTGTCCGGAAAATGTCTTAAAAGTAGTCTTACTACATCAGACCCCTCGGTTATACCATCTAAGTTCTGACAAATCATGACATGTGCCAGGAAGTACTCGGTCATAGTAACTCCTTCATGCTGTTTGTACCTCCCAAATACCACCCTTTCTCTCTCCCGAGCTTGTATCGCTTCATTCCAGAATTTCTCTCTAAACTTATTTCTGAATTCTTTCAGGTTCGTCATCGTCTGCCTATATACCATGAACCAAGACCGAGTTTCTCCTACAAAAGCATGGTCAATATTTTCCATAACGTCTTCCCAGTCCATAGACCCTTCCTCTAGACGCTTTTCAAATCGTTTTTCAATCATCTTAAGGAAATCTAGCGGGTTCGTTTGTTTCCCATTAAATTTAGGTAGTTCAATTTCCCTAATGTAGCTATTTCCTAGACATTGCCTTCCCGTGAAAACCTGTTTATCCTTTACCACCTGTTTTAACTGATTTTCTGCTTTCTCCATCCGGCATTCTACCTCTTTGTCTCTCCTATCAATTTCGCTCTCCAAATTAACCTGCTTCTCTTTCAATGTCCTAATTTCAATCTTATTCTCTTCAGCTATCGCAAACCTTTCTTCACTTGCCCGGGTCTCATCTTCTATTCTAAGCTTTACTGTGTCAATCTCTTGTTGGACGTGGTCTTTAAATATCCGTATTTCCCCTCTTTGAGTCTCAACTCTCTTATCAATACTAGTGACCTGCCTCATTACTTCCTCCCTAGTAGAGTTGTTTTCCTTCCCCATTAATTCCAGGAATTCACTTCTCTGCTCCGCAAACTTTTCTTCTACCTGTTTCCCTTGCCGTACATATTCCCTTTCCTGGTCCTCTAATCGCTTATTAAAATGTTCATTTTTTACCACCAGATCGCGTAACTGCCTACTGTGTTCGTCCATTCTCCGATTCGCTTCCTCCTTATTTTCCCTCATCTCCCTACTTAATTCAGCTTTAGTTTGCTCTAACTGTTCTTTAAGTTCATATTTAATATTCTCAATTTTAGTGTTAGTTTGTTCTACATCTGTTTTAATTTGTTCCAATTCATTTTTAAGCTCAGATTTAGTTTGTTCTACATCTGTTTTAATTTGTTCCAATTCACTTTTTATTTCAGTTTTACTGTCCTCTATCTTACTTAACATTAACTGCATCATTCCCATTAACTGATCATTATTATTACTTTCATTGTTAGTGTTTACTTCCGCTTCGCCCCCCATCCTACTATCATCTGACTCCATACTGACTTCTTTCTGCTTGCCTTCACTCTCCATACTACTTACACTTCTATCTTCAATTTCCTCTACTAGACTACACAACTCTTCCTCTGAACTCAATACATTATTGCCTTTTATCGCCCGTCCACTGCGCAACATCCTCTCCTCTTTCGTCTGATCAGCCATGACCTTTCCCACAATCAAACACTCCTAATGCAACGTGGATATCCAAATTTTGCCCATAATACTAATTCTGATATCGTTACTGTCATTAACTGCTCCGTACTTAATGATTTTCTCGCCACACGTTGGAGCGGCATTTATGTGACTTCCCCTCTCGGAGAACAATCATCGAACGAGAAATGCAACCATTCAAGCTAAGGGCGCCAATCTTTAAGTTGAGGACTTAAAGATAAAAATTTATAATCAAGCTTGGACGGACTCTTATCACAGGGGTGGGGTGATAGTGCACTAATCATTAAGCAGGAGAATAAGAAATCAAAAGGCTAATTAAGGCAGATTGATTAAAGTGAACTAGAAAAATACTATTTATTATATTTAATATAAATGACGACGGTTTAACGAGAACTGAATTTAAAATAGAAAATGAATTTAATAAAAAATTGAATGACTCTACTTCGCGAAAACTTGCAATATCTTTAACTCGCTTGCTCACCATGTAGTCTTGTTCTGCTGGTCCTTGGAAAGCTTCCATCCTTGTAGCTGGAACATCACCGGTCGTCTTTGAGATCTCTTCATCTGCTGCTAAGTACCATTCCTGCCTTGCAAATTGCACCCACCACTAATTGGAAGATGACTTCAAAACTAACACTCCCTATTATGCTTTATCCCATATATTGGAGATAAGCCCTAAGTCATAGTTAGAAGAACCACCTTGGGTTATATGGAGAGGATACTCAATTAAGAATCCTTCCAACTTTACTGAAAATGTTCTCTGAAGTTTCATTTCTATCTAGATTAATACTACCTATTGACTTAGACTGGTTCAAACCGGTCTTGTAGCCGAGCTGTACGTACTTCCTGATGAGAGTGGCTATACACCCCTCATTCAGAATTTCTAAGTATCGAGACGAAGAATCAAGTAGAGAATCAAGTAGAATAATGTAGAATAATATCGATCAGAAACACGTAGAAGACTCGTAGAAGATCCGTAGAAGAATATCGATCAGAATGACGCCAAGAGCTCCAACACGCCCTTTTATAACCTTCTCTCGCGCTAATTACAGGTCGCTACACGTGGTCCAATCAGATGACACGTCTCTCCCCACTCCAGATATTAGAGTTGACGGGTCTAAACCCTGATATCAACTGTTCTTCTATTAGTCCTTTCACTCAGTATCCATGGCAACATGACGCTCCTTTGAAAATATAGGCGTTGATCAGTTTGAATAATTCTGGTCGAAATACGGTAGCTTACGTTAGGACGCGTGAACACGTGCTCGCTTTTCCCAGAACTTGGTGTCTAAATTTGTCCTTCCTTCTTCCTCGGTGATGTGGCAAGATAGAGGAAATCTACTGCAAGTTAATTTTAAACTAATGTCGCAAGAATCTAAGTGAATATTAGGATATTCAGCCCTCGTTTACAAGTCGTAGTTACAAAGTAATGAAATGATAGTGAGCAAATGATTAAACATGAATTATAATACAATTACATACCAAAATAAATATCATGACGTTAAATTCCTGAATTAATTACACATAATAAAATTAACATAATTACACTGTAACGTCTGGAACGTTACATCATCATCACTATCAAATCGACATACAAAACAGACCTTACGTTTTTTGGCACCACTAAGATATTTTCTATCCATTTTGCAAAATCATTACAGTTGTAACTTACGAATGGTTCAGTAATCAGAGGTGAACTGGTAGTTCTCTTCCTGATGCAAAGATATAGTATAGCATGCACATTCCACGGTGCTTCCCCGGTCCCCTCCCGCTCACTTCCTCTGCCCGTACTCGCAAGCTGCCAGTTTTAAATTTTCGTCAACAATAACCTTTACAATAATCGCAGTGCGTAAGTAGCGAGGATTCGTGTCTCCGGACGGTAATTGATTCTAGCAGTGATGAAATACTAACACGGACAACTGATAAGAAGGAAGGAAGAGTGGGTGTTCGATATTTTGCAAGCGTAAATATTCAGGCCTTTTTATACAATTTTAGGTTCGGCCAAGGGCCGGGGCCCCTTGGCACGCGGGGCGCGGGGCTGCAGCCCCTTTAGCCCCCCTCTTAATCCGGGCCTGAGTCCACCAGTCCATAACGTTACTGTAGCGATTTTGCGCTAAATTTGCATGGTGATAACTGATAACACTCTGTGAAATGTTTTACATCCTTGGTATTATTGAAAACAGTCCTATTCATCTTCCATATTCCTTTCCCAATGAAGCATCTTTCACTCCTTGTTGTCTTCATCATTACTAGAACGCTATGGTGATCGCTAAAGGCCACAGGAATCACCTTGCAGCTGTCTAGGTGCTGTGATTGATTGTGACGTCGATACGTACATCCTATCTATCCTGGATTTAGAGTCTCCACGGCAATATGTAAATTCGGCATGTGAGCCGCATAGCTGCTGCCAAACGTCCTTGAGCTGCATGGGCTGTGTGACTGTCTGAAGGCCTGGACAAATGTTAAAAGTACCTGTTTGGTCTCGTGGGCGAAGAGTGCAGTTGAAATCGCCTACTAGATCTATTGGACAGGGTGTCACTAAATGGGGGCACTATTTCATTGGTAAATAATAGGTTTCGTTCCTGTTTGTACTGTGACCCGGATGGGCTATATACGTTCATCAGTCTTGTGTTATTATAGGTGGCAGACAGAAACCTTCCCGCTGTGTCCATGAACACGTCTGTGAGCTGAAGTCCTTTCCTGTATACTATTGCGGTTCCTCAGAAGTTATCACATACGTTCGTTATACAGTCATAGTTATATAAGAAGTGGAAGTTTGTCTCATTAACTTCCTGGAGGAATAAGATATCAATATCATATTCCTTCACGAGCCGACTAAGCACGGCTTGAGTTGTAACAGTTCTTGCTCCATTAATATTAAGGGTGGAGTAAGTTGTGAGAAGACATACCATGAAAAGACAGAGAAGGAGAGCCAAAGGCCAAGATGCTATATTAATTTTTGCGTATGTGGTTATTTATAGGCCCGACAGGTAGTGGTTGGTGCAGAGTCAGTAAGGTACAGCTGTTTTAGCATTAGACCCTCTCCGCTCGGCGCTCTTCATTCTTGTGTGTATACGTGGGTCCCTATGGCTTAAGGAAGTGTATGATTGTTGACTGTCCTTCAAGCTTTTGGCCGCCTGGATGACGTACTGTGTGTTTTATTTATGTTTTGGATTCTAGGTGAAGACACCTTACTCTGTTTTTCTGTTCCATTACACCCTTTGTTTTCCATACCGTCCTCTGCCATGTCAGTATCTATTAGTTCCCTGTCAGGTACATCTGCGCTGTTCATACATTCATTTTCCGTCTTAGAGGTATGGCATACGTTGTTCGGGATCTGGCTAAGATCAAGGATTAAGGAGATCCTTGGTGTATCTAACACGTAATTCACGGATTCCTGGGCAGGTGTAAAGCTTGCTGTGGCCAAGGAAATGGTAGGGACGTCATTAGTTTCACTGATTTGTTCACAGTTTTCATGAGGTAGGGATTTGGAAGTGCTAGGGTCCAAGTCAGTCTTCAGACGTTTATTATGACTCTCTGTGACCGAAGGAAATTCATTCCTATCAATAACCGGGTTGTGTGCTGTGTTTCCGCATTGTGTATATCTGTCCACGGGGCTTGTTTTCTGGCTGTGTTGTGCGGCTCGCTTAGTGGGGCTGAAACTCGTCCTGCGACGCCTTGCTCACTGACGGTAGAGTTCATAGGTACTGTATGTCTGCTGTAGTGTTCATATTCCTTTTCTCTGCTAAGCGATTCTGGCGTAGCGGACAGTCCGGCTTTAAGTGACTGGGCGAATTACAAGCAAGACATGTCCTAGTCTGGCCGTCATAAATCATCTGTGCGCGAAATCCTTCAATCTACAATTATAAAAGGAAGTGTTTGTCTGTCTGTGTGTGCGCGATGCCCAGCAAAATCTACAGCACGCAGAGATCTGAAATTTTGAACATAGGTAGATGGAAGGGGGTCCGAATGCACCTCGAACCCGGAATTTTCATTTTCGCTGGTGAGTTATGAACGAAAAACCATCGGAAAACGTGTATTGGGATATGACAATCAAACGTGCTGTCACCAAGATTAAATGCATAGAATCGCTGTCGCTAGGCATCGTACATAAGATAGGTAGAGAACACAATATTCAAGGAGCCATTTTACGTCCAGTACGTAGGAAGCCGTTGTTGGTCTTATATGGTGTGAAGGCATATGATGCTGTTGATGGTGATTCGTCCGTCGGATCGGGACGTAAAGTCTTGAGCTATTCGAGAGGAGTGGGCTATGTGCCGGCGCCGGGTTTCGATCCCTTCATTCTTACTATCATATATCATGTCATTCACTTCATCTCATTAACTCACCTGATTAGGTTGGCGTCATGAAAGTCATCCCGTCGTAAAAATTCGCTACGAAGATTCATCTCACTCCGTGAAATAGGAAGCCATTTCCCTTCAATCCATGATGTCTGTCTGTCTGTCTGTCTGTCTGTCTGTCTGTCTGTCTGTCTGTCTGTCTGTCTGTCTGTCTGTCTGTCTGTCTGTCTGTCTGTCTGTCTGTCTGTCTGTCTGTCTGTCTGTCTGTCTGTCTGTCTGTGTTCATGTGTGCGATGCCCGGCCAAATCCACGGCAAAGATCTAAAATGTTTGTCATAGGTGGGCACAGGTTTTCACCTAAGACGCATGGCTGTGTCTGAGAGCAATTCTTGCACCAAAACATGAAGCTGTCAACGTCATCAACAAGCAACACTCACATGAATTATCCGGTTTCCTATAAATTGAAATGTCTATCGACACGACATGCCACACAGATGAGGCTGTCAACTACACGACAGAGATTTTGAACAATTTGGAGTCACCTGGAGTACTCTCGAACATCTTGGGGTGGACGATTGTGGCACCGATTATCCTTCCCAGGAATATGAATCCTTCCCTCTGTAATGAACACGACTCTGAAACTGATGACGAATATTATTGAAGCCACCATCATGCCTGAGCATGTCGCGGGCGAAGTAGTATTCCTCGGACTGTAAGTCCATTGAGTAGGAAGCCAGTTTCGGACCGCGTCACGAGGAGCCACCAGCCCGTAATATTCGGAAGTGTTTGTGTGTATGTATGCGGAGCCCAGTCAAATCTACGACACACAGAGATCTGAAATTTTGACATAGGACAATCGCTTAAAGTTGTAGGACTCCATCTTCGAAAACGGTGCTTTTGCCATTGTCAGCTGTACGTGGATTGTTTAAAAGTTCGAAAGGCAAACACAATACAGTATACATCTTACCTCCAAAAGGAAGTAGATTAATATAGTTTATTCCGAAGCTCTAATGAAACATACTTTGTATTATATAACATGGTTTTTTACATGGTTTTAATATTATTTGTACCATCCATCAACCCGGTATCTTAAGCATTGAAAGTAACAATATAATAAAAGTAAAATAATGTACCTCATGCAATTTACGTCAAAAAGATGTGAGTTAATAAATATAATGTTTTAATTTGCTTTTTAAGTAAAGAGTTTAGAAACATCTAACCGTTGATTACTAAACGCGTGCAAAGCCGCGGGCACATGCTAGTATACGTATAAGAAGGAAGGTGTTGGGAACTCCATTCTAATAGAACGTATACCGTTGCGTACTGTACACTGAAGGGGTATTGCTGTGAATACTCCTCTTCCCTGTGCTCTACCACTTCCCCGTATTTACCTAACGCTAATGAAATGGACTCTATAGGCACTTCCGGGGGAATATTCTTTTGTACCCTTTCAGCTGGCATCACAGTAACTTTCCCTACATGACCATCACTTAACGTTATTTTCTGAATTCCTTGATAGTACATATCAATCGTTCATAAATCACTGTTGAAATTGCCTTTTTTTTTTAAATTTTGCGTTGAGATCCGAGTACTTGAGTTGGCCGCTGTTAGCGGCGAGGGAAGGTCCTCTACTCCGCATTCTCCTGCTAGTCGCGTTTGTCACGACAAGTGTACTTGTTAAGTAAATACCGAGTTATTTTCTGAATTCCTTGATAGTTACATATCAATCGTTCATTAAAAAACTGTTGAAATTGCCATTTTTATACTGAAAACTTTCTGGAAGTAAAACGAAAAATGAATACTCTTTTATAACTAAATATCAAACCTCGATGTGCTTAACGTGTATTGGGATATGACAATCCAACGTGCTGTCACCAAGATTAAATGCATAGAGTCGCTGTCGCTAGGCAACGTACATAAGATAGGTAGAGAACACAATATTCAAGGAGCCATTTTACGTCCAGTACGTAGGAAGCCGTTGTTGGTCTTTTATGGTGTGAGGGCATATGATGCTGTTGATGGTGATTCGTCCGTCGGATCGGGACGTAAAATCTTGAGATTTTTAGCTAATTCTAGTGATCACTTTAGTGTAATTGTTAATGAAAATATTGCTTAAAACTTTCACACACTTTTTAACAATCACTTTCAGAGGCACAGGTTATCCATGTGATTGATATTCAGTTCACAAGTGCTGCGGTGTCCAGATTGTCCAGCTGAATCATGTCGACTTGGTCTAATGAGAGTTTCAGAAGTGACTGAATCCAATTATGTACATCCCACGCCGATGGCTTGTTCTCTCGATCAAAGATGCATTTCAGAGTATTTCTCCGTGCAAATTTTGTTGCCATGATGTTACTTATCGTGTCACTCTTTTACTGAAAATAATTAAACGAATTCACACAAGTAGAACTCGAAACAAACTCGGTGTTTATTTAACAAGTACACTTGTCGTGACAAACGCGACTAGCAGGACAATGCGGAGTAGACAACCTTCTCTCGGCATTAACAGCGGCCAACTTAAGTACTCGGACTTGTGTCTAGGGAATGTCGAGGTGCAGCCAATAATACTGGTCAACAATGATTTTGTTAAATGTATAATTTATGGTGATTCTTATGTACTTTTGTGTGCTGATTACGAATATGAAACCAGAAACTTCCCATCACCCACAGTTTTTTTTTTTTTTTGTAATTTCAAATCTTTGTTTTCATATTTACGGGTTGGCATGCTATCATTAACAAAGATTAATAAACTATTATAATTGTTGGTTTATCATACTCTTACTATATTTTTTACTTTTTATTCTCTTAAGAATGTACAGAATTCCATATTATTCATTGTTGCCACAACAATTAGAAACTTTAAAACATTGCAGTTGTCAGTTGAATTAGAGATTTCTTTCATGCGACTGTCTGCATAGAGTTGTGCTTCCAAAGTCTATTGGAAGGAGATAGTTTGTGTTCAATATACAGTAGTGTTTTATTTTATTGTGTGAAAAATGCCTTGCAGCTGTAAAAGTAAACCAGATACTTTCTGTAATATATGTGGCGAGTTAACCCTTAAAGCGCAGAGGCGAAGTGTTACTACTTTAATTAAGGAAGCTTATGAGTTGTATTTTGATTGCAAGATGGATCTGAATCAGAATTGGGCCCCTAACATATGTTGTGCTTCATGTGTAACTCTACTGACTGGATGGATGAAGGGGACTCGCCATATGCCTTTTGGAATTCCGATGCAGTGGAGGGAACCTACGGATCAATTGACCGATTACTATTTTTGTGTGACTAATATCTCTGGTATATCTTCAAAGTCAAAACATACAGTTGTATATCCGTCTCTGAAATCAGCAACCAGACCGGTTCTACATGGTCCAGGGCTTCCTATACCTTCTCCACCAGATAGATCGTTGATGCATGGAGATGAAGAAGTTGATGTTGGTAAAGAGTTATGTGATGATAAAATGGATAATGACCAACCCTTTGTAGAAAGTTCTGCTGCTTCTTCTGAGCCTCATTTACTTACACAATCAGATCTAAATGATTTGGTTCGTGATCTTAATTTGTCTAAAGCCAAATCAGAATTACTCGCTTCAAGACCAAAAGGCTGGAACCTTATAGAGAAAGATACCAAAGTCTGTTTCTTCCGCCAACGTCAAAAGGAATTTGAGCATCTTTTTTCTAAAATGGAAGAACTAGTTTTCTGCAATAATGTTACAGGTCTCTTCGAGTTACTAGGGCAGCAGCATAATCCAGAAGAATGGCGTTTATTCATTGATTCTTCAAAAAGAAGTTTGAAAGCGGTACTGCTTAACAATGGAAATACATTTCCATCAGTTCCTGTAGCCCATGCAGCTAACTTACAGGAATCATATGAAAACATGAAAATGGTACTATCCGCTATCCAGTATGAAAAGTATTCCTGGCAGATATGTTCAGATTTGAAAGTTGTAGCTCTCTTACTTGGTTTGCAGTTAGGATATACGAAATTTTGCTTCTTTTTATGCAAGTGGGATAGTCGAGATAGAAATAATCACTATATAAAAAAGAACTGGCCAAAAAGACAGTCATTTACTCCACGACAGGAAAATGTCGTTCATCAACCTCTTGTTGCATCTGACAAAATCATACTGCCCCCATTACACATAAAACTAGGTTTGATTAAGAATTTTGTAAAAGCACTTGATCATAGTACGGATGCATTTCAATTTCTCCAAACCAAATTTCCAAAAATATCTGTAGCTAAACTAAAGGAAGGCATATTTGTTGGTCCTCAGATCAAAGAACTGATGAAAGATACAGTGTTTGAAAGCAAGTTAAAAACATACGAACTAGCTGCATGGTCATAATTTAAGAAGGTGGTCACAAACTTTCTAGGAAACTACAGGTCAGAGAATTACAGGGAACATATTAGTGAACTTCTACAAAACTATAAACACATGGGATGTAATATGTCTCTTAAAATACACTTCTTGGACTCGCAACTTTACTTTTTCCCTGAAAATCTCGGCGTTGTCTCAGACGAACACGGGGAACGTTTCCATCAAGACATCATCGAATTTGAAAGCCGTTACCAGGGAAAATGGGGTCCAAATATGCTGGCTGACTACTGCTGGTCACTCAAAAGGGATGTTCCTCAAGCTAAGTTCAGCCGAAAATCTACCTCTCATACTTTTTAGGTATGTAAATGAAATTTAAATTTAGATAATAAATTTTAGTAGGAACAACATTTTTTAATTTTTTGAAAATTACTCAAAAACTGTGAGTGATGGAAAAATTCTAAAAACGGATTTGAAATCAGCAGAAAAAGTGTATGTAAATTAAAGTGCATGTAAATTCAATTTAAGTTAAGATAATAAATTTTAGTAGGAATAATAAATTTTAACATTTTTTAATTTTTTTAAATTACGCAAAAACTGTGCGTGATAGAAAAATTCTAAAAACAGATTTGAAATCAGCAGAAAAAAAGTGTACTAGAAACACCCTTTCACTTCCATTTAACAAACAAAAATTTAAATTTTGTTGTCCAGTGAATCGGCTATGCTCGGAACTACTCGAGGAATCTCGGCGTTTAGTACCGCCTATCTAACGATTTCGCGCCACGTGTGTAGCAAGAAGCAGAAGAAGAAGATGTTTTGTTTTGTGAAAGATAACTTTACAAATCTATCTCAGTATTGCTTGTTTTGTGATAGTTAACAAGTCTTTACGCCGAGTTTGCCGTATAATTCACGAACTGGGCTCCACACATTCACTTGCAGCTGTCCAGCAGTCCATATTCAGCAATCAAGCTCGTGTAAACACAACCATTTTATATGTAACATAGCAAGTAGAGAGTCTTCCAGTGCAGCTGAATCTACAGACAGTAATATAATAATCCACGAGGCATCCACTACAGATCAACAACAACTTGCAATAATCCAAGAACTACAATGCCCTGGAGCAGCAAAGTCCTGTGAAACAGTGTAAGTAAATTCCAATATTGTAAAATATTAGTGCACACATCACATTAGGTTTAACATTTAGGTATCAACAAGTACTCTTATCTTGAATTAATTACATAAATCGAAAGTAGACAATGGTGTAAAAGTTGCACTCATAGGTTATTTTTTATTTTTTGTTTTCTTTCGTTGTAGGTGTGATCAGTGGGTTATCAAATGTAGGAGAAGTTATTTGGATGACATTTACAAGAATGAAAGACCTACCTACTTAAATAGCATATATAAGATATGTTGACATCACTTCCAATCCACAGATTTTAGGAATCCTCAGCTCTTTAGTCAGGGGTAAGTTATGAATCAATCAATCAGTCACTACTGATCTTCATTTAGGGCAGTCGCCCAAGTGGAAGATTCCCTATTCATTGTTTTCCTGGCCATTTCTTAAACTATTGCA
This sequence comes from Anabrus simplex, assembly GCF_040414725.1. Classification (NCBI taxonomy): domain Eukaryota; kingdom Metazoa; phylum Arthropoda; class Insecta; order Orthoptera; family Tettigoniidae; genus Anabrus; species Anabrus simplex. Next base: position 1,521,242,839 of record NC_090265.1, read on the forward strand.
AAGAAATTGGGAATTTATTGAACATCTCCCCTGGTAAGTTATTCCAATCCCTAACTCCCCTTCCTCTGAATGAATATTTGCCCCAATTTGTCCTCTTGAATTTTAGCTTTATCTTCATATTGTGATCTTTCCTACTTTTAAAGACATCACTCAAACTTATACGTGTACTAATGTCATTCCACGCCATCTCTCCACTGACAGTTCGGAACATAACTGAGATTCAGTATGGATGACATAGATGTTGATTCCCATAGGGAACTTAAAATATTTGTCCTGAATGAGTAAATTTATAATACCAATATAATGGTATGCACTAGCCTTGCGTCTTGGGGGATGTGCTGGGTCCCAACTGATGAGCCCAACTTAGCACACGAGGGCAAAACGCAGGCAACCAAGAATGAGTTGGCTGGAAAATTTATAATGTCCAATAACGGACCATTATATTGGTATTATAAATTTACTCATTCAGGACAAATATTTTAAGTTCCCTATGGGAATCAACATCTATGTCATCTGATGGCCAGGCAGGCATCAATTTTTGGAAATGAGACATAGCTCTCATAGTGCATTCGCACTGCTGGTGGCTTCAAGTGGCCTATGCAGTGGCCTCCACGGTATGCACTAGCCTTGCGTCTTAGGGGTGTGCTGGGTCCCAAATGACGAGCCCAACTTAGCACACGAGGGTGAAACGCAGGCAACCAAGAATGAGTTGGCTGGAAAATTTATAATGTCCAATAACGGACCACTATATTGGTATTATTCAGTATGGACCCAACATGATTTTAATCACTTGTAACATACTACTTAGTCTCCCAAGTTTTCCCAGTGTAACGTTCCAGACGTTACAGTGTAATTATGTTAATTTTATTATGTGTAATTAATTCAGGAATTTAACGTCATGATATTTATTTTGGTATGTAATTGTATTATAATTCATGTTTAATCATTTGCTCACTATCATTTCATTACTTTGTAACTACGACTTATAAACGAGGGCTGAATATCTTCATATTCACTTAGATTCTTGCGACAGTCGGTTAAAATTAACTTGCAGTAGATTTCAGTTATCTTGCCACATCACCGAGGAGGAAGGGAGGACAAATTTAAACATCAAGTTCTGAGAAAAGCGAGCACGTGTTCACGCGTCCTAACGTAAGCTACCGTATTTCGACCAGAATTATTCGAACTGATCAACGCCTATATTTTCAAAGGAGCGTCATGTTGCCATGGATACTGATTGAAAGGACGAATAGAAGAACAGTTGATATCTTGTGTGGGACCCATCTACTCTAATATCTAGAGTGGGGAGAGAGGTGTCATCTGATTGGACCACGTGTAAGCGACCTGTAATTAGCGCGAGAGAAGGTTATAAAAGGACGTGTTGGAGCTCCTGGAGGGTCTCTCCACAACGTCTTATTCGCTTCTGCGAGTCTCTCTACATTATTCTACGATCTTCTACGAGGCTTCTACTTGATTTTCTACTTGATTCTGCGTCTCGATACTTAGAAATTCTGAATGAGGGGTGTATAGCCACTCTCATGAGGAAGTACGTACAGCACGGCTATAAGACCGGTTTGAACCAGTCTAAGTCAATAGATAGTTTTAATCTAGATAGAAATGAAACTTCAGAGAACATTATCAGTAAAGTTGGAAGGATTCTTAATTGAGTATCCTCTCCATATAACCCAAGGTGGTTCTTCTAACTGTGACATAGGGCTTATCTCCAATCTATGGGATAAAGCATAATAGGGAGTGTTAGTTTTGAAGTCATCTTCCAATTAGTGGTGGGTGCAATTTGTAAGGCAGGAATGGTACTGAGCTGCAGATGAAGAGATATCAAAGACGACCGGTGATGTTCCAGCTACAAGGAGGGAAGCTTTCCAAGGACCAGCAGAACAAGACGACATGGTGAGCAAGCGAGTTAAAGATATTGCAAGTTTTCGCGAAGTAGAGTCATTCAATTTTTTGTTAAATTCATTTTCGATGTTAAATTCAGTTCTCGTTAAACCGTCGTCATTCATATTAAATATAATAAATAGTATTTTTCTAGTTCACTTTCATTAATCTGCCTTAATTAGCCTTTGGATTTCTAATTCTCCTGCTTAATGATTAGTGTACTGTCACCTCACCCCTGTGATAAGAGTCTGTCCAAGCTTGAATATAAATTTTATCTTTAAGTCCTCAACTTAAAGATTGGCGCCCTTTGCTTGCTTGGTTGCATTTCTCATTTGATGATGGTTCTCCCAGAGGGGAAGTCACATAAATGCCGCTCCAACGTGTGGCGAGAAAATCATTAAGTACGGAGCAGTTAATGACAGTAACGATATCAGAATTCGTATTATGGGCAAAATTTGGATATCCACGTTTCATTAGGAGTGTTTGATTGTGGGAAGGGTCATGGCTGATCAGACGAAAGAAGAGAGGATGTTGCGCAGTGGACGGGCGATAAAAGGCAATAACGTATTGAGTTCAGAGGAAGAGTTGTGTAGTCTTGTAGAGGAAATTGAAGATAGAAGTGTAAGTAGTATGGAGAGTGAAGGCAAGCAGAAAGAAGTCAGTATGGAGTCAGATGATAGTAGGATGGGGGGCGAAGCGGAAGTGAACACTAACAATGAAAGTAATAATAATGATCAGTTAATGGGAATGATGCAATTAATGTTAAGTAAGATAGAGGACAGTAAAACTGAAATTAAAAGAGAATTAGAACAAACTAAATCTGAGCTTAAAGGTGAATTAGAACAAACTAACACTAAAATTGAGAATATTAAATATGAACTTAAAGAACAGTTAGAGCAAACTAAAGCTGAATTAAGTAGGGAGATGAGGGAAAATAAGGAGGAAGCGAATCGGAGAATGGACGAACACAGTAGGCAGTTACGCGATCTGGTGTTAAAAAATGAACATTTTAATAAGCGATTAGAGGACCAGGAAAGTGAATATGTACGGCAAGGGAAAAAGGTAGAAGAAAAGTTTGCGGAACAGAGAAGTGAATTCCTGGAATTAATGGGGAAGGAAAACAACTCTACTAGGGAGGAAGTAATGAGGCAGGTCACTAGTATTGATAAGAGAGTTGTGACTCAAAGAGGGGAAATACGGGTATTTAAAGACCACGTCCAACAAGAGATTGACACGGTAAAGCTTAGAATAGAAGATGAGACCCGGGCAAGTGAAGAAAGGTTTGCGATAGCTGAAGAGAATAAGATTGAAATTAGGACATTGAAAGAGAAGCAGGTTAATTTGGAGAGAGAAATTGATAGGAGAGACAGAGATGTAGAATGCCGGATGGAGAAAGCAGAAAATCAGTTAAAACAGGTGGCAAAGGATAAACAGGTTTTCACGGGAAGGCAATGTCTAGGAAATAGCTACATTAGGGAAATTGAACTACCTAAATTTAATGGGAAACAAACGAACCCGCTAGATTTCCTTAAGATGATAGAGAAACGGTTTGAAAAGCGTCTAGAGGAAGGGTCTATGGACTGGGAAGACGTTATGGAAAATATTGACCATGCTTTTGTAGGAGAAACTCGGTCTTGGTTCATGGTATATAGGCAGACGATGACGAACCTGAAAGAATTCAGAAATAAATTTAGAGAGAAATTCTGGAATGAAGCGATACAAGCTAGGGAGAGAGAAAGGGTGGTATTTGGGAGGTACAAACAGCATGAGGGAGTTACTATGACCGAGTACTTCCTGGCACATGTCATGATTTGTCAGAACTTAGATGGTATAACCGAAGGGTCTGATGTAGTAAGACTACTTTTAAGACATTTTCCGGACAGGGTGAGAGAAGCGGCCTGCATGCAAAAAGTTGGTACTATTCAGGAGATGGAGAATCTACTAGGCAGTTTTGATGCTTCAGGTAACCTTAGGAGTAGAACGGAGAATATTCAGAACTTTAGTCATCACAACGGAATGAGACATAACGGTAGTACACAGAATCACGAAACTCGCAATCAGTTCAGACCTCAGCAGAACAGCAGGAGCGGAGCAGCTGAATATAGGACAGGAAATTCCCAACGGAGGCCAGAGCAATGTACTAATGAGTCCAACGTCAATACACAAAGGGAACCTTTAAACTAACGAGAGGCTGTAATGTTAGGTCAGAATTCCAGCCTAATAAGAAGGTAGCGAAGTGTCTTGCCATGAAAGTGTTACCATATGACCTCGATGTTAGAGACGATTTGTTGTATGAACCCGAGCAGAATAATGGAGATTCAAGTAATAAAGTAGTCAATCCCGTGGTTAAATTGAAAGTTTGGGGAGCGTGGGTTAAAGTTTTGATTGATTCTGGTAGCCAAATATCATGTATTAGTTCTCAGTGGTATGAGTCATTAGTGAAACAGGGTATTCAGTTGGAGGAAATGCCTGTTAAGTCTACTTTCATCATTACGGCTGTTGGAAAGAGGTCTAAGCAAATTTGTAAACAAGTAGCTGTCCCGATCTGTATTAATAATTTTATTAGCGTTCAGATATGTTTGGTAATTCCGCATTTAATATTTGATCTTATCTTGGGATCTGACTGGTTAACGTTAAAATTGGCTCAGTTAAATTACAATGATCTAGTGCTAAATTTGAGGTGGAATAATGAGGATATTAAGGTCAAGTTTGAGGAGGAAATTCAGAGGAAAACGGAAGTTAGTACAGTGTGGAGAATGAGAGAGGTTTCTAAAGTAAATGAAGAGGCTAGTAAGGGCCTGAAGTTGTGTCAGTTGTGGATTAATGAGGTTAAAATATGTGGCTTGAAAGAAGCCGTAAGTAGAAATGAGTTGAATGAAGTCCAGAAGGACAAGTTATTTGAAGTGTTATGTGAACACGTGGAGATTTTCTCCGAGAAACCTGGTGTTACCCATCTGTATGAACATTCTTTTTCTGTGCTGGATAAGACTCCATTCAGCGGACCGAGGTATCCAATACCACACAAATATGCAAAAGCCGTAGAGGATCAAATTCAAGCTATGTTAGCAGACGATGTGATTGAATTATCAAACAGTCAATATGTTAATCCCTTAATTGTCGTGCCTAAGTGTGATGGATCAATACGTTTGTGTATTGAAGGCGAGAGCGTAGTGAGAGTGTTAGGTTTGCCTGAGGAACCACCTCGTAATGCTGAATTTTACGTCCGACTGGCACGGGAGAACCTGATTAAATCTGGAGATAAACGTAAAAGGCAACAGAAACGTAAGGTAATGGATAACTTTGAGGTAGGTGATATGGTTTTGGTGAGAGTTCCTATGTTGTCAAATAGTGAGGATAAGGTAACGAAGAAATTTTTTCTGTTATATCAAGGCCCTTATAAAGTACATAGAAAACTAGGACCCTGTGCTTACAAGTTAGCGGATGGCGAGAGCGTAATGAATGGTTCGTACAACATTAGTAGTTTAAGGAGATACCTGTCGTGTGAGGTGGCTGAACCGGATTGTGAGATATAGGTCAGTAACTCGGGGAAGTTGCTACTTGTTATGTCAGACTACGAGCGGTATGTGTTTACGTCTCAATTGTGGTGGTATTTCCTAGTTGTGTTTGTAAACAAGGGAGATGTTTTGTGTGTGACGGTAGATTTACGCTCGTTCATTAACGATAGATCATCTGTTTTCCGTATGTGAGGCCATGAAATTTTATATATTTGTTTTCTGAGAGGTTACATAAGGCTAATTAAAGCTGACGACGGCAAATAATTAATTTTCCCGTATGTGCATTTCTAACTTGCAATAATTTTACCGTGAGCTTAAATCACGTGTGTATTTGTGTGAAGTGTATTACATCCTGCTTCAAGATAGGGTTGAAACATTCGAAAGAGTGATAAAAGTGTAAATTGTTTGTATCATATGTTTTCCATTTTTTTAATGTAAAAGATTGGAAGAGAACGTGTTACTGCTATCTAGCACAGAATGTCGGAGAGATGGGGAGGAAAAGGACAGATAGACACTCGGCAGAGTTTGTAATCTGAATTGTATATATTATGTTATATTCTCTAGGGTAATCTTGTTTTTTTTTACAAAAGTGAAAAGTTGCTCATGATGGGCATAATTTAGCATCTAAACCTCAAGATGAACTGAAATAACAGACAGTCGCAATGGGAAGCAGTCTAAGAGAGATATGGAAAGAGTGAGATATAATTAAGTGTATGAAAATAATGTCGCTCGTTATGGGCAGGTAATAGAGGTATTTCAAGTCAATGTGGAAGTAAGTGTGTGAGTTCTCAACTCATGTAATATTTGTTAAGAACTCATGGGGGCGTATGTAACGTTCCAGACGTTACAGTGTAATTATGTTAATTTTATTATGTGTAATTAATTCAGGAATTTAACGTCATGATATTTATTTTGGTATGTAATTGTATTATAATTCATGTTTAATCATTTGCTCACTATCATTTCATTACTTTGTAACTACGACTTATAAACGAGGGCTGAATATCTTCATATTCACTTAGATTCTTGCGACAGTCGGTTAAAATTAACTTGCAGTAGATTTCAGTTATCTTGCCACATCACCGAGGAGGAAGGGAGGACAAATTTAAACATCAAGTTCTGAGAAAAGCGAGCACGTGTTCACGCGTCCTAACGTAAGCTACCGTATTTCGACCAGAATTATTCGAACTGATCAACGCCTATATTTTCAAAGGAGCGTCATGTTGCCATGGATACTGATTGAAAGGACGAATAGAAGAACAGTTGATATCTTGTGTGGGACCCATCTACTCTAATATCTAGAGTGGGGAGAGAGGTGTCATCTGATTGGACCACGTGTAAGCGACCTGTAATTAGCGCGAGAGAAGGTTATAAAAGGACGTGTTGGAGCTCCTGGAGGGTCTCTCCACAACGTCTTATTCGCTTCTGCGAGTCTCTCTACATTATTCTACGATCTTCTACGAGGCTTCTACTTGATTTTCTACTTGATTCTGCGTCTCGATACTTAGAAATTCTGAATGAGGGGTGTATAGCCACTCTCATGAGGAAGTACGTACAGCACGGCTATAAGACCGGTTTGAACCAGTCTAAGTCAATAGATAGTTTTAATCTAGATAGAAATGAAACTTCAGAGAACATTATCAGTAAAGTTGGAAGGATTCTTAATTGAGTATCCTCTCCATATAACCCAAGGTGGTTCTTCTAACTGTGACATAGGGCTTATCTCCAATCTATGGGATAAAGCATAATAGGGAGTGTTAGTTTTGAAGTCATCTTCCAATTAGTGGTGGGTGCAATTTGTAAGGCAGGAATGGTACTGAGCTGCAGATGAAGAGATATCAAAGACGACCGGTGATGTTCCAGCTACAAGGAGGGAAGCTTTCCAAGGACCAGCAGAACAAGACGACATGGTGAGCAAGCGAGTTAAAGATATTGCAAGTTTTCGCGAAGTAGAGTCATTCAATTTTTTGTTAAATTCATTTTCGATGTTAAATTCAGTTCTCGTTAAACCGTCGTCATTCATATTAAATATAATAAATAGTATTTTTCTAGTTCACTTTCATTAATCTGCCTTAATTAGCCTTTTGATTTCTAATTCTCCTGCTTAATGATTAGTGTACTGTCACCTCACCCCTGTGATAAGAGTCTGTCCAAGCTTGAATATAAATTTTATCTTTAAGTCCTCAACTTAAAGATTGGCGCCCTTTGCTTGCTTGGTTGCATTTCTCATTTGATGATGGTTCTCCGAGAGGGGAAGTCACACCAGCCCAAACTTTGCAACATTTTTGTAACACTACCCTTTTGTCGGAAGTCCCCCAGAACGAATCGAGCTGGTTTTCTTTGGATTTTTTCCAGTTCTTGAATCAAGTAATCCTGGTGAGGGTCCCATACACTGGATCCATACTCTAGTTTGGGTCTTACCAGAGACTTATATGCTCTCTCCTTTACATCCTTACTTCAACCCATAAATACCCTCATATCTATGTGCAGAGATCTGTAACCTTTATTTACAATCATATTTATGTGATTACCCCAATGAAGATCTTTCCTTATATTAACACATAGGTACTTACAATGATCCTCCAAAGGAACTTTCACCGCATCAGCGCAGTAATTAAAACTGAGAGGACTTTTCCTAATTATGAAACTCACAACCTGACTTTTAACCCTGTTTATCATACCATTGCCTGCAGTCCATCTCACAACATTACCAAGGTCATTTTGCAGTTGCTCACAATCTTGTAAGTTATTTATTACTCTGTACAGAATAGCATCATCTGCAAAAAGCCTTATCTCTGATTCCACTTCTTTACACATATCATTGATATATATAAGAAAATATAAAGGTCCAGTAATACTGCCTTAAGGTATTCCTCTCTTAATTATTACAGGGTCAGATAAAGCTTCGCCTACTCTAATTCTCTGAGTTCTTTTTTCTAGTCCAATTGCACTTATTTTTGCCAGTAGTCCCCATGATCTACCTATCAAATGCCTTACATAGGTCAATTGCGATACAGTCCATTTGACCTCCAGAATCCGGGATATCTGCTATATCTTGTTGGAATTCTACAAGTTGAGCTTCAGTGGAATAACCTTTCCTAAACCCAAACTGCCTTCTATCGAACCAGTTATTAATTTTGCAAACATGTCTAATATAACCAGAAAGAATGCTTTCCCAAATGCATGTCAAACTGACTGGCCTGTAATTTTCAGCTTTATGCTTTATGAAGTTAAACAGTTCTTGCTTATAAAACTTTTAACTTCCCTTTACTGCTTGAAATAGAGAAAATGAATATTACATGCATAGATACATAGCTACAGACGGTTATGCCCTTCACCATTCAGTCTGCATACCTCTGTGAGTTTAATAATAATGATATAAATTACTTAATATATTATTGCAGTCAATGGTCATAAGATTAAATTACATTTCATAAATCCTTTAAGTTACACTAGAATAACATGAGCATAATTTGAACATGAATATTTTGCATATTACAGCATAGTGTTTTTCAATTCATTATTATTATATATAATAAATGCGCCAAACAACATTACACTACTCACAATGGCGAGTAAATATTAGTTGCAGCAGAAACATGTCAGCGATTCTTTTCTCTGAGGATAGATAAGAGTGTGATACCTATCACAAGCTCTACCGCATGGAGCGCAGATACACTGAGGACTTGGCCCGTGGTGACTGAATGCTGAAAACTGCTCTCACTTTGTCATTCCGACAAGATTTTGCTTTTTACTACCTTTACAGAGGGTTGTTCCTAGGCATTCCCTTCCTGCTTTTACTGCCGCATCACTGTATGCCACCCATTCTCTTTCTGTATCGTACGCCTGTATCCTGGACTCCGTTACTTCCATAGGTCCGAGGCTTGCTCGGTCAATTCTGTGAAGCACGATGCTACCTTACTTATAGACCTAGTGAGGGTCCTAGCCACCTGAGCACAAAGCAGGCCATCACTCTGAAAATGTTAGGGTATCTCGAGTCTCAGGACCACGTTATAGGCCACTCAGCCGTTGCCCGTGTTTCTTGAACTAGGAGGTGACTCCAGTAACCCACACCATGAACCACAAAAAATAATGTAATAATACATGTTGGGCTGTTACACAACTACTATGAAATTGAATGGTATTTCACAATAGTTCATCATATTCTTGTAATTTATATGCTGTATTATTATAGCCTACCAGTTTTGCATTTCATAGTACTGTAGCACGGGATTATTCAAAAAGCAATGTGTGTAATTAATATGAAATGAAATGGCGAATGGCTTTTAGTGCCGGGAGTGCCCAAGGACAAGTTCGGCTCACCAGATGCAAGTCTTTTGATTTGACGCCCGTAGGCGACCCGCGCGTCGTGATGAGGATGAAATGATGATGAAGACGACACATACACCCAGCCCCAGTGCCAGTGGAATTATCCAATTATGGTTAAAATTTCCGACCCTGCCGGGAATCGAACCCGAGACCCCTCTGGCCAAAGGCCAGCACGCTAATCATTTAGCCATGGAGCCGGACATTAATATGAATATTAACTTTGTTTCAATAAACTCTTTTTTTAGGCTGAAACTCAATTCTGTGCCAACACAAAATCTTCCCAGAAGCAGCGTGAAGATTGTTTTGGGATCAAGAAAAACAGGGAGTCCACGCAAGAGGGAGGGAGGGAGAAGAAGTGGAACATAATGGAACATCTCCACCAGTATTGCTCAGGTGCAGCCAACAGACAGACTTCCTTATGCAAGGTGTCCTAAAAGTGTTAATAACGAAGTTTAATATAATTAGGAAAAGGTTGCGTAAGGCTCCAAAAACTATCTGCAGAAAGAATGCACTTATGACCAAATTGAAGGGTGAGGTGTGCAGGTTAGAGAAAAGTAAAGTGGAAACAAAGTCTGACTTATGTCATTCCAGCTCATACTCAAAGGATTTTTTTAAGGGTCAAGTGAAGAAACTTTGTTCATAAGAGCATAGGAAGGCGATTCACTGACAGCGATAAAACTGTTGCTCTTGCAATGTATTATTGTTCTTCTAAAGCATATCAGTTCACTTGTGTTTCGGGAACGCAGCGTGTGGAACCACTCAGAACGTCTCCGCTCTCTTCGGTTGCACGAACTATACACTGCGTACGTCAGTTGTCATGCTAGACGTTCCAAGCGGCTCCACGCTGTGCTCCCAAGACACCTGTGAAGTCAGCAGCACTTATTCAATGGCCAGTAGCACGAGATCAAACTGTTGTTCGTTCGTAATCTGTTTACCCTCCAGGGTCGGTTTTTCCCTCGGACTAAGCGAGGAATCCCACCTCTACCACCTCAAGGGCAGTGTCCTGGAGCTTCAGACTCTGGGTCTGGGGATACAACTGGGGAGGATTACCAGTACCTCGCCCAGTCGGCCTCACCTGCTATACTGAACAGGGGCCTTTGGGGGGATGGGAAGTTTGAAAGGGATAGACAAGGAAGAGAGAAGGAAGCGGCCGTGGCCTTAAGTTAGGTACCATCCCGGCATTTGCCTGGAGGAGAAGTGGTAAACCACGGAAAACCACTTCGAGGATGGCTGAAGTTCTTTTCACGAATACTGTAGTTTTGCCACCACAGCTCACAAAATATTTATACCGTTCACAAAATATTTGCACAGTTCAGAAAATATTTACACAATTCACCCATACAGTAGTTGTTACCGTAACTGTTGTCTTTAGGATTGCTTCTATAAAACAGTTTATTGTACTGAACTAGGGCCTATAACACTTTTTTCTTAGAGGAGTAACAAATTTGCAGCAATTGCCTGTTGCAAGTAACAAGTAGCTAATCTCATGTTTGCTCCGTATTGAAGATAACAATAAGTAAGATTCTGTTAGAATAAAATTTATTGTAGCCATCTATTGGAACGCCGCACTATCACGTAGCAGGCAGTGTGCGCGGAGAGGTAGAATCCAGGAACACTGGCGATGCCGACAATTGGGGAAAAAAGCGTGGCTTATAGCCTATAATCAATTCTCAATTGAGTAGGTGGTTACAATAAATTTTATTCTAATAGAATCTTACTAATTGTCTGTTGTTCGCTCGGTAGGCCTTGACAAGGAGGAAGAACATATGAATAGTAACACAGTAAAGGTTTCCACCTATTCAATACTAATATGTATTTGCAATATTATAAATTACATGGAACTAGTTTCGACCCACCTAGGGGTCATCATCAGCCAATACGGAACAACAACATGAAATTCATAACCCTTGAAGGAAGAAGAAGTTTCCTTATGGGGCTTTTTTGTGGAAAATAATTTTCGCTGTATTTCAAACTTTATCCCCTTTGAAGTTGAAGGTGTTGTGCTGATCACTGCTTTAGTGCTGTGGGCTTGTATAATTGGGATTATTGGTTGGAGGTGTTTCTCAGTTATATCTACATGTTGTGGTGATTTTACTGTTGCGAGAATGCTTTCAAATTTTTCTCGGAGCTTGGCTTTGTGCTCGTTTATGTCCTCACTTAGCCTTCTTTTCAGGGGATTACGCAGTTCCTTCAGAATAATGTCCTTCGTTTGAAGGTGCTTCCTGAATGACTAAATTTGTGCCTGATTCTAAATTGTGTTTGTTAGCACCACCAATATATTTAGTCACTAGGTGTATATGTTTGCACATATTAAACCATGTGTGCTGTCAATGCAAATGAACTTGTCGCCGTATCATCGTAACATTTCTTGCTGCGCCTCATTCATTATAATTAGAACAAAGTCCTCTGGTTTTAATTGAGGGTACATCATAGAAGACATGTTTTGACCCTTGTAAAAGCGTACTATTCCTCCACGTTCGTCCATTTCATGAATCCATGATTCGACACTCGTACAATCATTCTCATGCCGCACAACTTCCGATTTTAAATTGTACTCTTGCTCAATGTTAAATAGATCCTTTCTGGTCAGAAGATGAATGCGCTCAATGTCAGTTTCACCAATAGAATTTCTAACCTCATCAAGGATTGTATCAAAAGGAATTTCCTTCGCAATCTTCCTCGCTAAGTCATTTCTTTCCGACAGCGATAATCTCATGCGACCTAACTCTCCTTGGTGGCCTATGTGTGTTGCACAAAATGAAACACACATTTATCCAGACTGAAAAGTAACATCCATTTTCGCTGCGCAATGACCACTTATCTTGTTGCTTCCAAGTACTTCCTGGTGACGCTCATGCTTACCCCTTGACTTAAAGGTCCCATCCCTGTGACATCTGTATTTTATGTTAGATGAACAATCTTTACCTTCGTACTTGGAGTGACATACAACAAATTCACATACTTGCTCATTTTCTTTTTTCCTCTTTAGGAAATCCTCTTCATTTGCAAATTTTAAACTTTCGTTCGCGATACAAATCTCATGAAAATTGATCAAATGTGCCACCATATCAGATTTTGTAGGACATTCTTCTACACAAAGCGGACATTTCACTTGATGTTGTTCACACTTCGTAGTCTTATGTTGTGAATTTGTATGCCGTTCTAAACCGTATTTTGTGTGGGAGGTAAAAGTACACAAATCACACGAAAATTTAGGATTTTTGTTATTGTGCTGTGTTCTTATGTGATGATTTAAATTTTTTCTGTAGTTGAAGAATTTATTACACTCACTACACACAAAATTGTCCATCGTGCAAGCACAAAAAGTTCACTTCAGTGCGCAATAAAGCACTTAATGCACATAACTAATTCACCATTTCATGAAGTAGACCCCCAAAACACTCTAGAAGTCTATAAATACTGTCTGTACTTCACAGCACCACGATTTAAAATAAATCTCATTACCCATGAAATTAAATGGCAAACTAACCACGATTTAAAATAAGACTCATTACCCGCGATGATATACGGCAAACTCGACGTAAAGACTTGTAAAGTTAACTATCACAAAACAAGCAATACTGAGATAGGTTTCTAAAGTTATCTTTCACAAAACAAAACAAAGCTTCTTCTTCTTCTTCTTGCTCCGCACGTAGCGCGAAATCATTACGTAGCAGGTACTAAACACCGAGATTCCTCGAGCAGTCCCGAGCATGGCCGATTATGGCTGCACCACGACATTCCCTAGACACAAGTGTCATATGCTTTCTCTTAGATCTACGAAACATAAACACAACTGTCTATTCCTCTCCTAACATTTTGAAATTACCTGGCGCTTACTGAAAATCTGATCCTGACAGCCCCTCTGTGGTCTGAAACCACACTGGTTTTCATCCAACTTCCTCTCAACTAACTACTGATCGCACCCACCCTTCCAAAACTGGGTGAGTTGGCCGTGCGGTTAGAGGCGTGCGGCTATGAGCTTTCATCCGGGAGATAGCGGGTTCGAATCCCACTGTCAGCAGTCCTGAAGATGGTTTTCCGTGGTTTCCCATTTTCACACCAGGCAAATTCTAGGGCTGTACCTTAATTAAGGCCACGGTCGCTTCCTTCCAAATCCTAGGCCTTTCCTATCCCACCGTCGCCATAAAACCTATCTATGTCGGTGCGACGTAAAGCCATAGCCTCCCTTCCAAGATGCCAGTGAATACTTTGCCTAGAATACTAATCAATGAGATACCTCGATAATTGTTGCAATCCTTCCTGTTCCCTTGCTTATAGATAGGTGCAATTACTGCTTTTGTTCAACCTGAAGGTACCTTACCAACACTCCATGCTAATCTTACTGCTCTATGAAGCCATTTCAGCCCTGCCTTCCCGCTATACTTCACCATTTCAGGTCTAAGTTCATCTATTCCTGCTGCTTTATGACAATGGAGTTTATTTATCATCCTTTCCATTTCCTCAAGCGTAATTTCACCAACATCATTTTTTTCCTCCCCATGAGCTTGGTTGTTCGCGACATCACAATGAAGATTTCCTTTTACGTTGAGAAGATTTTCAAAATATTCCCTCCACCTATCCAGTGATTCCCTGGGATCTGTTATGAGTTCACCTGAATTACTCAAAACACTGTTCATTTCCTTTTTCCCTCCCTTCCTAAGATTCTTTATTACTGTTCAGAAAGGTTTTCCTGCTGCTTGACTTAGCCTTTCCAGGTTATTACCAAAATCTTCCCATGACTTCTTTTTGGATTCAACAACTATTTGTTTCGCTCTGATTCTTTCATCTACGTACAATTCCTTATCTGCATCGGCCCTTGTTTGGAGCCCTTTCTGTTAAGCCTTCGTTTTACGCTTACAAGCTGCACTCACTTCATCATTCCACCAAGATGTTTGCTTTTTCCTGTCTTTACACACAGTCATACCTAGGCATTCCCTTGCTGTTTCTACTACAGCATCCCTGTATGCCACTCCTTCTCTGTCTATATCCTGAACCTGCTTACTGTTTACTGTTCAAAACTTCTCACTAATCATATCCATGTACTTCTAATTTCCTCGTCCTGGAGATTTTCTACCCTTATTCGTTTGCAGACAGATTTCACTTTCTCTACCCTAGGCCTAGAGATACTTAGTTCACTACAGATCAGATAGTGGTCTGTGGATCATCGAAAAATCCCTGAAAAACCCGTACATTCCAAACAGGCTTCCTGAATTCGAAGTCTGTTAAGATATATGGATCTGGTACCCCTAGCCTCCCGTGTGTAGCGTTGAATAGCCTTATGCTTGAAGAATGTATTCGTAACTGCTAAACCCATACTAGCACAGAATCCAGCAAACGCTTCCCGTTCCCATTAGCTTCCATATCTTCCCCACATTTACCAACCACCCTTTTGTATCCTTCAGTTCTGTTTCCAACTCTCACATTGAAATCGCCCATTAGCACTATCCTATCCTCGCTGTTCACCCTGAATACGATGTCACTCAATGCTTCTTAAAACTTGTCAACTTCATCCTCATCTGCACCCTCACATGGTGAATACACTGAGACAATTCTCGTCCTAATTCCTCCAACTGCCAAATCTACCCACATAATTCGCTCATTTACGTGCCTAACAGAAACTATGTTGTGTGTAATAGTATTCCTGATAAACAGTCCTGTCCCATACTCTGCCCTTCCCTTTTTAAAACCTATCAAGTACACTTTATAATATTCTATCTCTTCCTCGTTGTCTCCTCTTACTCCTAGTACATCCAGATGCATCCTCTTTGCTGACTCAGCCAGTTCTACTTTATTTCTTCTATAAGCCCCATTAATATTGATAGCTCCCCATCGAATTCCATTTCGTTCGTCAAGTTGTTTCCAAGGAGTCCCTCACCTGTCAAATGAGAGTGGGACTCCGTTCTAAGCTCGGTAAATTCATGAAGCAGGATGCTACCCTACTTGCACATAGTCCCAAGTGAGGATCTCTCCTCTAACGGGTTAGGGACCGCTGGTGGATTGTATAGTCCTAGCCGTCTGAGCACAAGCAGGGTCACGACTCAGAATACGTCCAAGATGCCCACTCCCATTCCATAGCAACTGGTATCCCGACTCTCAGGACCACTCCTAGGCCACTCGGCCGTTGCCCATGGTTCACGAACTAGGATGTGACTACAGTAACCCACACCAAGAGCCATATGTAAAAGAAAGAAAAATAAGAATTGGTAAAAAGTAATGTGAATAGAAACGTGGGAGAGTAAACAGTGGCTGTGTTGTCATATTGACGTATGGGAACATTAAAATAAGTGTGCACTACAGTGGGAGCTGCCTGACTGCTGAGCCAGGTCACCTGTTAACTGAGCACAGCAGATGGAGAGGGAATAGAGATATGGAGGGAAGGGAGGGGAGGATTTTACGGGGAGAGTTATGAGTTGCAGAAGAAGTTTTAGCTTTCTTGCATTTGTTGGACAGAAATATTAAAGCCTCGAAAGGAATGTTGGGCTGCCCGGAAATATCATTGACATTATAAATGGGATGGTTTCTTTGGTACAGATGTATGAAAATATTTCTCTTGCATAAAGTCGATTATTGATTATGTTTTCCTTTTTTTTTTTCAGTAGTCGTAAATTGATTATTAAAATGTGCCATGTGCTCGCTCAGTACCTAAATCTATTATGCTTCTTGACATTGATGTACTCTTGATATCATATTTGGTAACTTCTGCCAGTTTGGCGTATGTAGCTGGAATCACTTTATGACATTTATGCTTATAAATACCTGAATTGAAATATTTGTTGCTAGCATTGACATGTATGCATATTATAGAAAATGTTAGAATTAGTGTTATTAGTTCTGAACGCCCCCCCCCCCCCCTGCCATGGTGCAACAGCCCCAAAGGGCCATGGCCTACCAAGCGACCGCTGCTCAGCCTGAGGGCCTGCAGACTATGAGATGTCGTGTGGTCAGCACAACGAACCATCTCAGTCATTATTCTTGGCTTTCTAGACAGGGGCCGCCATCTCACCATCAGATGGCTCCTCAATTGTAATCACGTAGGCTGAGTGGACCTCGAACCAGCCCTCAGATCCGGGTAAAAATCCTTGGCCTGGCCGGAAGTCGAACCCAGGGCCTCCGGCTAAGTGGCAAGTACGCTACTCCTACACCGCGGGGCAGGCCATTAGTTCTAAACACTATCTTCAAATTTTGTTTATTAAATAAGATTATCTGAAAAAAATATTGTATGTGGAAGTGAGATATTTATTTTTGTTTGTGGGTCTTCTAACAAGGGTTGAGGAGGGTTTATTTTTTCAATTCATACATTATTTTGTCAACAAATTGCTTGTTATAGCCATTAATATTAATGTGATATTCTAAATGTTATCATTTTTTTTTAATTAGCAGTTGAAAGAGGGATGTTGAAGGTTATGTAAATTAAACTATAAAATGCAGCTTTTATTCCTGGTTACCTGTATGTTGAGAATCTTGTCTTTTTTGTTGCAAGTTTGTGTGAGTTTTCTATACTAATGTTTCTAGTGATTGAGAGATCCAAAATATTTAACGAATTATTTACTTGAGATTCAAGCATAAATTTAATATGCGGATCTAATGAGTTCTATTGATTAAGCAAAGTGTCTTCTTTGATGAAATGATGGTCAATTATAGAAATAATTTCTTCCACATATCATAACATCCAGAAAACGATTCCTTGAAATTTGTTAATAATCTTAGTGTGGTCTAGATTATCAAGACCTGGCCTGTGGTTAGGGGCGTTCAGCTGTGAGCTTGCATTCGGAACATAGTGGGTTCGATCCCCACTGTCGGCAGCCCTGAAGATGTTTATCCGTAGTTTCCCATTTTCACACCAGACAAATGCTGGGACTCTTCCGCTTCCTTCCCACTCACAGCCCTTTCTTATCCCATTGTCGCCATTAGACCTATCTGTGTCGGTGCAGTGTTCAGCAACCTGTAAGAAAAAACTTATCAAGATAAATATCGGCTAAAATGCTGGAAAACACAGGATCCCATGCGAAGACCGTCCTGTTTATAAATGGTATTCTTAAAAGAAAAGTACTTCCTGTCAATAGCAAATTTAAGGAGAGGCATAAAAGAATTATTTCGATTTTACTCAGTTTGCTATAATTATTGAGATTTCTTTCAATGGGTTGGATAGTTTCAGCTGTCGGTATGTTGAAATGCATGTTGGTGATATCGTGGTAATAAATGGAAAAATGAGGTTGTAACTTTGTAACTGCAAAATGATGTTTAGAAATTTTTGAATAAATATAAATTCTGTAAGTGGGGCTGTTCCTAAAATTGATAATGGGCCTGATATGTACCGCTATGTTTATTGTGTGTATTTTGCAGTTGGTAGTTTGGGGTTCATGTTAATCAATTTCACTGTCTGCTGTTCATTTAACAAAAACTGAGAATTTTTGAGTATTTATTTGAGCTTCTTTTGGATAATACCAATATAAATGGTCCGTTATTGGACATTATAAATTTTCCAGCTAACTCATTCCTGGTTGCCAGCGTTTCGCCCCCGTGTGCTAGGCTGGGCTCATCAGTTGGTACCTAGCACACCTACCAAGACGCTGGATAGTGCATACCGTGGAGGCCACTGCGTAGGCTAATTGTAGCCACCGGCAGTGCCAATGCACTATGAGAGACATAGTCTCATTATCCAAAATTGATGCCTGCTTGGCCATCAGATGATGTAGATGTTGATTCCCATAAGGAATCAGAAATAATTGTTCCGAATGAGTAAATTTATAATACCAATATAAATGTTCCGTTATTGGACATTATAAATTTTCCAGCTGGAACCAACTGATGAGCCCAGCCTAGCACACGGGGGCGAAACGCTGGCAACCAGGAATGAGTTAGCTGGAAAATTTATAATGTCCAATAACGGACCATTTATATTGGTATTATAAATTTACTCATTCGGAACAATTATTTCTGATTCCCTATGGGAATCAACATCTACATCATCTTCTTTTGGATGGTATTAGTATTTTGTTTTAGCTGGTAAAATTGTTTGTTAGCTACTGATTATTTATTATCATTGTCCTATTGTTTGTGAATATTAAGAATTTTGTGTTAATATATTATTTGATGAAAAATTTAAAATTAAATACATAAAACTGAAATATTCTTCTTCTTCTTCTTCTTCTTCTCCTCCTACTGCTTTTCCCATACATGTGGAGTCGGGGGTGTGACCTGTCTCGCACGTGGATTTGGCCCTAATTTATAGCCGGGTGCCCTTCTTGACGCCAACCCCATATGGTGGGATATAATCACCAGCCCTCGAATTTTAGGGAAAGACCTATTTTGTTCTTGAAGAAATGACTTAAAATGAAGTTGTATTTACACTTTTCATGTATTTATAAAGTTAGAAACTGTGGTCCTATTGTGCTTAAAAATGTCTGAATTGACGTTAAAACCTATATAATTTGTTTTTTAATCCCTAAATCAGTTAAAAATGCCTTTCAGTATATTCCAAGGAAATAAAATATTTGCTGACTCGTGTTCAGTATCCTAAACAAAATTTTAAAATCGGGAAGCTGTAAACCACTCTCCCCGAAATGCCTTAAGAACCTCCCGCAGCGAACGCTCCCATATTTTGTCACGAGGCAGAAAATGATACAGTATCCATTGACCTGCTGGGGAAAAAAAATTCATTCTGTGAGAATATTTCGGTGTTCCTGTTTGTTCAGTGTGTGAATTATGCCGGAAGTGTCAGGTTCCAACTCGTCTTTAATTAAAATGTTACAGGAGTTGTTCCTGTGAAGTTTGCAGCAAAGAGGTGAGTAAAGTTGTTTACTTCCCCGTAAGTATGGTATTTTAATTGAAGCCTATTAAAATATGTACAATTGAAGCTGCCTAAAAGTATTTTAGAACCTACTTGAGAGTCTTTTAGGCAGCTAAAATAACCTTTTAACACGTAACGATCCGAAGTCTAGTAATCACTATTGCATGTTTCTGCGGTGGAAGTAAGTGTAGAGTGTTGTCTGAATGAAAACCTACAACCTGTTTTCCAGTCATTGACTGGGTCAAGGGTGCAATGAATGAAGCATATATAGGCTATTAGTACGATGGGGTCGCCACTCCCAAAGTGATTTATTAATGACTGATAGATGCTATCAAATGAGAATGGAGAGTGTTGCTGGAATGAAAGATGACAGGGAAAACCGGAGAAAAACCTGTCCCGCCTCCGCTTTGTCTAGCATAAATCCCTCATGGAGTGACCGGGATTTGAAACATATTATCCAGCGGTGAGAGGACGACGCGCTGCCTCTGAGACACGGAGGCTCAGTGTGTTGTCTGAATATTAAGAGAAAAGCGGTGGAACAAACACTAACACCCAGTCTCTGAGCCAGAAGTAATTAGACGGGATTAAAATCTTCGATCCGGATGGAAATCAAATCCGGGACCTTCTGAAACGACGGCCACAACGCTGGCTATTCAGCCAAGGATTCGAACAAAGTGAAATCCTTATTGAGTTTTATTATTACTATCAGTATTGACATTCAACTATCGTAATAGAAAGAAGCAAAAATCATTATTTAGTTTCATTATTTCTATCAATTTTAAACACGCAATGTTCGTTGTTCAATCTTTCCGCCTGATTATTTTTCAGGGACTTGAAAAACGCTTTAAAAATATAGTTAAGTACCGTAGTTAAAACTCTAGGCTTTAAAGTTATACAAACATGTACGGCGTCTGGAGGGACAGATTTTATTTGTACTATTGCTTAAGAATGAAGGAAATTCATACTTTAAAACGTTGGAGCGGCTCCACGCGCTGCGCTCATGAGACACAGTGCTGGCTTCACGAAAAGCTGCATCGGCTGCACCTCGACATTCCCTGACAGCAAAACAAAGCTGCTTCTTCTTCTTCTTCTCCTCCTCCTCCTCCTCCTCCTGCTCCACACGTGGCGCGAAATCGCCATGATTGGTAGGAGGTGCTAAACGCCGAGATTTCTCGAGCAGTCGCGAGCAAAGCCGATGATGGCTACACCTCGACATTCCCTAGACACAAATAGTACTCGGGCCTTAATGCAAAATAAAAATGGCCGCCGTATCGGTTTGACGTGGGTATACAGTTCTTACTGTATTATCACAACATTTTGTTTAAGATCTGTAAGTGCTGTGATCCCCAGAATGGTGCAAAAATTTAATCACAGCATGTTTTATACAATTAAAATAATGAAATACTGAAAACTTGCTGGAAGTAAAACGAAAATTTAACACGCTTTTATAACTAAATATCAAACCTTGACGTGCATAACCTAGAATCCAAGTGCGATGTTTTTGCCCTAATTATGTTAACAGATAATCATCAACAGTAAAGCAGAACATTTACATATAAATAACAGTACGACACGCGAAGGAATGTAATTAATTAAAATGTATTTGCTTTAATGGGCACTGTTACCTCTAAATGTTACACATACTGTATTACTGAAACTGTTTACACTATTTTGATAAACACCTAGATAATACTAGGTGGGCCCTTTCACAAAATTAAAAAAAGCCAATTAGTTATATCCAAGGGGCCCACCTGATAGATGATCGGAGGAGCTGTTAGTTGCTGAGTTTCATTCAACTGCTTACGCATTCTCACTTTCTCATCAATTTCATGACCACAGACGCTGCCCTTTCTTTTTCCCGCAAGATTTTAGCTAATTCTAGTGAGGTCTTCTTCTCATTTATCACTTTAGTGTAATTGTTAATGAAAATATTGCTTAAAACTTTCACACACTTTTTAACAATCACTTTCAGAGGCACACCACATCTGCACAGTTTATCCAGGTGATTGATATTCAGTTCACAAATCTGAATCCCTAATGCGGTAACTGCATCTTGCTGATTACTTAATTTTATAAATACAAGTTCAGAAGCACAGTTTATAAAAATTTTAAACAGTGCATAGACATTTGAACACATGGTAATCAAGAAATGCGAGGGACATTTCAGTCCCCTTCGACTTAGTTCTGAGAAGTATGAAAAATGTACCTATCACATACCACCTCCATTTCATCATTGGACTGTAATAGTTCCCGATACTCATCACAGTTTCCATGTTTATTTAATGTCTCTATCTTGCTAGTGTAACTTGCAATACATATAATAATTTTCTGCGTTTCAGGGGAGATTGGAATATGCAATATTTCCTTTCTTGCAGGTTCCAGATATTCTAGATTATCAGCTACACTTCCTTTACTACCTTTTTGAACTGTAATAGTAAAATCACTAAAGTTCAGCTCTCCATATTTAGCAGGCTTGAGCTTCAACACACTTAACACTTTCAGTTTCCTTTCAGATTCCACAACCTGTTCCATAGACACATTATAGCTACAGTCACTTAATCATCTGCTTCTTACACCTTGCTTCTAAACAGTCTATTTGTAATTTATCAGTCAAAATGCAGGCCCAATTATATGTATAAAAACAGATGTTTGCATAATTCGACCAGTGAACTCAGTGTGTGGGTTATAGCAATGTATGGGTCATTACTTAGCTTTCCTTGTATACCAGTACCAGTATCTAATAAGTGCGAAATATCTAAGTATATCTTTAAATTTTGAAGAAATAAGTTTTGAATCATCATCCCCACAGATTGGAGTAGCGTCAACATGTTTAGTGTACTTCTCTTTCATCGGGTGCTTTACATTGCAAATTGTCCACTACTTCGTGAACAATGTCAAAAATTTGATAGTGCCATCACTAATGTCAACACCTTGTTCTTCACAGTTTCAAGAGCTACTATATTCTTAGAATTAAACATATTGACAGTTAACGAGAAATATTGACGCTCTGTAGAAGTAGGATATAAAGCTGTCCTTGATAATGTATGTGCAAGTTTCAACAACATACTCTTTTCTGAATGAAATCAATTTTTCAGATATGAAAATCTAGCTTGAACTGTTGTGTATTCACACATAGTGCTCTTTCCATCCTCAATACTTGACATACTATCAAATACAGGGAAAACCAGTTCCACATTGGGTATGGTAAATATTCCCTTACATTTGTTCAACCAATTGTTACGAATACATTTAAAAACATGTACGTTGTCAAACAGAAGAAAAATTGGCTTTGAAGGAATAGCTGGATTTGGTATGCAGCTTTTGAGACTACCACCACAGAAGAGGGGTATGATGCGCAAAGGTATCACCCAAATATCACTATAAAATTTGTCACAAATGGAACATAATAATTGCTTTTACACATATCAAGTGAAAAATCCCTGGCAAATTAAGAAATACCGTCGTTATTTGAGAAATTTGAAAACATGCTTAAGGCTTGTAGACAGGACTGGTCTATGTCGTACTACGCTGCTGGTGCCGTCTTTTGTTATTTTCTTCAGGTCC
This sequence comes from Anabrus simplex, assembly GCF_040414725.1. Taxonomy (NCBI): domain Eukaryota; kingdom Metazoa; phylum Arthropoda; class Insecta; order Orthoptera; family Tettigoniidae; genus Anabrus; species Anabrus simplex. The sequence continues at coordinate 1,521,265,936 of NC_090265.1, forward strand.
AGGACTAGCACCGTGAAATGGGAGGGCTATGTCTGTGGATTCTCATTATCTTTGTCCATTCGCTGCTGGTGCCGTCTTTTGTTACTTTCTTCAGGTCCAGGGCTAGCACCGTGGAATGGGAGTGCTATGTCTGTAGATTCTCATTATCTTTGGCCAGTACAAACAGCAAAATGGAGGTCAAAAGAAAAACAGCATGATCCCTGGACCAATAAATATTTTTATTTCTGTTCGAAAGAAAGTAGCTCGATCCCTGGACCAATAAATCACTAGTCCACTGATTTTTTCTTATGTACATTGGCCATACCATTTTGTCGCCTATTAAATATAGCATATCGCGATACAATTCATGAAATGATGTCATTGACAAGTGAAGAATGAAACGAAAGCAAAGAACTTCAGTGAACACAGATATCACACACGGAATTGTTCAAAGTGTAAGACAAAAGACATACGTGTGTCACTATGAGCGCAACACCAAATGTACTTGCAAAGTTGGTAAGTACGTATTAATATTTTCCAAAAAACATATTTCTTAATTTGCCAGGGATTTTTCACTTGATATGTGTAAAAGTAATTATTATGTTCCATTTGTGACAAATTTTATAGTGATATTTAGGTGATACCAATGCGCACTATACCCACATTCAGTACTTCTATTGTAAGATTATATAAGTGTCAGCTTGCAGACCTTTAACAGGAAAAAAGATCACTTACATCTTTGTTTTGATAATGCAAAGATGAAGACATGAAAACTTGTATAGTGGTGGCTGTATCTAGATCTACACCACTGTCTGCCACACCAAATACCTTTCTTCCCTTATATGTTCGTTTAGAATTGAGATACATTTCATCTAACACAACTGATACCACTTTATCCTCATTCTGAAGAACTTTACTTTTCTCTCTCAAAAATGCTTTATGTGAAGCTCCTATACCTGGGATAATGGGGCCAATTTTATCTAAGAATTGTTTAAATATGATGTGGCAAATTTAAAACATTTGTCTGTCTTATGGACTGATATCCACCAGGAAATGCTGGCCAAATCAGGAGTTCTTGGAAATATCTGACTTGTTTCATTAGAGATGGTTTCAACTGTTCCAGAAATAATTTTATTTTAATACCCTTTTCTTTATTACAACTATTTAAATCTAGAGCCTCTTTCAAGAAGTTTATTAGCAACATAATCCTTTCAACAATTTAAATTCTCTCATCATTAAAATTGTGAAGATGACTCACCAGATTTACCATCCATTGCACTTTAGACCATTTTAGCCTTCTGATTCTAGGATCCACTTGAAGTTTTCTGGAGGCGCATATATATTTTTGTAAAACACTTTAACATCCAAACCACTGGTAAGCTCAAAACTTACTGTAAGTAATGGGATATTGGTAGATCCTTCATCTTTTAATAAAAAGGACATAGTCTTCATTGACTTATGTAATGAACGTTTTTGTGTCCCTTTTCATAACCTCACTTTTAATGACATCAAAACTAGAAATCTTATCTTGTTTACACCATTTGCTGAAATCTTCTTCGTCTCTAATTAACAGGCGTTCTGAACGAGCGGCTGGATCTATCTTATCTTTAGGGACCTTCACAGTGTGGTAGGAGGGTTGATTGGGAAAAATACTGGGGTTTCGACTTTTTCCGTCCAACAATCACTGCTTCACCGCCAACTACAGGAAAAACGTTCTCTCTAATGATAAATGTATCCTCAAAATATTTAATACACACTAATGAATTATCTGTCATTACAAAATCGTCACGATGGATACATTTGATCCATGTCCGTCGTAGCACTTTATCCTTAGGGAATCTAAATGCTGAAGTGTCCCTAGCACCGTAATTGGATTTGCATCCAGGCACACAGCGCGAACGGACCATTCTAATAAGTCATACCTCACTTGTTGTAAAACGTAAAGTAGATTTAAACACAGAACTGTAATAACCACTGACTTAATGCAACTCGAGAAAAGAACAACACTCATGTTTCGCACATGTTTACAACCGATCGTGGCGCCATTTTGACTAGTATCGATAGTTGCATTAGGGTCTGAGTATTGTAGATGGTCTTGGACAGGCACGCTCGAATGAGCTGGGACATATCGAGACGGGGTCGGGGAATGAGAAGACTATAATAATGTAAGCGTATGAAGGCCATGGTCCAGCAAACTAAATTCTAATTTACTATTTACTAAGTTACGAACTGAACAACGTTATTTTGCTATTTGCTTTACGTCGCACCGACACAGATAGGTCTTATGGCGATGACGGGATAGGAAAGGCCTGGGAATGGGAAGGAAGCGGCCGTAGCCTTAAGGTACAGCCCCAGCATTTTCCTGGTGTGAAAAATGGGAAACCACGGAAACACATTTTCAGAGCTGCCGACAGTGGGGTTCGAACCCACTATCTCCCGGATGCAAGCTCACAGCCGTGCGCCCCTAACCGCACAGCCAACTCGCCCGGTGAACAATGTTATAGCTTACTTACTGATACGTATACAACTCTTGTTCTAAAGTACTGATCTAGTACATATACTTGGTCCTCGGTGTCTCATGGCAACTTTCAATAATCTGTAGCCTGGTGTCAAGGCACGGACTAACAGCATACGTATGTTTGCGCAAGCGAAAGTGGCTTTAAACCAAGAGTTAAAACCAGTGGATAAAGAGCTGCAGTATCAAAGTCTAATACCATGTGTCGTTGGTGAGAGCCGGCAATTTGTGTTGATACACAAGAAACAGTGAAGGGCAATATATCTGCATTGAAATTATAGGTCATCGGGCTCACTACTGATGGTAGTTCAGTCCCCGCTATCGTTTCCTACTACTTTTATTATTTTAGGATTATTTCAGGTACATAGGGAGCCTACCAGCAGTTCTTAATATTTTAGAGTGCACCAATACAAGTCAGAATATAGTTAGTTATTTTAGAATCAGTGGAGAAGTTATTGGAGAACCTAGGTACAATTCCTACCTGTTTAATCGTTTTCAGAATGTTAGGTAAGGCCCGAAACAGCTTTATGTTTATTTCCCAGGGGAGAAAACTATCACGCTCTATCAAACCTCGAGGGATCGAATTTGGTGAACTCTGGCGCCCAAATTACGGATATTTCAGTCAATCATTTATTTATTTTAATATATGTGATTATATTTCAATTGACGCCGAAGTGTGAATATGAATATACTATAGATGTCGTCCAGCAGTAGGACTTCTTTTTTTTTTTTTTTTTTTTTTTTTTTTTTTTTTTTTTTTTTTTGCTAGTTGCTTTACGTCGCACCGACACAGATAGGTTTTATGGCGACGATGGGATAGGAAAGGCCTAGGAATGGGAAGGAATCGGCCGTGGTCTTAATTAAGGTACAGCCCCAGCATTTGCCTGGTGTGAAAAATGGGAAACCACGGAAAACCATTTTCAGGGCTGCAGACAGTGGGGTTCGAACCCAGTATCTCCCGGATGCGAGCTCACAGCTGCGCGCTCCTAACCGCACGGCCAACTCGGCATATTTTATTAATATTACAAGGCAGATGCAAAAAAAAAACCGCTTCACCTATCAAGAAATAGCCACAGGCGGTGAAACTGGCTAAATTTAGCTAGAAAATGGCTAATTTAAGGATTCCCAACGCCATCGTAGCGTTCGTTGATAGTTATGGCAAATGCCAAACATATTGGGAACTGCCTTCTCGTAAGTGAAAGCAGTAATGTTGAGTCCGAATATGTAAGGTGTGTTCTTGGTTCAGGTGCACATTTGTCCTTTGCATCCCCAGTATTTATAGCATTAGTCGTGCTGTAAGTCTTGTGTCATTATACTTATTCTAGATTATTTTTTTAACTTTTCAGTCTTTGGAGACAAGGTATGACTGGAGCTATTCAGGCTAGGAAATGTAGTGTAAGAAGCAATCACCTTTAATTCTTTAACAATTTCAATACACCTTTACTTCAATAAGGATTTGTTTCTATTCATATACATATTGTGTTATTCCAATTTGAGTGCAAGCAGTCTAAATTCGTCCAAATATATGTATGTTGAGTCCTCTAAAACATCAACAGCTTCGCCATCAGCTGTCACAGACAATCTAGGCGTCGCTGAAGAGACATACTAAGGTAATGAGAAGTGAGGTAGTTTCCCGTTGCTTTCCTCACCGAGCCGGTAGGTACTGTTACATATCAGTCTGTCAAATCCACTGAAATGTACGCACCAACATATGAGTGATATTTTCACACCATAACAGGGACTGGCTGCATAAGGGATGCCATACTAGTGGCACTCATACCTCAGTAATTGTCATTCTGCCACAGCCAAGAATGAGACTATGCCAGGTCAATGAAAGTAACAGAATTGTCGTAGCCCTTACAATAAGACAAAAGGCACTACTAACACTCTAAATAATCCCTGTCATGCCTAATAGCCTGACCTTGAAAGCTTCCCCTATTACGGGTTCCCTCTACCGACTGTTACGTCACTGGCCTTGCACGCTCCCCACCACTAGCGCAGCCAGTGACTTCTCCATTCAAGAAATTTGAGCGTAGTGTTTACCGACCTCCCGTGCATAGATCGGGAAAAGGTGTCAAAACAGAATGCAAGTCAGAGGATAAAATAATGTAGAGCCATAATATTGTGTTTGATGAAGCCTTATAATTTATTTTTCATTGCGTTTTACCGTTTTGAATTATAAATGGGATTATTCGAGGCACGTGGACACTTAACTGAAGGGCTGAAATCGCGTTAGGAAAGGAATTTCACGTTAAAGCCTCTGACATTTAATTTTAGGCACGTCAAACTGGTATGATCAATTAAGATCTTTTTATGTTATTGGTTGTAAAGTCTCACTAGTTATCTTGGGTCATTGAGGTGCCAGAATTTTGTCCCACAGGAATTTTTCAGTGGTGGTGGTGGTGGTGATTGCTGTTTTAAGAGGAAGTTGAACTCGGAGTTCTTTCTCATGGAGGTAAATGTGTCGATGCAGGGCTGACGTATTTCAGCATCCTCAAATACCACCAGGCTGAGCCGGAGTAGGAACCGCCAACTTAGGCTCACAACGTGAGTGTTCTACCATCTAAACCACTTAGCCTAATAATAATAATAATAATAATAATAATAATAATAATAATAATAATAATAATAATAATGCCGGGCTGAATGGTTCAGACGGTTGAGGCGCTGGCCTTCTGACCCCAACTTGGCAGGTTCGATCCTGGCTCAGTCCGGTGGTATTTGAAGATGCTCAAATACGTCAGCCTCGTGTCGGTAGATGTACTGGCATGTAAAAGAACTCTTGCGGGACTAAATTCCGCCACCTCAGCGTCTCCGGAAACCGTGAAAGAGTAGTTAGTGGGAAGTAAAGCAAATAATATTAATATAATAATAATAATAATAATAATAATAATAATAATAATAATAATAATAATAATAATAATAATAATAATTTGATGGTTTAGCAACCGTGCGCAGGTAATTCACATTTGACACCAGTCAAACTGCCTGAGAGCCAATTTTGACGTTATATTGAGTTTTAATTATTATTCTCTGGGAAACACCGAATGTGACACGAGAGATTTTTACATAGGGACATTGTACGGCATGCAGTTCCGGGTGGTCATTCGTCCACATTTCAAAAATCCGATTACCCCGGCTGGGTTTTAACCCGTGATCTTGGGAGTGGTGGTGGTGATGGTGAATTGTTTTATGAGGAAGTACAAATAGGCAATCGTCCGCTGTTAACATTAATCAGAGCCGGGCTGAGTGATTCAGATGCTTGAGGCAATGGCCTTCTGATCCCAACTTGGCAGGTTCGATCCTGGTTTAGTCCGGTGGTATTTGAAGGTGCTCAAATACGTCAGCCTCATGTTGGTAGATTTACGGGCAAGTAAAATAACTCCTGAGGGACACAATTCTCACATCTCGGCGTCTTCAAAAACCACAAGTAGTTACTGGGACATAAAACCTTGATCATCATCATCATCATAATCATCATTATTATTATTATTATATTCATTCTGGTTAAACGCCGACTTTCATTTACAGCACTTAGTTTTATAAATCTCATAAATTGTACAACTGGCTCTATCTTAAGAATTCAGACTTCAACCTGAGCTCTGCTAGTGAGCAGGAGAGAACTGAGGTTGAACAATGATTGGTGTCCGCAGGAGAACGTCAGCTGTTGAGTATAAGGAAGTGGCTAATGACATCCATTTAAGGATTTGGATGTGAATGACCCATCTGCACAGTGCCTCAAGCAACTCGCTCAACTTTAAAGCTTTTTTAGCCTGTCACCAGACTGAAAAGCTGTAATTACTGAGTCGATACTGCAGAAATATGGCTTCCTTCTCAACAAATCAAGTAACTCAGCCAGTGCCCTAAATCAAGGGCACAGCTTTTATCTCAGCAATAGGGACTGTTTTAATTCGTAGATTACATATAAGAAAGAAAACGGTATTTAACATACATGTTACTTACAACCTAAACACCCTTGCACATACCGATACGTAAAGCACGTATAAATGAAATTAAATGGTGCGTGGCTTTTAGTGCCGGGAGTGTCCGAGGACATGTTCGACTCGCCATGTGCAGGTATTTTGATTTGACACCCGTAGGCGACCTTCGCGTCGTGATGAGGGTGAACTGATGATGTAGGCGGACACATACACCCACCCCTCGAGCCAACGAAATTAAGCAATGATGGTTAAATTTCCCGACCCTGCCGAGAATCGAACACGGGACCCCTGTGACCAAAGGCCAGCACGCTAACCATTTAACCATGGAGTCGGACAAGCACGTATAATACAATGGCCTCAACGTAGGATGGTATCTGACTCGCGCATGCGTAGGCATATCTATTCTATTCTGACAGTGAGCCATGTACAAGCTCAGAAATAAATTAATAGATCAGCGACTAACAGGATACAATTGAAAGAAAATTATGTTGAAATGTAGTTACAATGTGAGCACTTAACGAAATTTATAGTTTTAACGTATGTCCGCCTCTGTGGTGCAGTGGTTAGTGTGATTAGCTGCCAACCCGGAGGCCCGGGTTCGATTCCCGGCTCTGGCACGAAATTTGAAAAGTGGTACGAGGGCTGCAACGGGGTCCACTCATCCTCGGGAGGTTAACTGAGTAGAGAGGGGTTCAATTCCTACCCCAGCCATCCTGGAAGTGGTTTTCCGTGGTTTCCCACTTCTCCAGGCAAATGCCGGGACGGTACCTAACATAAGGCCACGGCGGCTTCCTACCCTCTTCCTTGTCTATCCCTTCCAATCTTCCCATCCCCCACCAAGGCCCCTGTTCAGCATAGCAGGTGAGGCCACCTGGACGAGGTACTGGTCATCCTCCCCAGTTGTATCCCCCGACCCAGAATCTGAAGCTCGAGGACACTTCCCTTGAGGCGGTAGAGGTGGGATCCCTCGCTGAGTCCGAGGGAAAAACCAACCCTGGAGGGTAAGCAGATTCAGAAGAAGAAAAAGAAGAAGTTTTGACATATTTTAAATACTTTTTAATTTTTCCTTTCATATTTTTCCACGCGAAAATAGACTGCTTTTTAACATCGTTACCTATATTTTCCTACCTTTGGGCTAGCATGGTATCAAATTGTGACACATTTCGATCTTATTTGATAACTCGTTAGGAGGCGCGCAGGTACTTCTTACACGTGGCAAAATGAATTATTAATAATTGTTGGTCAAACGGGTATTTTGTCTTCTACCCCTAGCTGTTTTCCTAACGAACTCACTCAAACAGTCGTTACTGCTTGATATTTTACAAGCATCCGTGTTATTCGAACTGATTACATAATTGTGTGTTGATGCCACTTTGGGGTAATTTCTGTCCAGCGCGCGTGCTGACGTAAATTAATTAGAGTGAGTTTTACCTTTCTCGTTGATATGCGTTCGCAGTTCACAGTGGACAGAATAGCTTAGCTGTAGAGCGGTATTCTAGCATAGCTATGGTATAGTGTGGTATAGTGTAGCTGGATCGCTCACAGAGATCCCATGTGTTAATGTTTGTGAGAGCTATTCAGCTCACGTGAAATATAGCGGTTACCTATCCATGCGGATTTTAAGCCTAGGGCCTACGTTGCTAAACTATGAACCTCCCATTACGAGACAAGATATTACATTATTAAAATGAGAGGGTCGGGGGGGGGGGTGGCATCTCAGAAACCAGTAAATAGGAAATTAAAGTTGGGTTCTTTTTTATTTTAAATCATGCTGGTATGCTACGATCAACTCACAAAGTATATTACAATGCAGAGCGTGCGTCCTGACGGATAAAGTGGGTCAAGTTATAGGTCTGTTATTGATGCAAAATTAAAACAGGTCATTACCAATTTTTACAAGAAACTCCAGATGAAGTCCAGTTATTATGATGTCTAACATATTTGACTCTGTATTTATTTATTATTATGTATTCCATAGCAATTCATGACATCCAGAGGTTTTCTTTATTTCTAAATGACAGTACGCAATTCTACTTAAGGCAGTGAGTGACACTCTTTCACCTTAACACCTCCCCTCCCCCCCCCCCCCACAGCAGACACCTTCCTTCCTTCCTTCCTTCCTTCCTTCCTTCCTTCCTTCCTTCCTTCCTTCCTTCCTTCCTTCGGTGAGTCCACTGTACAATCGCGAACAAAGAAAAACTTGCTCACCGCTCTAAATGTATAGGGATTTTTGGTTGTTTAACATTGACGTTCCATTCATCGCCTCCCAGACTCGGCGAGCGCATGTCCAGGGTGTGGAAGAGTTATGTTCGATAAATATACGACTTTTTGAAAAAAAAATAGAAAAACTGCAATAAGTAAATAACTGATTAAGAAATCTGCCACCTCGGCGACAGCCCTACATGCAAATCAGTGGTGAATGAATGAATGAATGAATGAATGAATGAATGAATGACCGAGCAAGTGGCTGCACGGTTTGCGTCACGAAGCCATCATCTTGCATTCGGGAGATGGTGGGTACGAACCCCCACTGTCTGCTGCCCTGAATATGGTTTTCCGCAGTTTATAATTGTCACACCAGGCAAATATGGGGCTGTACTTTAATGAAGGAATTTTGGACATTGCTCCATAGATGTCACTTCCAAAGACTATGGTCATGCACTCTGGTGAAAGGTCAAAGAAGTTGTTATTCAAAGAAATTTTGTGTTCATGGGTTTTCTCTGCTAAATTAACTTTCATTTGTTTTTTTTTTTGTTTTTGTATATATTTCAAAGTTTGTAACACTTCTCATTCCGCCAGTTTTGAAACTAGCCCGGGTTCGAACCCCACTGTCGGCAGCCCTGAAGATGGTTTTCCGTGGTTTCCCATTTTCACACCAGGAAAATGCTGGGGCTGTACCTTAATTATGGCCACGGCCGCTTCCTTCCCATTCCTAGGCCTTTCCTATCCCATCGTCGCCGTAAGACCTATCTATGTCGGTGTGACGTAAAGCAAATGGCGAAAAATGGCGAAACTAACCAATTAGAAATATCTGTAATTTTTCAGCCTATCACAGGCTTCTTTTTTTGTTTTTTGCCAATAAAATGGAGAGAGTGTGTCCGGATTAGTCCAGAATCCTCTCGAACCTTCCCTTCGGGTATATAAACTGCGGCTGCTCTGGCTACCTTGTCATTTGATCGCCCAATTTCTAAGAGTGTGTGTTAAGACAGGAGGCGGAGCGCCTCATCCTTCGCCAGGCAGTTCATCAGCCCAGATAATGGCCATCAGTTTTATCTCTCTGTAGCCACCTCCGCCGACTTACACGAAGGGAAGGTCCGAATTTCTAACTATGTAACAGTTCGATGCAAACTTCTTCCTTTTCATGTAAAATTTCATAAGTTCTTAAAACTGTAAATCGGGGATAGTGAGTGCGTTACCCTCTCGAGTTCCTCTTCAACTTGGTTTGAGGTGACTGCGATTTAGTACTGTTTTTCTTTCCTGTAATGTGTTAAATTAACTTTCATTCGAGTCACATCAGTAGCTTGGGATTAACCCCTGTATCATCGGGCCGAGAGCCCTTTTAGAGTTTTAATACTTCATTATCTACGAGCGCAAGTATACGCTTCCATTCAGTTTGTGTTCTGGCCCTTTATTTAACCTGTTCTTTTTCCACAAAGGCCCAGTAGGTTGGGTAATTGATATCCCTGTGTAATATATATATTTTTTTTTTTTTTTTTTTTTTTTTTTTTTTTGTAAAATGTGCATTGAGAGGCCAGAGATCGTAAAGTTTTGTGTAATGTTGCCTTAAGCGGGTTGAATGTAGGAGAGCATGTAGTTTTTTTTTTTTTTTTTTTTTACTGTAATACTGGGGAGTGCTTCTGGAAGGCTGTCTATTGGTTGGAGCAAAGTGCTCATGAATTCGGGAGATTTCTATCTTACCGGGCGAGTTGGCCGTGCGCGTAGAGACGCGCGGCTGTGAGCTTGTATCCGGGAGATAGTAGGTTCGAATCCCACTATCGGCAGCCCTGAAGATGGTTTTCCGTGGTTTCCCATTTTCACACCAGGCAAATGCTGGGGCTGTACCTTAATTAAGGCCACGGCCGCTTTCTTCCAACTCCTATGCTTTTCCTATCCCATCGTCGCCAAAAGACCTATCTGTGTCGGTGCGACGTAAAGCCCCTAGCAAAAAAAAAAGATTTCTATCTTTGTCTAAATAATAACACTTTGAAATTGTAATTGTGTGAAGATTGAAGCCCAAAATTGTTAAATTGCCTATTCTGGGGTGTTCCACCTTTGTAGCAAAATTGGCATTGTACCTGAGATTTTGTTGATTTCACGCAGTGAAAATTTGTTAAGTTTGTGATTTAAAGAGAAATATGACCTTGGTTAAAGTTTTAAATTAATTTTGATATCGTAGTTAGACCCATTCAAACCCAGTACCTTCTTTCACCTCTTCCTGCTCCACGAATATCTCCGTAACAATAACAACAACAACAATAATAATAATAATAATAATGATAATGATCATAATAAGGGCGTGTGGCTTCCGAAGGCGTCTGGTGCAGGTCTTTCGAACTGATGCCGTATAGGCGACCTGCGCGTCTATGATGATGGGGCTCTATGATGAAATATCATGCTGAAAACAAGACCCACACCCCCAGCCCCCGAGCCATTGGAATTAACAAATGAAGATTAAAATCCCCAACTCGGCCGGGAATCGAACACGGGATCCGGTGGGCCAAAGGGCAGCACGCTAACCGGAAATAATAATAATCATAATAATAATAATAATAATAATAACAATAATAATAATACTAATAATAATAATAATAATAATAATAATAATAATAATATACAACATTATAGACTGTTAAGCCTTTCGGCGTTTAGTCTGCAAGCCTCTGTGAAATTACTAAACGCCTCCACAACCCTCTATTCGGTTTTTCTGCTACACTTAAGAAAATGGAAATTGCAACACCATGAAGGCATTGGTCGTCTGTGTTGATTTGGAACGATGCCATGTAGGTATGTAAACGATCAAAGTTTCAGACCCGTTGGATTGTTGCTACAGGTCTCCCTACGCGATTGGTCGCGGAGGAATCAACTCCAGTATACGGACTCTGATGTAGCGTAGTTGACTTGCAGTCTGTGCAGTGAAGTGTTCCCCGTCAAACATGCCTCGACGACAGAGAAGAGCACGCTATCAACAACTGTCGCCGTTTGAGAGGGCTCGGATAATTGGGCTGTGTGAAGCTGGGTTATTGCTAAGGACTGTCGCAGCACGTGTTGGCCGACAGGCATCTACGGTACAACGTGTATGGCAGCAGTGGTCAAATGAAGGTACCCACACTCGTAAACCTGGCACAGGCCCAGCGCGACGGACATCTGTGAGAGAGAATCGCCGCATCATTCGGATGGCCCGGATGGAACCCCATGCAACAGCAGCGTAAATTCGAGCAGCTGTGGCACCCCACGTTACACAACAAACAGTTGGAAATCGCCTGCGTGCAGCTGGCTTACGAGCCCGTGTCCCTGCAGAAGGTGTTCCATTGACCCCACAACAGCGACGTGTAAGGCTGGCCTGGTGTCGAGAAAGATCGGCATGGGTCAACGAATGGCATAGGGTCGTCTTTAGTAATGAATCGCGCTTCTGTCTTGCCCGCAGTGATCGCCGGAATCGTGTGCGCCGACGTACCGGGGAGAGGGGCCGCGCAGATCTTATTGTCGAGAGGCACACAGGGCCAACACCAAACATTATGGTCTGGGGAGGTATTGGCTTTAATGTGAAATCACAATTAGTGCTTGTTGAGGGCACTATGACTGCTCGACAGCACGTTGATAGGGTACTCAATCCAGTGGTTGTCCCTATGATGGCGAACATTGCTAATGGGATGTTTCAGCAGGACAATGCCCGGGTTCACACTGCACGCATCTCCAGAGAAGCTCTCCACGACATCACAACCTTAGAATGGCCCGCCAGATCCCCGGACCTCAGTCCTATTGAGCATGTGTGGGACTTGATGGGTCGACAACTGGCCAACCGTCCTCAGCCACCCACAACTCTGGAACAACTGACCCGTGCAGTACAGCAAGCATGGGCCACAATTCCTCAGGAAGCGATCCAGGGCCTTATTGACTCCATGCCTCGACGAATTCATCAATGTATTGCAGCTCGTGGTGGGCACATCCTGTATTGATTGTTGTCCAAACTTGCGGTCAGAGGAACCTGAAAGTGTAATCATCGAATCACAATCGAAACTCGTCCTGCATGTTCAATTGCAGCAATGTAGCACCACTCCTTCTGGATGTTGCAATTTCCATTTTCTGCAGTATATTTGCTTTACGTTGCTCCTACACAGACAGGTCTTACGGCTACGATGGGGCAGGAAAGGCCTAGGAATGGGAAGGAAGCGGCCGTGGCCTTAATTAAAGTACAATTGCCTGGTCTGAAAATGGGGAACTACAGGAAACCATCTTCAAGGCTACCGGCAGTGGGGTTCGAACCCACTATCTCCCGCATGCGAGCTCACAGCTGCACGCCCCTAACCGCACGGCCAACTCGCCCGGTCCCTCTATTCGTAACTATATCCGTGGCCTCATTGAGTTCTATACCTTTAATCTTTAAATAATTAGAAACTGAATCTAACCATCGTCGTGGTGTTGGTCGGTTCGACGACAGAGTCAATTATTCTCCTAGGTAACCTACCCTTCTCCGTTCACCTCACACGATCCCACCACCGAAGCCGCTTTATGTACACCGTCCATCGAGTTAATTCCTAACTTAGCCTTTATCTCCTCATTCCGAGTACACTCTTACCATTTTTCCCACCTGTTTGTTCTAGCGATCATTCTCGGTACATGTAAATGTCTGTTACTGCTAACTTATAAGATATCTTGTTGTGCCCTACCCCCACCCCCCACACCCCAGCTTTCACATCCGTATAGCAATGTTGGTCTGAAAATATGATCAGTATAAATATAGTTTCATAAGGGAGAAGAATGTGGTTGATCGCAATTGCGATCTCACTGCATTAGTAGCGTTTCTGCACCTTGATTCATTCTCGCTAAGGATACGTGTACGTGAATCATTTTCAAAAATCGCTTTTTGGATTTTTGTGTATTATTATTATTTGAGTCCGCCTCTGTGGTGTAGTGGTTAGCGTGATTAGCTGCCACCCCCGGAGGTCCGGGTTCGATTCCCGGCTCTGCCACGAAAATTTGAAAAGTGGTACGAGGGCTGGAACGGGGTCCACTCAGCCTCGGGAGGTCAACTGAGTAGAGGTGGGTTCGATTCCCACCTCAGCCATCCTCGAAGTGGTTTTCCGTGGTTTCCCACTTCTCCTCCAGGCGAATGCCGGGATGGTACCTAACTTAAGGCCACGGCCGCTTCCTTCCCTCTTCCTTGTCTATCCCTTCCAATCTTCCCATCCCTCCACAAGGCCCCTGTTCAGCATAGCAGGTGAGGCCGCCTGGGCTAGGTACTGGTCATTCTCCCCAGTTGTATCCCCCGACCAAGAGTCTGAAGCTCCAGGACACTGCCCTTGAGGCGGTAGAGGTGGGATCCCTCGCTGAGTCCGAGGGAAAAGCCGAACCTGGAGGGTAAACAGATGATGATGATGATGATGATGATTATTTGAATTTTTTCTTTCATGGTTTACATCCGTTAGCAATTTTGTTGACCCTAAATGTTGGTTTTGAAAATGTCTGCACTAACTAGCCAGCCCCCCTTTAAATGTCAAACTCCTTTTGTGTGTGCCAAAAAGCAAAGACTGAGGGTAAAGGTTATTCTCATAAACATCCATTACCTTATGCTGTTATTGAAGTCATAAAACCTGTTTATCGAGACCTTAATGACAAAAGACTCTTGGAAAAATTCTTACATGGACAAACATAGAACCGTAATGAGAGTTTCCATCACTGTGTTCGTGAACGTGTGCCAAAAGGGGTATTTGTAAGTCTTACTACACTGAAGTTGGGTGTTTTGGATGCAGTTATCTGCTTCAATGAAGGTGCTGCATCCAGGTTAAAGTTTTAGAGTCCTTAGGAATGTCTTCAGGGGAAAATATGGCCTCAGCAGTAAATGAAATTGATTGTTGTAGGATAAGAGTGAGGCTGATAATGCCGTGTTTGAAAGCTCTAAGGAAGCCAGAACAAAACGCAGCGATAGGAAAAGACAGCAGGAAGATGAGAGTGTCCTCAGTCATGAGGAATGTGGTGCTGGAGTGCATTGAGACTGTACAGATTGGTCATAAACTTATATTTTTACTTTGAAGTGCTCTTCTGTAAAATTGCATTTTTTTAAATAATATTTACTTTACTATCTCTGTAACCGTTAATGGTAGACCAATGAAATTTGGCACACAGATTTAGTGTGCAATTGTCTTAAAAGTACACTACAATCATGAGTGAAGCTCTTTATTTATGAAAAATAGGCCATAAAATATTCAAAAAATTTATGAAAATTTGAATAATAATCTTTGAACTTCTCCCACACAAAAAAATTATCAGACATCCTGATTGCAGTCTACTTTGTAGATACATGCTGTGAGTACAAGGTGTAAAAATATAATTCATGTCACATGAGTAGTTTCTGAGTTTACCCTTCCAACAGTTTGAAGTGAATTTGCAGTCTTAAAATTAATCGCAAGAGTTAAACATTCATAAAAAATGAACCATTAGGTATAACCAGTAAGTAATAATCTAACAACAATCTACGATGTTCATTAATGTTCTTTCCTTTACGTCCCACTAACTACTTTTATGGTTGCCGGCATTTAGTGCTGCAGGGGTTCTTTTATGTGCCAGTAAATCTACCGACACGAGGCTGACGTATTTGAACACCTTCAAATACTACTGGACTGAGCCGGGATTAAACCTGCCGTCTGAGCCACTCAACCCTGCGCTACAGTGTTCATTCACTGCACATAGTAATCTTTCTACACCTAGAATAAGTTTAACTGTCGAAGTTATGATGGTAAATGTAGTGATTCTTCACTACCTTACTATGGTCTTCACGGATATCCGTCCTAATAATAATAATAATAACATAGATCGCTTCCGCAAGAAAATATTGACGAACGGGCTAAACCGAGACGAGCAACCGATGAGAAGACACGGTGCCCCTTGGACAGAGGAGCGTAAGCAGGCCCACTCACAAAGAATGAGGGAAATTTGGGCTCTAAAGAAGGCCAAGTTCAGTGTCAAATGCAAGAAGACTTAACGTGGTCCTTGATGGCCCCAGCGAATTATATATATCTATATATAATTTTTGTTGTTAATCGTCAGTATAAAATATATATCATCCTTTTTGTAGGAATATGCATGATTTTTATTCCTTTGTTAATACAAGTTACCAAATAGAAATAAACACGCATATTTACTTCATTTCTTGCTATTCATACAACAAGACATGCTCTAAAGTAGGCCTATGCACATACGGAAAACATAAACAGTAGTTCCCAATTGCTGTTTACGTAAACCAGGATGAGTACCTCTTACTTTCGAAAGAAGCTCTCGTCGGTTCTTGAAAATGTCTTATTTTCTCATAACGGAAAAATCAAAACATTATCTTCGTCCTCGAGAGTAGCCTACTAAAACAGAGCACAGGAAGGCAAATCGTTACTTGAGACAAGCAGTACACGTCAAGGGTGAAAGGATACATTCAATATCTCAAAACTATGCATTGTACGCGCACTTTTTAGTGATAGATTTACACCCTAGTGCTGAATCGGTTGACCTCGGTTATCTTCGAGATTCGTATTGGCAACCTTTAAAACACAAACTAAGAATCGCTTATGATCGCTATGTGACATCTGGCGTACATTTTAAGTACTCGTACTGTTGTTGTTTACACAGCAAAGCCAAACTATAGAATTCATGCTAGGAACAAGATTCGCCTGGAGAAATGTTATATAATGTGTATGTGACACAGTTGTTGGCGTAAGATAATAAAGGTTTACAAAATTCATATCGATCGATCATATTATCGATTCAATTCGGATTTCATTTCCATTCAGTTGGCAGTATTACAGGAACCGAGAGAACTCCCTCCTTACTCCTCAACCAGTACAAAAATCTATCAGTAAAAAGTATGTGAATAATACTTTATTCCATCTCCCCTTAAGTTGAGTACGTCCATTAAAGATTGAATTCTGGAGTGAAATCGAGCTCCAACTCGACCAAACAAGAGTTGTACAAAGGAAATAATGGTGATGATGATTATGATTATAATGATGATGTTAGCTGTTATTTATAGAGGCATAACATATAGGTCATCGGCCCAAGGGTGGTAAACATAAAGTGGATAATTACTGGTCAGTCAGCTTGACATGTGTTGCATGTAAGCTCCGATAAAGCAGTCTCTCTGATTACATCAGACACGTTTGCGAAATAACTAACGTGTTTGATGTAAGGCATTTCGGGTTTAGGAAAGGTTATTCCAGTGATGCTCATCTTGTAGGATTTCATCAAGATATAGCACATATTTTAGATTCAGAAGGTCAAATGGAATTTATCGCTACTGACCTATCCAAGGCACAGAATAATTTATGGGAGACTGCTGAGTAAAATGAGGTCTATTGGACTAGACGAACGAGTGATTAATTGATCCCTAAATTTCTAGAAAATAGAACTCAGACCCCACTGTCGGCAGCCCTGAAGATGGTTTTCCGTGGTTTCCCATTTTCACACCAGGCAAATGCTGAACCTTAATTAAGGCCACGGCCGCTTCCTTCCTATTCCCAGGCCTTTCCTGTCCCATCGTCGCCATAAGACCTATCTGTGTCGGTGCGACGTAAAACAAATAGCAAAAAAATAGCATTTGTTAGTGCACCACTTCTTGTTTCTTTGGAGTTCACAAGGAAATGCTCCGCTAACCATTCAGCATATTCCTTGAAAATCCACAGCCTTTTTCTAGTCATCTGACCGGGTCACGAATGGAATTAATGAAGCCCCATCTAGCGGTGAGGATAGGAATCGTGCCGGCTGCCGAAGCCTGTCGCACTCCTTTGGCGTAATGATTAATGACTGACAGATGAAATATAATGATATTGAAAAACCTGTCCCGCTTCTGCTTTGTCCTGCACGAATCTCACATGCAGTGACCGAGATTTGAACCACGGAACCCAAAGGTGAAAGGCTGCCGCCTGAGCCACGGACCCTCTTCAGCATGCTCTTTACTGGACCTATATAACTCTCTATAATCAAGTTGAGATGATTTTCTTTGAAATTTACTTAATTTTCTTTTCCGATTAACCACCACCATAACCACTGCTATGCCACTGAACTTTACACTGTCATTCGGAGTCACCTACTGAATTAGCTCAAGGAAACATGAGCAGGCACTTATAGGAAAGAGTGCCTGCTTTATCTTTATTCACCAGAAATCTGGGGCGTCCACTCTGATACTCGAGCGACTGGAGTGTGTGCTCAAGGTCAGAGGTGTGCTATGAGTGACTGCTACCAACAGGCGGTTTTTATTCACCTCATTGCGAGTGCCTGCTCTAAATTCGCGAGTCAAAAGTGCGTGCTCATTTTTATTCACACCACCCACTATCTGATTCTGTAGTGATTAAGAGCAAAGTTCCTCAAGGCAGTATTACTAGACTTTTATATTTATAAATATTCATACACATTATTTCTATCGTATAGATCCCTTTTGTGGCTCTCACAACAAAAGAAAAGAGAATTTCCTGGAGCAGTGATGAATTGCACTTTCATTTTATAAATATTAAAGATTAGTTTTTAAAAATGAGTCTCATTTCCGCTAAAGTTTGCTCTACCCTTATTGCAGGAAATACATAATTGCCACAAATAAAAGGCAAGGAGATGAAACACCAACACTAAAGCCCTAAGTGGGCTTACGGCCCGAAGATATGGAGGCTAATCCTATACTGCACGGGGGCGACTAAAGGAGAAACATTAATGCCAAGACAAGCTTTACAAAATCTGAGGTTAGAAGCTTTAGTCACCCAATGCTAGGTTGAATGAGAAACGACAGAGGGTCATCACTCTTCGTTCCCTTACGTTACATATTTCCCAATAGGGAATAGAAACAGAGTCCTCAGACTTAGCCGAAAATCCTACATTAAACCACCAGATTACAAAGTTATATTAAAAGGAAAACGGCTGAAACCTTCCTCTCAAGCTATCCGCAGGAGCTATCACGTGTCGAGGTAAATTCTGCGATTACATTGTGTCGCAGGATCTTCCTCAAGCAGGCTTCGCCCCTGCCTCCTGGTCTCATGTCAAGCCCCACTCCTCAGCACTGGAGCAATTCAGACAACACGGCCCTAAGGGGCCCTGCTTTTAGAGTGCCGTAAGAGGAAGCTTCCAGAACACTTTGCTGGTTGGCCGGATTTTTGTACACACTCCCGGATTTAATTGGCTAGAAAAAAATTTACCAGCATCTGAAAGCTTGATTGCAATCGAGGAAGAACCAGCTGAAGTGTTGACAACTTTGGTACATAAAAAAAGCAATCCTCTTAGAATGGTTTACCAACTACAAAAATAATTATTACCCTATCAATTAGTTAGTTCCTACTCCACGAGGGTGCGCAAGTAAATCGATGGTAGAGATATCTAACTGTAGAAGACGAAAGTTCCTGAGAGTTCATAAGTTCAAGTCTGTTGATACAGATGGCCTTAGAAAAGGCGTGCAGTTTAAATAGCCGGGGAAGGTGTACCCCTGGTACAGACTTCCACCCCCTAAGGTTTTACAGTGGGAATCAATCAATCAGTCAATCAATATCAATCAATCAATATTGATCTGCATTTAGGGCAGTCGCCCAGGTGGCAGATTCCCTATCTGTGCTTTCCTAGCCTTTTCCTAAATGATTTCAAAGAAATTGGAAATTCATTGAACGTCTCCCTTGGTAAGTTATTCCAATCCCAAACTCCCCTTCCTATAAATGAATATTTGCCCCAGTTTGTCCTCTTGAATTCCAACCTTATCTTCATATTGTGATCTTTCCTACTTTTATAAACGCCACTCAAACTTATTCGTCTACTAATGTCATTCCACGCTATCTCTCCGCTGACAGCTCGGAACATACCACTTAGTCGAGCAGCTTTTCTTCTTTCTCTCAATTCTTCCCAACCCAAACTTTGCAACATTATTGTAACACTGCTCTTTTGTCGGAAATCGCCCAGAACAAATCGAGCTGCTTTTCTTTGGATTTTTTCCAGTTCTTGAATCAGGTAATCCCGGTGAGGGTCCCATACACTGGAATCATACTCTAGTTCGGATCTTACCAGAGACTTATATGCCCTCTCCTTTATATCCTTACTACAACCCCTAAACACCCTCATAACTATGTGCAGAGATCTGTACCCTTTATTTACAATCCCACTTATGTGATTACCACAATGAAGATCTTTCCTTATATTAACACGTAGATACTTACAATGACCCCCAAAAGGAACATTCACCCCATCAACGCAGTAATTAAAACTGAGAGGACTTTTCCTATTTGTGAAACCCACAACCTGACTTTTAACCCCGTTTATCAACATCTGTTCATCTCACAACATTTTCGAGGTCACGTTGCAGTTGCTCACAATCTTGTAACTTATTTATCACTCTATAGAAAATAACGTCATCCGCAAAAAGCCTTACCTCCGATTCCACTCCTTTACTCATATCATTTACATATATAAGAAAACATAAAGGTCCGATAATACTGCCTTCAGGAATTACCCTCTGAATTATTACAGGGTCAGATAAAGCTTCACCTACTCTAATTCTCTGAGATCTATTTTCTAGAAATATAGCAACCCATTCAGTCACTCTTTTGTCTACTCCAATTGCACTCATTTTTGCCAGTAGTCTCCCATGATCCACCCTATCAAATGCTTTAGACAGGTCAATCGCGATACAGTCCATTTGACCTCCAGAATCCAAGATATCTGCTATATCTTGCTGAAATCCTACAAGTTGAGCTTCAGTGGAATAACCTTTCCTAAAACCGAATTGCCTTCTATCGAACCAGTTATTAATTTCACAAACATGTCTAATATAATCAGAAAGAATGCCTTCCCAAAGCTTACATACAATGCATGTCAAACTTACTGGCCTGTAATTTTCAGCTTTATGTCTATCACCCTTTCCTTTATACACAGGGGCTACTATAGCAACTCTCCATTCATTTGGTATAGCTCCTCCGACCAAACAATAATCAAACAAGTACTTCAGATATGGTACTATATCCCAACCCATTGTCTTTAGTATATCCCCAGAAATCTTATCAATTCCAGCCGCTTTTCTAGTTTTCAACTTTTGTATCTTATTGTAAATGTCATTTTTATCATATGTAAATAATATTACTTCTTTGGCCTTAGTCTCCTCCTCTATCTCGACATTATCCTTGTAACCAACAATCTTCACATACTGCTGACTGAATACTTCTGCCTTTTGAAGATCCTCATAAACACACTCCCCTTGTTCATTAATTATTCCTGGAATGTCCTTCTTGGAACCTGTTTCAGCCTTAAAATACCTATGCATACCCTTCCGTTTTTTCACTAAAATTTGTATGACTGCCAATTATGTTTGCCATTATGTTATCCTTAGCTGCCTTCTTTGCTAGATTCAATTTTCTAGTAAGTTCCTTCAATTTCTCCTTACTTCCACAGCCATTTCTAACTCTATTTCTTTCCAGTCTGCACCTCCTTCTTTGAACAGGTTTGAAATCTTGAAGTGCATTAGCACATTGATTTTGAGAAATGCATTGTTAATCTGGAGAATATCTTGTTGAAGAGTCCATTCCTTTTTGTTTGTTTCGTATTCTTGGAGTAGAGTTGTCCTGATAACAGCGCCGAAGTAGTCCAAGTCCGGGCTGTAGTGCCCAGGGTTGACGGCATGAGCGCCCGCCCCTGCAGACGTCTGGATGGGACGCTAGGACCCCTTGGCTATCCTGAGAGACCATCCTCCCGATACAGTGAGGGCTGAAGCCAAGGTGATGGGTGTCCAAGACCGAATAGCAAGGTCCCGCCCAAAGATAGAGTGGGAGGTTTAGTCATTCCTCCCAGCAACATCCCACGATCAAAGGCCCAAAGGAAGTATTTTCTGAGTCGGAACGAGGCGGGCCCATACTCCGCACCGGTATCTCTCCCATATCACATGGACTCAGATTTAATGCTGGACCCAATAACATGCAAATTTTGTGGCGAAAGTAACTGTTGTACAAAAGATGCTACATATAGTGTAGCCTTTTAAGGAGGAGCACACAGAGTTTCTGATTCAGGTTTGGAGGCAGAGGCGGCTTATGGCAGAATACGAAGAATTTAGAGAAGGGAAGGCTTTTACAAATTAATTTTGACAACAAAAACAAAAGTTAACATTTAGGGTTCAACCTAATCAATCATATGAGAAAGTATTCGTCTACATACATAATTTTAGGTGAACGATAAGAGCAGAAGTCCTCCTTATTTTGATTTCTTATAACACTTAAATGTATAAATTTCCTAAGGAAAGAACAATAATTATATCAGTAATTTAATCGCTTAGTGGTATTTAATGAGCAAATCTAAAAGCCTTCACACGGTCTTTACTTGAGACAGGTGAACACGAAAAATCCTATCACTCTCCGGATTACTCACCAGAAGGGTGACAGGAGTGAGAAAATCCAAAATAACACAAGGTCCATGAAATGTGGGGGCAAGCTTGCCCGCGGGAACAAAATTCTTAACCATGACCTGATCTCCAACTTTTAAATTGGAAGGTTTCCGTCCACGATCATACCTCATTTTTACTCTCTGATGAGAGGCTTTAGATTATGCCTAGTTTTCTCCATAGATCCAGAATATTCTCTGGGTGTATTGTCTCTGGTAATACACTTAAGGAAATGGAAATTGCAACACAATGAAGCCATTGGTCGTCTGTGTTGTAGGTATGTAAACGATCAAAGTTTCAGACCCATTGGATTGTTGCTACAGGTCTCCCCACCCGATTGGTCGCGGAGGAATCAACTCCAGTATACGGACTCTGATATAGCGTAGTTGACTTGCAGTCTGTGCAGTGAAGTGTTCCCCGTCAAACATGCCTCGACGACAGAGAAGAGCGCGCTATCAACAACTGTCGCCGTTTGAGAGGGCTCGGATAATTGGGCTGTGTGAGGCTGGATTATCGCTAAGGACTGTCGCCGCACGGGTTGGCCGACAGGCATTTACGGTACAACGTGTATGGCAGCAGTGGTCAAATGAAGGTACCCACACTCGTAGACCTGGCACAGGCCCAGCGCGACAGACAACTGTGAAAGAGGATCGCCGTATCATTCGGATGGCCCGGATGGAACCCCATGCAACAGCAGCGCAAATTCGAGCAGCTGTGGCACCCCACGGTACACAACAAACAGTTGGTAATCGCCTGCTTGCAGCTGGCTTACGAGCCCGTGTCCCTGCAGAAGGTATTCCATTGACCCCACAATAGCGACGTGTAAGGCTGGCCTGGTGTCGAGAAAGATCGACCTGGGTCGACGAATTGCATAGGGTCGTCTTTAGTAACGAATTGCGCTTCTGTCTTGCCCACAGTGATCGCCGGAATCGTGTGCGCCGACGTACCGGGGAGAGGGGCCGCCCAGATCTTACTGTCGAGAGGCACACAGGGCCAATACCAAGCATTATGGTCTGGGGAGGTATTGGCTTTAATGTGAAATCACAATTAGTGCTTGTTGAGGACGTTGATAGGGTACTCAATCCAGTGGTTGTCCCTATGATGGCGAACATTGCTAATGGGATGTTTCAGCAGGACAATGCCCGGGTTCACACTGCACGCATCTCCAGAGAAGCTCTCCACGACATCACAACCTTAGAATGGCTCGCCAGATCCCCGGACCTCAGTCCTCCTGAGCATGTGTGGGACATGATGGGTCGACAACTGGCCAACCGTCCTCAGCCGCCCACAACTCTGGAAAAACTGACCCGTGGAGTGCAGCAAGCATGGGCCACAATTCCTCAGGAAGCGATCCAGGGCCTAATTGACTCCATGCCTCGACGAATTCATCAATGTATTGCAACTCGTGGTTGGCACGTCCTGTATTGATTGTTGTCCAAACTTGCGGTCAGAGGGACCTGAAAGCGTAATCATCGAATCACAAGCGAACACTCGGCCCGCAGCAATGTGGCACCACTCCTTCTGGGTGTTGCAATTTCCATTTTCTTCAGTGTAGCTCATTGATCGACCACAAATTTGACAATGGAATGTTTGGGACGATCTTAAACGTAAGAGAAATTGGCGATAATGTGTGGGACTCATGAGCGGCCGAATTAAAGGCTAAAGTTAACCAGTGCAAGGATGTATCCCAACGAGAATGATTTTCATGGTGGAAGGCAATAAGGGCTGATCGAAGATTTGGATTAACCCGCTCAGCGAGAGATGGCTGGGGGTAGCAACAGCAGAAAATTAAGGACCAGACAAGGGAAGATTTTACAAAAATAACCAGCATTAGGTAGCAGTTAGGCTAATTATAGATGAACTAGTAATATCTACGCGCCAAACTAACAAACTAGCCTTCAAAACTACTAATACAAGGGGGCTCGAGGACAGTAACACCATACTTACAAACTTATACTCTAACCTGGAAAGGGAAAGAAAATACGAAAGTAGGTGATACCCCCCAAAAAAGAAGGCACATAACTAGAGAGACCGCTACGAGAATCCCTAAGATGGAGAAGAAAGCAGATACCACAGATGCCAAGATACGAATTTCATCACAAAAATTGCAAAAATAGGAACAGAAAATTGGAGAAGTACAGAAATTCCGGAACACCCTATGAGGGAATGATGCCATGTCTAACTCACAATGGAATTCAAGGGAAGACTTTCAATGGATAATTGCACATACTACCCATAAGCTACTTCCGGCAAAATCGAGAACCTCATAGTGATAAACAACACCATATCAACAACAAGATGGTTTACTACGTCATAAATACATGCCAGTATTAAAACAGGACAGCTCCCACGGACTGAACAATCCACGCGCAGAACTCCACCGATAGTTACAAAATACCAAAACAAGCCTCCTATCGATAGAAATTTCCTACCAGGGATAATCACTCCGAGATGAACGTATCACACCCATTGCAAAAGGACAAAGCACAAAACTCTTATTACACAATCACCGAGGTTACGCCGCAACCTCACAATATACACCAAAAATATCAAGAAAAGATATATCAATTCTCAAAAAGGAGCAACATACTCCCCATACATCCTCCCATCCTTTCACATAATAAATAAATAAATTAACTAAAGAGAAAATGTATATCCAAGAAAAGGAGCATAGAACTCCCATACAAAGTCTCATTTCACACAAAATATAACCCTACAAATAATCAAATACAAGGGACATCATTGGTGAACCAAGGAAGAAGGTCAGATACCGAGCCGAAATTTAGGGTATAAACTCATCCGGAATAAAAACAAGGAGTTCCATGTCCACTTACCTCAACTACTAACGAAATATCGTGGACCGGTCGAAACTGGCTATAGACAGCCAGGAACTGAATCCGGACCTTTTACTCTAATGAATATAAGTATAAAAGGTGTAAACCCAACGCAGAGATCATGTTAAGATAAATAGGATTTATTATCATAAGTTTGCCCAAACAAATAAAAGATGAGCACAAAATAAACAAAGAGTAGACATAAGACTCACGTACATAGTCTTTGAAGTATTCTAAAATACATACGAGTCTTTCGCCTCTTTAACAACCATCTCATAAAATTCTTGCATTTTATCTTATTCAACAGAGGCCTAGGGAAGAGCAATACCAATTGGTTCAGTTAAAACCAGACAGTGGTTCATAAGGTTTGTTGCAGAACATTTCTTTCATTAGAACGAAGCATCAATTAGAGATAATATAGCGGTTTTTAAAGAAGAAAGAAATATTGGCGCCGCTCCAGATAAAACAAAAGTAATCCCACAACCCGTCAAAACTTCTCAAAAAGCATCCAACAATTTCCAAAGAATCAGAATCTCTCAGAAATTAAAGTAGTAAAAGCAAAGCGGGCAAAAAAGAATAATTATAGAACATCAGGAGATTATAAGGAGGATAAAAGGGGCATTGCCATAGTTACCGAAGCAAAATAAACATGAGGCAAAGGTGATAAGATGAATAGAAAATAAGATAGTATGTAAATAACATGGCTGAGCAAGTCAGGAACATCGATAAGATATTCAAATAATAATAATAATAATAATAATAATAATAATAGTAATAATAAAGCTAAAGGCAAACATTCATAAGGCACCGAAAAATAACACCGATCCGACAATCGCACAACGCACATTCACATATATACATAGAGACCAAATATGCAAAGTAGAATAAAATGTAGTATCAAGGCACGTTACGATAATGACCGTAACAGCATGATAAAAGTCAGTCAATGGCTTATGAGCTTGATCTGAGAGTCAGATCAGATTATCTGGGTGGCCGCTACGTACGCATGGCTCACCCAGTCACCTCAATAACCAAACAGCACATAAGCTATGAGACATATTCATATCGCATGAAATGGGGAACATGAATCGTGCAACATTAGCGTTTCAAACATATTATACAACATGGGCTCAAGCCAGACGTCGCAGTCGAAGAGGATGTTAAACAGGCCTCAAATGTAAAAGAATCCACAAACAACCACATCACACACACACACACACACACCTATAAAAAAGGATCAGTGTTACCTTTCGTCCCTACGTAGGAACGAATGTATATCAGGTAAACATAAAGAAAAAGGCCTTCTTCTTACCTTACAGTCACAGAGCATACAAAGCAAGTTTTAGATTGAAAGAAATGCTTTGGCAATTCATAATTACATGTGGTGGCATCTGTCTCATCGGGAGGAAGTAGACGTCAAGTTAGAGAACATTTACCATTTTCAATTAACTGACTTATGACATCGATATCAAAGAATAAAGTATGAAGACAATTAGATGTGGGTGTGGCACAAATATTCCCACCACCCCTCGAAAAATGAGTCCTATTCTTGGTGATGGGAGTGAAAACGAAATGCGCCCTAGGCCTCGAGTGCCCTAATACCGCCGGGGTCGGAGAAGAGCACAGTTGACCAAGGTAGGTCAGATAGGATGGATGAAAGTGAGGAGCCTGGCACTGGTAAGTGGAAGCAATGCCAGGACTCATATCAGGGTCCCGAGGTCGCCAACCCACGCTCCCGAGTTAAGAGCGCCTGGGGCCCGTTTTAGTCGCCTCTTACGACAGGCAGGGGATGCCGTGGGTGTTTTTCTACCCCCCCCCCCACCCACAGGGGGATCAGAGAAGAGAAAGGAAGGGATCCGACACTTCCGAAAAATGAGGACATCGGCCTAGGAAAGACAAGGGCCGTAAAGGATGCGAAAACCAAAGAGGTCATTATTATTCATATATAAATGTGTTTCACATGTATAAACTGAGGTGGTGGTGGTGGTGGTGGTGGTGGTGGTGGTGGTGGTGGTGGTAATTATTGTTTTATAAGGAAGTACAACTAGGCAACCATCCTCTATACAACATTAATCAGAGAGAATGCTCTAATAACGTGGGGGTCGGAAAACAAGAGTTGACCAAGGGAGGTCGGATAGGATAAAGTGAGGAGCCTGACACAAGTAAGTGAAACCAATGCCAGGACTCTGCTGAGGGCCCCGCGGTCGCCAGCCCAAGCTCCCAAGTTAAGGCCCCTTTGGCTCCTTTTGGTCGCCTCTTACGACAGGCAGGGGATACCACCCCCACCCACAGCAGAATGTATTCACTGAACAGAGCATCGTGCATGTAACAGTTGCAGTCGTTCCTCCGTTTACCACTCCTTCTTTAAACAATACAGTACTCATATACATGGCAATAGCATGGAAAAAAGATAGCATACAGACTATGCAGGTAGTGATGGTGGTGATTATTGTTTTAAGAGGAAGTACAGCTAGGCCTCCACACGTAATATCTTCGGAGTCGGAAAATAACACAAGTTGACCAAGGGAGGTTGGATAGGATAAATGAAGGGAGCGTATATTGGTGACCACGGGGCCCTGAGCTCAGTCCTGGCATGGCTTCCATTTACTCTCGCCAGGGCCTCACTTTCATCTATCCTATCCGACCTCCCTTGATCAATTCTTGTTCTTTTCCGACCCCCACTGTATTAGGTTGCGAGGCCTGGGGAGCCTTATATTTTCACGCCCTTCGTGACTCTTTTCTTCCTTTGGCCGATGCCTTCATTTTTCGAAGTGACGGATCCCTTCCA
The DNA here is from genome assembly GCF_040414725.1 of Anabrus simplex. NCBI lineage: Eukaryota > Metazoa > Arthropoda > Insecta > Orthoptera > Tettigoniidae > Anabrus > Anabrus simplex. Next base: position 1,521,293,582 of record NC_090265.1, read on the forward strand.
TTTTTTCTCTCTGATTAGTGTTATAGAGAATGGTTGCCTAGTTGTACTTCCTCTTAGAACAATAATCACCTCCACCTGTGTGTGTGTGTATGTGTAGGGATGATTCTTTGTTCACATGAGTTGGGGGGCTTTTAATCTGTTAGTTCGCACAGCAGCCGTAAGGCGAAGGGTAAATCTTTAAATGAATGTTGCTATTGTTATAGACAGTTATATATCTTAGGGGAATCTATTTCCAACAGCATCACGTGGTTTCTTCTCCTTGCGCTACCTATATCTTGATAACACCTCCCACTCTATCCATCGGAAGTTATTGTCCTTCAACGTATCATTTGCAAATCGTGACCCTTGAATCAGAGTCCTAAAGGATCACCTTTCAGAGCTTTCTGAGCTGTAGGCGTAGAGCTGTTGAGATAAGTAGGAGGAGCTGAAGTCACAACAACTTTGCCTGGAGGAAAAAAACGAAAGTGGTGTGACAGAACGTGATGCATGTCTGTGGTCACGTACTGTAAGTCACAAATTCGCTCCGGGAAATCACAACGAATTCTGTCATATAACTTGCTATTCATTTTAGACACCTGGACGCTATAAATGTCACGTAACACAGGAAAGTTATTTATGGAGCCCGTTAAATAATAATTCTCAATTTCGAAGTGACGACACACATTTACAGAAGACCATTAGATCAGTTCCAGCAATACGTAGTCAAGAATTTCACAACTATAGCCTAGAGATCATGAGTACCGAGTTCTACAGCTCTGCATTAGGGAGAACCCACTGGCGGCTCTCCTGAGAATGGTTTCTCCTGGTTTTCCACTCTCCTCACCAAGGCGAATACCGGCACCGTTCCTTTTATAGGCTACGGCTGCTCCCCTCTTACCTTCTCCACACCTCAAATCACCGCAACACATATCCTGGCCTACGAGGTTCGCCGAACACCATCACCGTACGGAGCGAAAATTAAAAATAACACGTGTTGGTAACACCAACCCCTTTATGAGCCAGTCCCGTGTTGGTCTGAAGTAAATGCCGGCACACAAACACTAGCATACGAACAAAGGTCAACTTTAGAAGAGAAGTAAAAGGAGAAGAATAAAGAAAAAGTGAACCTGAGTGGTTGGAACGAACTGTCTTGTAACTTCGTTTACCTGTCTTGACCTCATTAGACGCTGAGAAGCAAAGGTAAGATTAGACTGATAATCAACACAGGGGAATTGCTAGAGCCAGAATAGTGCCGGGCAGAGACGTTGTAACGTTCCATTATCAGCATAAATCACTATTTGTATATCGGCAAGATTCCGTGCATGTCCCAAAGGTTCGCGCAGTCTACATCAGAAATGAGTACCAGATTAATTCAAGGCATCCGAGCATAGAGAAAATCACTCTTTCACCTTCCTTTGATTTCCTTTCCCGCATTTCTCTGATAATATTTCAAGACTTTCAATAATCCTTATCGAGCGGTTTCTCTCAGTAAACAACTCCAACGTCGCGTATTCATTTTTGTATTGGCACGGTGAAACAGCTAGACACAATTTAGCCTTGCTCGAGGGTTTTAGGCCGGATCCCATGCACTGGCTTTAGTGAAAATTCCGCAGAACGTCGTGAGAACACTCGAGTTGTAAGATGAGTAACTAAATCAAACAACCAGAGCACTCCCTCTGAATGATGGGGGAAACTTTTTTTTTTTTTGCTTTACATCGCACCGACACAGATACAGTGGGTAACTTTAATATTCGGACAACACAGATAATGGAGTGTTTCCTGACATAATTTGTTCGCAAACAAATGTGTATACAACAAACATACGTCCAACAATTCGTGAGTATTTTAGCGCACGTATTACAACAAGATTAAATGTCAGGCGAATTGGTGAAGTGTTCTGATAGTGATAGAAAAGGAAATAATGAGATAATACACATCATTTTAATATTCGGACACGTCATCATTACTCCATTTGCACGTGACTACCTGACCCAATTGCGGCAAGGGAGAAACGTAAGGAGTAGGATACGTATCCCTGAATTTCACTGCAGTGAGCAGCGCAGTACAGAACGACAGGGATTAGTCTGTACGTACAATGGGGCGCAAAGGCAGAAACACAACGTTTGAACAGCGCCAAATGATTATTTTCCGCAATGCAAAGGGACGCAATTGCAGAGATATTGCGCGAATGTTGTGTATGAGTAAGAGTACTGTCAATGACATTGTACGGCGATTTAAAGAAGAGGACAAGATTGGGTCTATACCGCAAACGGGTCAACCGAAAAAGCTAACTGATCGTGAAGAAAGACTTCTCTTAAGAAAAATAGGAAACGATCCTAAATTGAATGCGCCACAACTTGCACGGGAGTTAGAAGAGGAAGCTTGTAAATCAGTGCACCCTGAAACTGTGCGCAGGACTCTTCGAAAGGCCGGATTTAACTGGAGGGTGTCAAGGGAAAAGCCATTTATTAGTGAAGTGAACCGAAGGAAAAGATTGAAGTTTGCCTTGCAATATGTACACAAGGACACAGAATGGTGGAAACACGTGTTATTTTGTGATGAGAGCAAATTTAATATTTATGGATCGGATGGGAGGAGAATGGTTTGGCGCAAACCAAATGACGAATTAAAACCGAAACATTTGCAACCAACTGTCAAACATGGAGGTGGGAATGCAATGGTATGGGTGTGCTTTTCGTCTGCTGGAGTGGGTGAAATGTCGTTTATTGAACATACAATGGACCATAAACCGTATCTAGCCATCCTGAAGCAGAATTTACACCAAAGTGCTACAAAGCTTGGGATCAGGGACACATTTCATTTCTATCAAGATAATGATCCTAAGCATAAAGCGTGGAATGTCCGAATGTGGCTATTGTTCAACTGCCCAAAGGTGCTTGAAACTCCACCCCAGAGCCCGTATCTTAATCCCATTGAGAATTTATGGAGTGAACTTGACAAGAGAGTGAGGAAGTCCAAAATAACGTCAAAGAAGGAACTGCAACGAAGACTGATACGAGAATGGGCTAATATTAGCCCTAAGGACACGGAAAAGTTAGTTTGTTATATGCTACAACGACTGAAAGCCGTCATAAAACAACGTGGCAATGCCACCAAGTACTAGATTGGTTTGAGTTCCATGTTACGCTACAGTTTCGGTCATTATGATCCTTGTGTCCGAATATTAAAGTGATTTTGTTATGTGATGAGCTGACGACTGATTTATTATCTACCATTTATGTTCTGATACACTTGTATTATTATGTAATCATATTGGAAACATTGGTGTTTTCTATTGTCAATCTTTCCTTTCTGTATGCTCAAGAAAATACAAATATAATGTTCAGATTGTCACATGCCATCCGGTGTCCGAATATTAAGGTGATTCACTGTATGTCTTATGGCGACAATGGGACAGGAAAGGGCTAGGAGTGGGAAGGAAGCGGCCGTGGCCTTAATTAAGGTACAGCCCCAGCATTTGACTGGTGTGAAAATGGGAAACTACGGAAAACCATTTTCAGGGCTGCCGACAGTGGGGTTCGAACCTACTATCTCCCGAATACTGAATACTGGCCGCACTTAAGCGACTGCAGCTATCGAGCTCGGTGGGGGGAGAAGCTTCCAACCATAAATGAATTCTCTTGGGACTTAAATATTTTCCACGTGATTAACTTTCGAATGACAGGAGAAATTTCGGTCGAACGTTGCTCGATAGAAGAAATTGTTTACAGTCATTTGACTTTATGGTAATTCCATTATATCAATGAAGCGTACAGTAGAGTACAGTGAAATATAATTTCCTCTACTGAATACATTTTAAGTTCGTTTTGTTTTGTTTCTTTGTCGAACCCTAGTCCGGGTATGAAGTGAGATGGATTGTCCTGCTGGGTTTTTATGACGTCAACCTCTTCAGACGAGTTAATGAGATGAAATAAATGACGTGATATATGATAGTAGGAAAGAAGGGGGTGAAACCCGGTGCCGGCACATAGCCTACTCCTGTCGAATAGCACCAAGAGGTCTGATCAAGGTTTAACGTCCCCATACGACGGACGAATCACCATTAACAGCGTCATATGCCCTCACTCCATATGAGCATTGCGGAGAGGTTTGGAATTTAATCCAGGCTTTTGGCACGCAATCTAGTGATTAGAAATTGTATACCAGCACCTCCCCTACCCTGCCTGCCAATATTCTGATGGAGAAAATGTTTTCGACCAACGGGACTCGAACCGGCTAACCACGGTGTCAGATCGTCTAAACTTAAACGCCTTAACGATCATGGCCACCAGGCGGGTTCTAGAATAAATTTTAAGTGACTGTTCCACATTCGGGCTGTGTTAAATGGAAGAGAAGTGAAATGAAGTTTCGAACTGGAAATTCTAAGTTCTATTAGTGTGACGTTAAACCACTTGCACCGAGCTTTTCGAACCCCACTGTCGGCAGCCCTGAAGGTGGTTTTCCGTGGTTTCCCATTTTCACACCAGGCAAATGCTGGGGCTGTACCTTAATTAAGGCCACGGCCGCTTCCTTCCCAGTCCTAGCCCTTTCCTGTTCCATCGTCGCCATAAGACCTATCTGTGTCGGTGCGACGTAAAGCCAGTAGCAAAAAAAAAATCCACTTGCAAAAAGTTAATACATAAATCGAACTTGCTACTTCAACAACGTCACCTTAATACATTTCAGCATACAATAGGACAAGAATCCCTTCTTGAAATTCTGAAATTTGTCCCTGTTAGGAATAAAGATGGAAGCTGATCATGTATTGTCTCGATCACAGGCTTATCACATAGACATATGACCACACAAAGATTCAAGTCACCATCTCAGTCAAGAGAGAGCTGTCAGAAAATACTCTATAGAATCAAGCACAACGCTCATTACTCCATCCTCCAACAAGATATAGAAGAAATCCACAGGTCATTTACTCCTCAAATGAAACTAAGTATGAACAGTACTAAGATTACCCGACACAAGAAATAGGAAGACCTTTCTACCGTGCATTACCAGCATTATCACAGAAACTTACTACTATAAAATACAGTACGATCTATTATAGGATTTAACTGTGCAATATTGTACACTTCAGATCATGATATTGAAAGATTCCCGTACAAAGATAATAACTGTGTGCTGGCCTTATAAGAAATACTGCAAAGCCCGTTTGGATGATTAGATGAAAATTACACGAGAAGACAAACTAATGTCATACTTGTCGTATGTGTCAAGGAACAGGCAGGATCGAGTAGATGATAGTCGAGGTATCCTCTTCCAGCTGCTACCAGCGTGAAAATATTAAGAAGGAACTGCAGAGGACGACAAAGTGAGGATTTATTTGTGAAACTTAACATGATGTAAATGAAAAGCGATGCGTAATATTAAACAGCAGAGGAGAGTTAATGAATTGATTTATTTAATGTGCACAGTGTGCAAAGAATTAAATTACATCAATCGTCTTTACAAAATTTTACGAGTGATTCCAATCGTTGTTTGCAGCTTGACACATGGTACCTAGTACAGTGAGTGCCACATCTCAAGCAGACGTTGACTTCACTTGTGGGTAAGCGTCTCATTAAACTGCCAGAGACGCAGTTCGGATTTAGAAAGGGAAAATCAACGTCTTTACTTGTCCGTTGTCTCCAAACTGACATAGAAGAAGCCTTAAAGAAACTAGGGGGTGAACTGCATGCCATCTTTATCGATTACTAGTATGTAAGCCTGTCTTCGACAGTCGAAATGACTTTTTATAAAGTAATTGGAAATTCTAAATGGTCTATTAATATATTTTATGAATAAGAGTTGCACTTTCCAGATTTTATACGACATTCGAATGGTATAACAGGTATTATAGTATTTCCTTACAAACCATATTGAGGGCTATTGTAGCTTGCAGTTCTACTATGACGTCTCCGAATCCGCGTACCGCTGAGGAAGCTGCATGGATCTGTCCAAAACACTCGCGGATTGTCTCGACTTTAAAGTTTGTCCTGATGACTTATTCATTGTGACAGAGAAGGCTACATTTAGAGGAAATTGCTTCCATTTAAGAAGAAATGGTATGCTCGGATCACAGGTGCTATATCTATTGCTGGAATAAAACACTTTATTACTAATGTTGAGTCCGTCTGAATTTCTGCATGAACGATATGTTTGTCTAGCTTCCGTAGATTCAATCCGTTCCATTGCACAAACCAACTTTATTAATATCATTAACATCATGGCACACTATGGAGTCAATGCCAATGCACGTTATTTGTTCACCTATCAAACTATTCAGAACGTATTGATGATAATATCGTGTTCGTTTCTTGGACAAAAGAGTGCTCACTTGGATGAAAAGAAGAACCAAGTGAATCTCGTACAACATTTTCTCAAATCCGGTTTTGCTGAATCTCCATAGTGACATTTGGCCTGTTTCTCCTCATGCCTTAATGAATGTCATGTTCTCACAACGGATTTCTGACGAAGAGCCGAATATAGCAAAAGCGATGGCGTAAACTCCACAATCGATTTTGTAAGGCAAATGTTCTACACGGTGATAAACATTGGGACAGAAGTCAGAAACAGCCTAAATATAAAATCCTTCAGTCGTGGCAAGGAAGTATTATTGTTTAAAAACTATCATAAATAGTAATGTTACCGAGCGAGTTGGCCGCGCAGTTAGGGGCTCACAGCTGTGAGCTTTAATTTCAATGAAAAGAAAAAGCATTTTGAGGCCTGAAATATGTTTTTCTGGAGACAATATCGTAAAACAAATAATTGACATAATATCCCAATAAATAAGCACCAGATCCTTCTTCTTCTGCTTACCCTCTAGGGTTGGTTTTTCCCTTGGACTCAGCGAGGGATCCGACCGCTACCGCCTCAAGGGCAGTGTCCTGGAGCGTGAGACATTGGGTCGTGGGATACAACTGGGGAGAATGACCAGTACCTCGCCCAGGTGGTCTCACCTGCTATGCTGAACAGGGGCCTTGGTGGGGGATGGGAAGATTGGATGGGATAGACAAGGAAGAGGGAAGGAAGCGGCCGTGGCCTTAAGTTAGGTACCATCCCGGCATTTGCCTGGAGGAGAAGTGGGAAACCACGGAAAGCCACTTCCAGGATGACTGAGGTGGGAATCGAACCCATCTCTACTCATTTGACCTCCCGAGGCTGAGTGGACCCCGTTCCAACCCTCGTACAACTTTTCAAATTTCGTGGCAGAGCCAGGAATCGAACCCAGGCCTCCGGGGGTGGCAGCTAATCACACTAACCACTACACCACAGAGGCGGACAGAGACTCTAATTCACTCATTGAATCTGCCTTTACAGTGCGAACAAATGGAGACGATGTCTACTACGGACAAATCACCTTCAACAAACTTACGGGACTCAAACCTGTTAACCATGAAGACAAACCACATAGACTTATCGCCTTAACGATCATGACCACCATATGCGTTGCGTTATCTCGTGCTTATCGATTGAGATAATGTTTCAAACCCGAGAATGGAAAAAATATATTTATTTTATTGAATGATAGCATTTTTCACTAGAGAGTTCAAGTATGATGGCCATCATTGCATTGTTCTTTCAACCTATATCTGGTACCAGTTTAAGTCTCTCGAATTTTCCCCGTTTCCTAAATATTTATGTGGAAGGCATAAGAAGTCAGGATGCACGTAGTTCAAACTGTTGCCGATAGGTAAACCTGTGTACCTACGTCATCATGGCGAATATTGAGAAAATAAGTTCGCTGTTAGAAACGCATTTTTCCTTTAATGAAGGTACAAAAGTCGTGGTCGTTAGAAGTTCATTGTATTTTGCCTGTAAAGCTGTAAAGGAGACACAATATTCTATAACTAGTACCAATTTCAGTTGTTGAAACCACTGCCTTCGTGATGTACAGGCCGTACTGTACCTCCGATGACGTCACACAAAGAGCCGAACTGTGTCCTACGTCTGATCCATGTAATGCAAGGATACGATGCGTCTGTACTTTTTTGTAATTTTGAAATATTTACAAGTGTTGTTTTAATATAACAGGTGAGATCATTAAAACCTGTAATCTCATCATAACTCGTAAGTCAGGTCTATGTAATTTTAGGAGAAGTAGGTTTAAATAATAATAATAATAATAATAATAATAATAATAATAATAATAATTGCTTTACGTCCCACTAACTACTTTTTCGGTCTTCGGAGACGCCGAGGTGCCAGAATTTAGTCCCGCAGGAGTTCTTTTTACGTGCCAGTAAATCTACCGACACGAGGCTGACGTATTTGAGCACCTTCAAATACCACGGGACTGAGCCAGGATCGAACCTGCCAAGTTGGGGTCAGAAGGCCAGCCACTCAGCCCGGCAGAAGTAGGTTTGAAGTGCTATTTACGCCGTCAAAGCTTCAGTGTTTTACTCGTCAAGGTACCCCACAAATAATTATTATGCATTAATACAAATATGGAGATAACAAACGTGCAATAATAAATACAGTAGCTTTGTTGTTGTTGTTGTTGTTGTTGTTGTTGTTGTTGTTGTTGTTGTTGTTGTTGAGACTTCTGGCACTATCCTTCAGAGACTTTCTTGAGACCCTTTCTTCAACTCAAATATTTGTATCATTTTTTGTTTAGGAATAGCCCATCCATATTTTCCCAAATATTAATGCACTGATCAGCCATATCTATTTGTTACTTCCCACATTCACGGAAACTGCCGAGGGATGGTTTTTACTCGCATTAATTTTGGGGAGAAAAGGCAGCGCGTACTCAACATTACGAACCCAAGAATTAACCATATGTAGGTTCCATTGGTTACTGTCCACTTTTATACTTGTTCTGTATCAACAATAAAACGCTCTGCTGTAAATCTGTGTAACAAGAAAGTCAAAAGCAGAACTCATCATCAGCTCTGGAAAATGAGTGAAACATACACCTTTATTCTTCGTAACAGGTATTTTTTTCGGTTGGGATTTTCGTTTTTCATAAAGGTAACCTGCCCCCGTACGAAGAAAATGCAAATATTAATGTCTATTTACTTGTATAGTTGTATTTTCGCCGTGGTACGCACAAGTTCTTAGCATTGTGGCAACTGCGAGCTTTCACACACTGTATTTAAATTTGCAGCTTATTATATTTCCACAAAAACCTGTTATACGATAACAATTAAATGAATAAATTACATGAGAAGTATTACATCCCTTGAATGTACATTACTCACCACCTGAAGATACCATGCCTAACCTAACTAAACTATAAAGCCTAATTATCTTAATAACAGCTGTTTACGTAATTCCTGATGTGATAAATTTAAAGAAAAAACATGCAATATATTTAAATATACATTTTTGTCTCTCAACGGTCACAATTATCCTAAAAATGCACCCAATCCTTATGGATTACATTCACAAGTAAAATTTGTAACATTCGCTTAGCTCGCCTCAATTGATCAGCTGATTGGCTTGGCGCGCTTTCTACAATACGGCCTGTATATTACGAAGGCAATATTGAAACCTTCTCGTTTTCTCAATATCGCTGCGAATGACAGACAGAATTAGGGACTTTATATATACAGATTCCAAAGCTTTTGACACATCAGCAGAACCGTACTCTTAGAAAAACTGGAGAACATTATTGGACGTAAGAACTACATTGTGCCGTTGTACTGCTTAACAACTCAATATAAATAGTTGATGGCATAACCAAATCGAATATTTTGGAACAAATTATAGGGGTATTAAATGGAAACCCATTAAGTCCACTACTCTTCATCATTGCAACAGCAGACATAGTAGATTCCGTAAACCAGGAAAATGTCAAGCTATTAATACACGCTGATGATATGGTCTTCATATCAACGTCAGAGAAAGGAACTTCAGGAATCATTCAACCAAATACAATGGACACTAGGAAAGTTTTGCAATACGCAAAAACGGTTGGCTGGACACCCCTGTTATGGTGAGGGATGAAAAGAGGGGTGAAAACAGGTCTAGAAGACAGCAAGGCGCGACCTTTACACCAGCTGTTACCAAGCAGTGGGATTGAAAGCAAGTTAAGATGTCAGTGTGGTCTAAAGGTGAATATCGCGCAATTATCCGCTACAATTTTGCTCGTGGATTAACTGTTGACCAGTGCCTGGAGGAAATGACTCCTGTGCTGGGGAAAGACTGTTCACATCGGACAACAATTTTCCGCTGGTACAAAGATTTTCAGAGGGGAAATTTTCGGGTTGAAGACGATCCTCGTTCTGGGTGACCGTCTGAATCAGTGACTGAGGAAAACATTGAAGCTGTGAGGAAAATGTTGCAGCAAGAGAGGCGGTTGTCATATCGGCAGGTAGAAGAGACCCTTCACATCCCTGCACCAGCTATTCATTCAATGCTACACGACCATCTCCATGTTAGAAAGGTTTGTTCCCTTTGGGTGCCCCATTCACTTTCAGAGGAACAAAGGGCACATCGAGTGAAACGGTGCCGAAAAATGCTAAAACAGTTTTAAAATGGGACTTCGCGTAACGTCAATAGCATCGTTACAGGTGACGAAACTTGGCTTTATTATTACTATGTCCCAACAAAATCCAAGAACAAGGTATGGCTGTTTGAAGATGAGGGTACTCCTGTGACTGTGCGAAAGTCAAGATCAGTGAAGAAAAGCATGATTGCAGTATTCTTCACTAAACGGGGCATCCTGACTCGGGTTGTGCTAGAAACACAAAGGACAGTTACTGCGAAGTGGTACAGTGAGACTTGTCTGCCTCAGGTCGTCCAGGCTCTCAAGCAGCTCCGTCCAACGTCACGGCTCAACATTTGGCTCTTGCATCACGACAATGCTCCAGCACATCATGCTAATGTAACAATGGATTTTCTTGCCAGATCAGGGTTGACTGTGCTTGATCACCCTCCATACAGTCCTGATCTTGCCCCATGTGACTTTCACTCTTTCCAGAAGTGAAGATGAAGTAGATATGTATAAATAGTAATTCTAACAGTGTAATGGAGTAGTAGGTTGATCACTAGTGTAAGATGTTGATGATAATAATAATAATAATAATAATAATTATTATTATTATTATTATTATTATTATTATTATTATTATTTCGTGTGGCTATTTATAGCCGAGTGCAGCCCTTGTAAGGCAGACCCTCCGATGAGGGTGGGCGGCATCTGCCATGCATAGGTAACTGCGTGTTATTGTGGTGGAGGATAGTATTATGTGTGGTGTGTGAGTTGCAGGGATGTTGGGGACAGCACAAACACCCAGCTCCCGGGCCACTGGAATTAACCAATGAAGGTTAAAATCCCCGACCCGGCCGGGAATCGAACCCGGGACCCTCTGAACCGAAGGCCAGTACGCTGACTATTCAGCCAACGAGTCGGAGTCGGACATAATAATAATAATAATAATAATAATAATAATAATAATAATAATAATAATAATAATAATAATAATAATAATAATTGTCGGTGGTGGTGGTGGTGTAATATATAATTTTGGAGATGTTAGGTCGTGTAATACTTATTATAAGCTGATGCGTTCTACACAAAGTTATACGCGTATCTTTATAAGTTCCATCACAATTACTGTATTTATGTTTGTTAACGGTAAAAATCCTGCGCTAGGTACGGGAAGAGCATTCTATAAACTCGAGAAACGCTGGAAAGATATTAATGTGGTTTTCGCTGTTGTCTAGAATATCTCACAGGGAAGATTTATATTTATTAAATTTTGAACTATGGTGAAAGTAAGCCTAGCAGCAACGATTTCTGCGAAATAACTCAAAGACATTAGCGGCACGCGAACAATTTCTAGGCTTAGGCTGCCTAAACCATTAAAGTCATTCACAAACTACATGTGTAACAACTGTAGAACTTAAAAAGCTATGCACAAGCGTCTGGGGGACCCACATACATTTCTCTAAAAAGTCACCAACGATAACACTTTTTATATTCTAAACAGCAGAAACCTTGCGTTAGGTACTTGGAAAAGTATTCCTGAAACTCGGCTTGACGCTGCCTGAACCGTCGAAGATATCCAAAAACTACATGGGAAAGAATTGTAGAACATTTCAAATGAGTCCGGAAACTGATACTTCCCTCTGAAAGGTCGCTCGCAATAACAGTCTTTACCAGTGGCGTGCACTGAACCCAGCGCTGCTGGGGTAACGGACTTTGCATTAACATTTTCTAATTATTCCTTAGAACGCTTTTTATAATGCAGTGTTTAAAAAATTGCGACCATCCAAGCCAAGTACAGCTGTCTCGACAATCCGCTCGCACTACCGCAGTTCAGCCTCTCCAGCGAGCTGTGTTTCCTCGCCGGCGCGATAGAGAGCTACCCCCAGCGAAATTTAAGGTCGCTTGGGTGAAGCATGCACTTGAAGCTTCCTCGAGGCGGAGCTGTGGCCCCTCCCCCGACAGCAATTTACTTCGACAGGCCAGCTAGCTTAGGCAAGGGGTGTTAGTTTTAGTATTTGACACTCGAAGTCTTCAGCGCCACACACTAGAGACTGCAAGAAAAATATCAGCATCTTAACAGTATAGCCGCTTGCACATCGTCTTGTTAATAAAAATAGAACCAGTATATGAAATCAACAATTGTAATATAGAAGAATATAATCTAGTCTTGAGTTTCGGCATGTATACAGTCTTTTAGAGCAATTCATTGATGACCCGTGTAGAGTATGTGTTCCGATAGCCGCAGAAAAACATTTAGGTTGCCCAGCATGAATACAGAGTTAAGCGCAAATGGTTGTCTGTGATGGAGGTATATAGTGAATTTTTGTAGTGTTCCTCTTGGATTATAGGCGAAGGTTTCGCGAGTTCTGTTGCATTCTTCATGAATATAACGTTTGTTATAGGTCGCGACAAATATTTACCCTCGTTTGTCGTTGATGCACGTACACTCAGTATGCGAGTGAAAGTATAAAACTTCAACTTCAACGACGGCAAAATAGCAGTTTAATTTTGCTGATTAGTTTAGATTAGGCTTTTTAAGTAAAAAGCAAATAGTTACTGTAGTCCCAGTGTATTTTTGTGAAACCATGACTGTACTATCACGAAGCGTCACCGGATGAAACTGTAAGTACATTGTTTAAAATCTGCTATAGATTAAGTTATGATGGTGTCATCAGTGCCGTGAATATCAATTTGGAAATATGTGCGAACGTGTGGTTGAAAATATGCTTGAAAGATCTTTCTCAGGTAGACCTTTCCACGAAAAATGCAGCCTTATAAAATGGTAATGTTGACTTTAGAGAGTGTAGTGGGGCTACGATTGTTTATATTTAAAAAACAGTTTTGCAGCTGGGGTAATGAATATGTTCACCGCACGCCATTGGTCTTCACATTTGTTACGAGCAGTAACCCTGCTCTAGATAAGGAGAAGATCATTCCTGAGACTCGGATTTAAGCTGCTTAACCCATTAAAGATATACTCAAGTTATGTGTGTAAGAATTATCGAGTTAAGAAACTACATGATTCCACGTCTTCACCCATGTGGACCTAATTAGTTCGCAAATCTTAGTTTAAGCAATTATAGGAGCAGAATCATTATTTTTATGCAAGTAGAGATGAGAACAGAAGCTGATATTAACAACCTGCAAAGAATTCCATTATAACTTCTGTATTTTTGGAAAAAAAATCATCATTGACTGACAAATAAAGGAACACCAACAAAAATAGCTATGTATATTTAACATTTATTCAGCATTGGAAGTACCGTATTATCTTCCAGATGGTTTCATCGAACCTCTAACAGGCAAGGTTTACCCAAGGTTTATTCAAATACATTTCATTGCAATAGCTAAAACTGGTAATCGCTTGGATTCACTAAATCTGGTCGAAGCGGGCGGAGTCGCGGGTAAAAGCTAATACTGAATAAAAAAATTAAAAAAATATAATACGGGGATGCATGTGATATGTTACGTATTTTCACATCAAAGTGCTCATAATTATTATCGATGTCCAAATACTCAAGTGTCTAAACGTTCACGGTGCTAACACACACCAGGCTAAACCGCCAGATGACAACTGATTTAGAGGATAAGAATAAGAAGAAGACGAAGAAGAAGGAAAACTCACTTCAGATGCGCACTGAGTAATTCCTTTTTATTCCCAGGATAGCGAATTCAATCCGTCTGAGGTCGATGATATTTGAGAGTATTTGAATGTGACAACTTCTAGTCATTGGCTCTCGGCACGTTAAAGAACTCCTGTGGGACAAACTTCCGACACCCCCATTGTTTCATAATCTGTAGTAATTTAAGAAATTTTAAAGAAATGATATTATACATTACTAATAATAAAATAAGAAATGATTCAGCCTAAAAGATTCCCTTTTTTGCGGAATCGTCAAAATTCGTTGCTGGCCTTGAGCAGGTTTGTATAACTAATCGAAAACTAGTCCCAAATTAAGATCGCTCCGGGTTAAGCTTAACCGTTTGAGCAAGTGCTGATCTTTGCAGCTACTTTCAGAAATCGTCTCGTAAGATATAAACTTTGAACTCAGCGGTGTCCGAGCACCACGAGAGAAGTCCAAGGTCGGGATGAAGGACATAATCATATTAGAATATCTATGTGCACGTGCGACTATCTGTCATATCATATGCAACAAGATAAAAATGCATTATAACTTTGATAATTATCTACAGATTAAGAACTACCGAAAAAATCGCCTTTTAGTGGGCGGGTACACAACTGTACCAACGAAGATTTCACAATATAACTCGTAATAAATATGTTATTGTACTGTGTATGACAGATAAGAGTTCTCCCGGTTTCCGGACTCTGATCACAGTACAAGGGACAGGCTACACGTCCCATGCAATGCGAGCGTAATCCTCACTCCGCGAATCATACACAACCACGTTACATCTGTGTAACAGAAAACTGTTCACGTGACACTCGTAGATGTTGTGAAAGAAAAGGTTCAAGTTTCAAAAGAAAACATGACGCTATTTTTCTTAGGTTATAAACAAAAACATGACGCAAAAGCCCAGAAGGGCCATGGCCTACCAAGCGACCGCTGCTCAGTCCAAAGGCCTGCAGATAATGAAGTGTTGTGTGATCAGCACGAGGAAACTTCTCAGCCGTTATTCTTGGCTTCCTAGACTGGGGTAGCCATCTCACCGTCAGATACTTTCTTAATTGTAATCACATAGGCTGAGTGGACCTCGAAGCAGTCCTCAGATCCAGGTAAAAATTCCTTAACTGGCCAGGAATCGAACCCGGGGCCTCTGGATAACAGGAAGGCACGCTACCGCTACAAGCTTATGGTTTGCCTAATTGTTTTAACACGTGTATTACCTTATTCCTTTCCAACTAGGAGCGTTTCCCCATCACTACCAACTAGTAATACTCTCAAACAATGTAGTATTATAGAGCCAACAAGATTTTGGGCGTAGCTCTGACAAATCATGGGATTGTTTCGAAAATCTTCTACTAAGGAATAGAATAGAATAGAATAGAATAGAATAGAATAGAATAGAATAGAATAGAATAGAATAGAATAGAATTTTTTCAGTCATCACCTATGTAACACATAAGTCATTGTCAAAGAAAAACGTTAATTTGCAAACACATCCTCAGTTTTGTCTGTACTGAACCCATGGCAATACATTGCTCAGAATTTAAAAAGAAAGGGATTTCTGTACTAGTCGTGTCCATAGTAACAAGGAAATGCAGTTTTGAATTTTCCGTCATGTCTGTCTGTCTGTCTGTCTGTCTGTCTGTCTGTCTGTCTGTCTGTCTGTCTGTCTGTCTGTCTGTCTGTCTGTCTGTCTGTCTGTCTGTCTGTCTGTCTGTCTGTCTGTCTGTCTGTCTGTCTGTCTGTCTGTCTGTCTGTCTGTCTGTCTGTCTGTACGGGCATCACAAGAAAATGGCTGAAGAAAATTTGATGGAAACCGGTACGTAGAGTCGGGGAATGATGCACTACAATCTAGGCTATAAATAATTTTATTCGCGCTAAGGGAAATGACAGTTTAGAGGAAGACCTAAAATGGAATTCTCAAATATTTTATTAATGGTCCTATCGATAAATACTACATAACTAAAGTTATATAGAATTAAATTTCCGATCATTTATGTCTTCTACATTTTTTCGTACCGGCTATGATAACAGAAATATTCGCGAATTTCGATTTTTGTTGCTAAGTCCGTATCAACGTCGAAGTACGAGAAAATAGGTGAACAGAATTTGTTGAAAATCAGTATGTAAGGTCTAGGAATAAGGTGCTACAGTATAGTATATAAATAATTTTTATTCACGCTAGATGAAATGGTAGTTAAGGAGAAGGTAACTATTTTTTTTAATGCCTGTGTTACTGGACCTATCGAAAACTATTACATATTGCAACAAACGTTCTAGAGAACACAAGTTAAAATTTTTGTGTCTTATACAGTTTTACCGGACCAACTATGATAGTAGAAAAATGAATTTAGACTTTAGTTTCTTAGTCCATATCAACATGGAAATATTGTTTAATCGTGTTAACTGGCGATGGTTTTTGTCATGATTGTCTTTTAAGGTGTAAAACCGCTTGGTCATCGGTCCGTATCGTCAAGGAAAAATTATTATAAAAAATGAGAAACACAAGTCTTAAAGGAACGATCGCTTGAAATAAGACAAGAGAGAGTTATGTTATGATAAAAGGAAGGACTGCCTTTACATTACATGCTCTAATATCTCAGAGTCAGAAGAAAACTAAATGTGAAGGCCTACAGTATCGAAAGCTCATAAAACTGATTAACAATAACATTTATTTTGCTAGTTGCTTTACGTCGCACCGACACAGATAGGTCTTATGGCGACGATGGGACAGGGAAGGGCTAGGAGAGGGAAGGAAGCGGCCGTGGCCTTAATTGAGGTACAGCCCCAACATTTGCCTGCTGTGAAAATGGGAAACCACGGAAAACCATTTTCAGGGCTGCCGACAGTGAGGTTCGAACCTACTATCCCCCGAATACTGGATACTGGCCGCACTTAAGCGACTGCAGCTATCGAGTTCGGTAACAATAACATTACATTGACCATTGTTGTGATGGGACTTTTCTCTTATGCTGCCACTCATCTCCGAGAGATGGGGTTACTGCTGCGTCTCAAGTAAAACAGTCTGCCCGAATATTGGTGGAAAATAGATACGGAGTTTGATAACTTTGCACATTCTACAACCTGTAACAATAAAGTTCGGTGAATAGTCCTGTATTATCAACATAGATGAACAATGCACGACAGTGACCTTACCGTCTTTCGAAATAGTCCCCTCCCATAACTATGCACTGCTGAGATCGGCGATACATGTCCTGGAAACTTTGCAGGAAGGCGTTCTTTGGGATGGTGTACAAAAGCCTCGTCACGTTTCGTTGGATGTCAGGAATATCGTCAAATCTCTTTCCTTTCAAAGCGAGTTTGAGTCGTGGGAATAGGAAGAAGTCTGGAAGATTGACATCTGCCGAGTATGGGGGATGTTCAAGTTGCATCACCCCCTTTTTTGCCATGAACTGTTTGACGATATTGGCTGTGTGTGGACGAGCGTTGTCATGGACAAAAAACCATGAACCTCGTTGTGCGTACTGGGGTCATACCCTGCAGAGACGTTTCATGAAACGGGTCAAAATTTCAATGTACCGTGTAACATTCAACGTCGTTCCCTCAGGTAGAAACTCCTTGTGGATAATGCCTTGACTATCGAAAAAGGTGACGAGCATCGTTTTGATGCGTGACTTTTCGGCTCTGACCTTTTTCCGACGAGGGGATCCCAGAAAACGCCATTCAATGCTTTTCCGTTTCGTTTCAGGGTCGTACCTGAGACACCAGGTTTCATCCTCAGTGACGATACAGTTCAAGAAATTTGGTGTCGCATCCGCCGTTTCGACAAAATCCAGCGAAGCCTCTGAACGTGCCTTATTCTGATCGTCAGTCAAGTGATGTGATACAAGACGAGAACACGTCTTCCCCTACCCTAATTTCTGGGTAACGATTTGTCGCACGGATTCACGGTTAATCTGCAGTACATCCGCCATCATGCGCAGAATTAATCGCCGATCGTTCGTGATTAAGTCCTAACCTTCTCAAGGTTTTCGTCACTGACGGTGGTCGCCGGTCTTCCGCTACGGGGGTTGTCAGAAACACTTTCCCGGCCTCTTCGAAAACGGGCGAACCACTCGTACACACACTTCAAGGACAGTGCCTGATCTTCATAAACACGTACCAGCATCGCATGCGTTTCTTTCGGAGTCTTGCCAAGCTTAAAACAAAACGTTGCATTGATCTTTTGCTCGTTCATGTCCCTGTTCGCAGTTCAGAACCAACGCACTAAACACACACTGTGTCAAATAGGTCTTACATGGAACACACACCAAAACCTGCTGCTACGCAGTTGCAGCGTTGCGTGTCGCCAGTGTTGCCGGATCGACCGTTCTGACTTAATTCACCGAACTTTATTGTCACGAGTTGTATATTATTATCCTGTCGACGACGGGTACTGCAGCTAGTTTCAATATATAACAAACTCGATAATTTTAAAGTATGGAGACTATAACGAGCCCAACCAGAATATCTCTCTTCCACGTACTTTTTGTACCATATTCCTTTACACTTCCATGTACTGTATTCTTAAGAGCTGTTGTCCTGCCATATGATAAATACTGCAATGTAAACTAAGTACAGTACATTGACTCGGTCAACTGACCTGGTATTATATTTGTAAAAACCACTTATGAGTTTGAATTTATCACTTCCCCATACACCTTAAAAAGTGCATTATCCGGGAGATAGTAGGTTCGAATCCCACTATCGGCAGCCCTGAAAATGGTTTTCCGTGGTTTCCCATTTTCACACCAAGCAAATGCTGGGGCTGTACCTTAATTAAGGCCACGGCCGCTTCCTTCCAACTCCTAGGCCTTTCGTATCCCATCGTCGCCATAAGACCTATCTGTGTCGGTGCGACGTAAAGCCCATAGCAAAAAAAAAAAAAGTGCATTATAAACACACGTGTTCACAACGGTCAATACCGAACAACTTTTGAAATTGACCCTTCCTGAACTGCTGTAAGAGCTGGGAAGTGTGTCTTATCTCCCATTCCCATTTTGCTTTCCCAAGAAAGTTTTTAAATAAATGAGGAGCATCGTTTCAAAACGTATTAAATGCAGTCGATGTCAGAATACATTTTGATGCGGTTTCCCGCCAATTAGGATATGCTCTTTAACGCTGTTGAGTTAGATCGGGTCATTTTGTATTCTTTCCCATAGGAATTCAGTGTTGAAAAACATGATTCGGAACACATCGTATTATGTGCACCACGGCGAACGGTTTAAAACGTATTATGTTCACGATAATGTTTCCCAGCCTGTATTTATCCCGCTCTTTTGTTGGCTGTTCCCGATATTTTTATATTGTACTTGACATTGTGGTATTGCTTGCATGCCCGTTCACTTTCTATCACCATGGAGGGCTACTTACCCGTAGGAGAGTGTTTCCGCGGATCTGAAAGTGAAAAAGTGATTCTTGCAAAATATTTTCCGTACACAGTTCAACATTGGGTTTGGGACACCATCCACGGATGCTCGTAGTTACTGTGCCCGAATGCTCTTTCAGATTAAATATGAAAAAGATAGTGATAAAAAGAACCGTTTACTAGCTGATATGGGAGCAGATAAAATTCGCTCATAGGGTTTTCACAAACTTATGAGGGAACGACCTGCTAACACAATGTTATTCTGCTTTGATTTGGAACAGGAACAACCGCTTCCTAAATTATCAATTGGCGAAGCGTTCTATTCGTTTCAAATATCATTTTACGCACTGTGTGTTAGCGATGTCAGTATTCAGAATCCGAAATTTTATGTATGGAATGAGACTGAGGCTGAAAGAGGGCCAAACGAAATGTCATCAGCTGTTACTTCGTTTTTAGATGAGGTACATGTCGACAAATCGATCACCTGGATCAGGCTGTTCGCATACGGATGTGGAGGCCAAAATACAGTAAGAACATACATATTATCCATGCTCTAGTTTATGGCTACAAACCAAAGCACCCACTAACATTTCTATGATTGTTGTCATCTTTCCAGTCATAGAACATTTCTTTTACACGCAGGCAAGGTTTTTGGTGTTGTAGAAAAGTTTCTTAAGCGCTCTGACATCGTTACTCTCGAGGAATACCCAGAGATCTATCAGTCTGTGGGGACCTAAGACTTTAATATTACTTATCTAGACTCACAGAGCGCGCTGATGCTCTGCGAAATATTGAACACTTCCGCGCATCGCCATGTTGCGGGCGCTTCAGCTTAGAATGCATGGCTAGCACGTGGTAATGTTTACAGTCCCTTGCATGTTTTCGATTTGAATCATGCCTGTTAGTGTATCTGTTTTAGTATTACATGTGACGGAGTGATAATATATTGTCAAATATTTTCAAGGAATGTGGGAGCGATACATTACAGTAGTTTCGGCAATATTAGGCCTAAAGTTAGGCCTTACCTGTGGAATGGAGAGATATTCACGAGGGTGAATTCGTGTGCAGCCTTCGTTTGTACAGGTTATATCGGAAGGGACCTGGTATTTCTTTTCATATGTGAGTAGAAATTGAACTGTTATAAAATAACTTTCAATTACCATAATCGAGAACTAAACAGGTTATAGAGTGGTTGATTCAGAGAACGCATGAACATAAAATTTAGAATATTTAGGCTTCTTCTTTTTCGTTTGCCTTTTTCCAATTCATCGGAGATCATTGTTTAGAACTAAACAGCTGTTCTGAAACAGGCTACATATTTTTCACACAAACTGTGTTGCGGTATTACAAATTTGATAAACCTTGGCCTAGAATCCGTAAGATATGATTGATACAACAAATTACCAATTATCTGAAAAATGATTTATTAGTATCGTATGTCTTCATTTCACCAATTTTTCCCATTTGATTTATAATAAAAGAATACAATTGTTAATACGCTATTACAGAAAAATATGACACTATAAAGTCTAAATAAAGCTCATTACAATCTTGTCAGTCCTAGTCTGCAGTAGGAAACGCTAATCAAAATAACTGTTCACTATGATCTTAATCTTTTTGTTTGCAAGTGCTTTACTTTCAGTTTTTTCTATTTTATTTCTGGTTTAAATCATGGTGCTCATATTAGAGAAAAATTAGAACGCCCTTTCAATTTGTATCTGCTCAGATAATGTTAATTCAGAATGAGTTTGTAAAAGCAGTAATAGTTAAGAAGATAATATTATGAGGAGGGTTTTACATCTTAAATGATAACATTCTTACTTAAGCCTAACCGGGCGAGTTGGCCG
Source organism: Anabrus simplex (assembly GCF_040414725.1). Classification (NCBI taxonomy): domain Eukaryota; kingdom Metazoa; phylum Arthropoda; class Insecta; order Orthoptera; family Tettigoniidae; genus Anabrus; species Anabrus simplex. Next base: position 1,521,314,834 of record NC_090265.1, read on the forward strand.
TGCGGTTAGGACCTCGCAGCTGTGAGCTTGCATTCGGGATATAGTGGGTTCGAACCCCACTGTCAGCAGCCCTGAGGATGGTTTTCCGTGGTTTCCCATTTTCTAACCAGACAAATGCTGGGGTTGACTTTAATTAAGGCCACGGGATCTTCCTTCCAGTTCCTAGGGCTTTCCTATCCCATCGTTGCGATAAGACCTATCTGTGTCTCAGTACGACGTAAAGCAAATTGGTAAAAATAAAAATTAAGCCTAAACCACGCAGAAAAACTCAGACTAACCCTAGACATTCATTTCATTTTAAGAAATGCACAATAGAAGATTAGCACCAGTGTAACAAATGTCAGGCAGCATTTACCTAAATCCAAATCACACAATAATTATAACTTAACTTCTGCTCATCCAATTACGTTATTTCATATCCAAACCAAACCAAACTCCATGGCACAACAGGCCCGAAAGGCCATGGCCTACTAAGCGACCGCTGCTCAGCCTGAAGGCCTGCAGATTACGAGGTGCCCTCTGGTCAGTACGGCGAATCTTCTCGACCGTTATCTCACTGTCAGATAGATCCGCAATTATAATCAGGCTGGGCGGACCTCGAACCAGCAATCAGATCGGATACGAATCTCTGACCTGGCCGGGGATTGAACGCAGGGCCTCCGGGTAAGAAGCAGACACGCTAGCCCTACACCGCAGAGACGGCATTTCATATTCAGAAAATGATAAAACATGTATCTGATTGTTTTAGAAAGGTTTCTGCAGTCATGTGTTCAGAGAATTTAGTAAAATGTGCTATAGGTCTAATGACTTACCAGAAAGGAATCATAAGCTATGTACCTTTCGTAGAAATATTTTATTTCACAGGTTTCCTTTTTTGTTGATATTGAAGATTACTGTTATCGGTACAGGAGTTTGTAAATATTTAATTTATGTGTTCTCCAGTCTGCTGACAGACAGGCAATTTTTATCTCACGATATGTAATGGTACTTAAGTTGTAGACTGCTTTTTGAACATGTCCTCTTATTTTCAATAAAGCTAAATTGTAGAGTCTAGGTTTCTCAAGAGTCAGATTGACACGTGATCCTCGTCCTCTGAGTCTGGCCTTTTTGCCATACGTACAATATTCAAACACATCAGTTACTAATATGACCCTTATATTAAAGTGAGCGACGAAATCATTTTCGACGCGCCGCTAGTGTATTTTCAGTCTTCTTATTCAGTCTGCTAAAGTCTTCTTTTTTTTTAGGTGCGCCACCTATGGGCTATCCAAAGGATCTGTGTAGATTGTTCAGTTTTTATACAGAAATATATTTTAATATTACCACAGTCTTCATATTATCTATATTTATTGCGTGTGTACACGGTAGTCGGTGTAGGCTGTCATTAATTTTGTAGGGCGGATGTTTTCATGTGTGCGAAAATTAAGTTAAAGCCAGTGGCGTATCCTGGAATCTCCACTGAGGCATGCAACTAGTAACCATGCAGTTAACACAATGTATTAAGTAAATTTCAATTCTACTCACCGTAATTACATGTAGGTGAACTCGAGCCAAACAGTTTTACTGTAAGTTTCCGGATTGAATGTGCGTACACAATTCTTGTTTTCTGTTTTTAAATTTTTAAATTTACGAGGGTCCACCTCTGTGGTGTAGTGGTTAGTGTGATTAGCTGCCACCCCCCGGAGGTCCGGGTTCGATTCCCGGCTCTGCCACAAAATTTGAAAAGTGGTACGAGGGCTGGAACGGGGTCCACTCAGCCTCGGGAGGTCAACTGAGTAGAGGTGGGTTCGATTCCCATTTCAGCCATCCTGGAAGTGGTTTTCCGTGGTTTCCCACTTCTCCTCCAGGCAAATGCCGGGATGGTACCTAACTTGTCTATCCCTTCCAATATCCCCATCCCCCGCAAGGCCCCTGATCAGCATAGCAGGTGAGGCCGCCTGGGCGAAGTACTGGTCATCTCCCCAGTTGTATCCCCGGCGCAGAGTCTGAAGCTCCAGGACACTGCCCTTGAGGCGGTAGAGGTGGGATCTCTCGCTCAGTCCGAGGGAAAAGCCAACCCTGGAGGGTAAGCAGATTAAGAAAAAGAAGAAATTTACGAGAGAAGGAAGAGGTCTCCCGGCTTGAACTATTTGAATGTTTTCATCAAACGAACGGCCAGTAAATGGCTTTTCAAACTGATTTACAATTATATCCGTTTTAGGCTCATCCATCGTTAATACCACATGTGCGCAAAATATAATAAAACACCGAAAACGACGAATAGCACAGGAACAGCACACACAGAATGAACTCACTAATCAGCAAAACACACAATGAATTAACTCACTAGTTAGACACAACTGAAGCGCTGGAGGTAAGTCATCCCAGTGGCATTGGTCAGTTTCGTCACGTTGGGTTCTCGCTGGGGGGTAATCTGTGGGTCCCGTTCGCTGTAAACATGACGACTTTTTCCAAGTTGCTAACAAATGGCAGAGGGTAGCACGGGTATGGGGTGACAAATTCTGACCAAGTTTCAATTGCAGCGACATCGTTCGGAGGGTTTCAGAACTACGTCTGCCACCGAATGCGATTTTAAGATTGAATGCCTTACATCCTTAACTCCTCCATTTGCTGCCTCTTTCTTCCTAGAGTCGAGTAGATGGCGAGACTACACCAGCACCACACGTAGTCAAGCAACGGAACTAGTACATTTGCGCGGACCTTTTGAACTTCTGAGAGATGAAATCGTTAATATTTGACTTGAAACAACCTAAAATCGTACATCAGACAGTTCTTTGTGTTATCATAACGCATGCAATGAATGCCTTGCATTCAAGGAGAATACGCCCCTGGTTAAAGCACGAATTTCATACGATCTCAGCGTCAAGCTGAGGAGGCCCGCAACATGGCGGTACGCGCATGGACATGTCTTCCCCAGTCACACGCTTCTGCGCAGCCAGCGGTGTGGGGCCTTGGTGGGGACTGTAAAACGTCTAGGAAAATAATGGGTTATAAGGGACTCGCTAAGCATTTTAACAAATTGGACGTGATTAAAGAAACGGTGACGGTGATTCTGAAGAAAAGCGAGAAAGGGGGTCAGTAAAGACGGAACCGACCTACAGGTTTGATGAGCCCTCGAAGCGATTCGTAACCCTTCTGTGACGAGGCATAAGGCTGGGGCAGGTACATGAATCGTCCGTAATCGATAAACCGGGAGCATTACCTGACGCTAAAAACTGGACGTCCAGAACCTGCTGAAAACCATATTTGGAGACAATAGGAAGGAGTTCGACAGTTTACAATTTTATGTTTCAGCACTAAACATCGGTTCAACGTCAGATACTGGTAGGCCGACTGTGACTGTTTGCATGAGGAAGAAGGATTACTTTCAAGACTGTAAACATCCATATAGCATTAACAATGTGTTAATAATCACTTAATTTACCGTACATGATGCGCTGTGGCTAACAATAAAGTCAATAATCAAATGAACGTTTTAAATCGTATTATATAAATAAAAGGTTGTATCAAAACGTATTTTGTTCAGCGAATTGGTTCAAAACGTATTAACTGAAATTTTATAATTAGAATGACGCCTTCATGTATTGGGAAATGATTTGAATCATGACTGATTCGGGAACATAACCTCAATACCTAGATTTTGCCGTTTAGAATTTTGACATGTCTTATTTGGTTAAGAAGTAAAACTTTTTTAAATTCCTGTAAAATTATAATCTGTAGCCTACACTTAATCTTTCTTTCTTAATCTGTTTGCGAGGGATCCCACCTCTACCGCCTCAAGGGCAGTGTCCTGGAGCTTCAGACATCGGATCGGGGGATACAACTGGGCAGAATGATCAGTACCTCGCCCAGGCGGCCTCACCTGCTATACTGAACAGGGGCCTTGGTGGGGGATGGGAAGATTGGAAGGGATAGACAAGAAAGAGGGAAGGAAGCGGCCGTGGCCTTAAGTTAGGTACCATCCCGGCATTTGCCTGGAGGAGAAGTGGGAAACCACGGAAAACCACTTCCAGGATGGCTGAGGTGGGAATCGAACCCACCTCTACTCAGTTGACCTCCCGAGGCTGAGTGGACCCCGTTCCAGCCCTCGTACCACTTTTCAAATTTCGTGGCAGAGCCGGGAATCGAACCCGGGCCTCCGGGGGTGGCAGCGAATCACACTAACCACTACACCACAGAGGCGGACAGCCTACACTTAATACGATTTGAAACGATGCTCCTCAAATAAATAAATTAAATAAATAAATAAATAAATAAATAAATAAATAAATAAATAAATAAATAAATAAATAAATAAATACAGTGTGATTCACCCGCCCCTTCCAATAACATCTGCTGCAGCCCAACTAACGTGCACATGGTTATAGGGGTGCTATTCCTCTGCAGACGTACTGTATGGTACTAATATTCAGTGAGCACATTTTGCACGCGATTCTGAACCCTAGTGAAATGTTATATCAGCCATTCGAAAAACATGATGCCTTGAAATCATGTAGCAATGTCCTTTTACCATGTAACTATGTTAAAGTGTCGTGCCTCGTGACCGGGTGTAGCGAAGAGGGGAATCAATGCATAAAACTAGGCAAAAGTGCAGTAATTAATGTCTTACGCACCGAACTGGATGGCGTATGTACTCTGCTCTCGTCGTACTACCAGCTAGTTTCGAACAGTGTAGCGTAGCGGCGGTTCGAGGCCTGCATTGTTCACATATTTTTACATCGGTATGATGTTTGAATAGGTAAACATATTCAAACAGTAGAATGTCGCTGTTATTCATCTTGTGCCCTGCGTATACTCCGCTGGTTAGGGCCTGAATGTACTGTAATCTCTGCTGTCATTCGGCATGTTTTCAATAGAGGAATATGTTGTCATGCTCCTCATTTATGGGGAAGCAAGACAAAACGCGTGTGAGGCACTACGTCTGTACCAGGAAGGGTAATCTGACAGGCGACACCCGGCTAATACCACATTCCGCCGTGTTGAAACACGCCTAAGGACAACAGGCGTTATTTCCAACCAACCGCCAGTCCGCGATAGGCCCGTTACATCGCGTGAAACAGAAGTGCCCGTTCTGGCGGCAGGTCGTAATAATCCACACATATGTACAAGGACGATTACATGACAGGTGAACACCAGCCAGCCGTCCGTCTGGCGAATAGTGTATGTACATGAATTTCACCCGTACCATCTCGAGCTACACCAAGAGCCACATGGGCGGGATTTCGAAGCTCTGATGGAGTTCTGTCGGTGGCTATTAGGCAGGCTGGACAATGATGCAAGATTCGTATCACATATCTTGTTCTCGGTCGAATAGCGCTTCCACAATAATGGGAACGTCAATCGCCGCAACGTGCACTATTGGAATCAGGACAATCCTCACTGGGTGCGACAAGCGGCCCATCAAGTACGATGGGGAGTGAATGTGTGGTGTGGATTCTCTGCGAATCGCCTGATTGGATCTTATTTCTTTGAGGGCCTTTGGACGGGCCCACGCTACCTGCACTACCTGCGTCACGAGCTCCCTCTGCTGCTGGAGGATGTGCCGTTGCACGATCGTTCGACGATGTGGTTGCAACACGATGGAGCTCCACCACATTGGAATGTGCCCGTTCGTAACCATCGTAACGAGGAACTGCCAGGCAAATGGATAGTACGAGGAGGCCCTGTTCTTTGGCCCACCAACGCCAACGCCGTTAGACTTCTTCTTGTGGGGACGTTTACACTCAAGCGCCGAAAAAACCCGACCAGTTCCGGCAACTCATCATGGACGCCTGACGAGCAATTACACCTGAAATGCTTCAGCGCGCAAGACGATCTATTGGACACCGGGCCCGAATGAGCATAAACCAAAACGGTTATGACATCGAGCATTTGCTACGATCAAACATTGGCAGGTCAGTTTTGTTTCTATTATTTCCGGTCTGTGTGTGTCCGTCCTGCTAACTAATCGACCCTTCTTAAGGCCACAGACACATTTATTCACACACAATTTGCATGGAAGTGGGTACTGAACTTACATCAGTAGTATAATAGGGGGATTCTGCCGCCTCCTCCTCCTCCCGCGGCGCGGGAAATTTGAATTCTGGCGGGAAATTTGAATTTTGGCGGGAGATTTGAATTTGTAAACAAAGCCACGTGCTTTTTGACAGCTGTCATCGACAACAACGCATCGCTAACCTCACTGCAGCCATCTTGACGGGCCTAAACCTCAGTAGTGCCAACGTAACCTAACTAGCGTGAGGTAAACAAAGCCACGTGTTTTTTGACAGCCACGTGCTTTTTGACAGACAACAACGCATCGCTAACCTCAGTACTGCCATCTTGACGGGCCTAAACCTCAGTAGTGCCAACTTAACCTAACTAACGCGAGGTAAACAAAGCCACGTGCTTTTTGACAGCCACGTGCTTTTTTGACAGCTGTCACTTAATCTAACTAGTGCGAGGTAAACAAAGCCACGTGTTTTTCGACAGCCACGTGCTTTTTGACAGACAACAACGCATCGCTAACCTCAGTACTGCCATCTTGACGGGCCTAAACCTTAGTGGTACCAACTTAACCTAACTAGCGCGTGGTAAACAAAGCCACGTGCTTTTTGACAGCCACATGCTTTTTTGACAGCTGTCATCCGCCATCTTTAAACTACAGAGCACTGTGCTGCCCTCTTTAGATGTAAAATTCGTCACCTGTCATCGGCAGTGCTGCCATCTTGACGGGTCTAAACCTTAGTGCTACCAACTTAACCTCACTAGCGTGAGATAAACAAATCCACGTGCAGCCGTCATCCGCCATCTTTAATCACAGTGCTGCCCTCTTTGTGGTGGCGGATAATTTGAAAAATGCTTTTGGATAGCAGCCATCTTTGAGCACCGTGCTGCCCTCTATGTGGTGGCGGTAAATTCCACGTGCTTTACAAACCTATATGCTTTTCTGACAGCTGTCATCCGCCATCTTTAATCACAGTGCTGCCCGGTGGCGGCAAATTCCACGTGCTCTTGTTTGGAAACAAAGCCATGTGCAGCTGTCAACCGCCATCTTTAATCACCGTGCTGCCCTCTTTAGCTACTTACCTCTGACAGCTGTCATCCGCCATCTTTAATCCAGAGAGAACAGTGCTGCCCGGTGGCGGCAAATTCCACGTGCTTTACAAACCTATATGCTTTTCTGACAGCTGTCATCCGCCATCTTTAATCCAGAGAGAACAGTGCTGCCCGGTGGCGGCAAATTCCACGTGCTCTTGTTTGGAAACAAAGCTATGTGCTTTTTTGACAAAAAATTCTGCTCTCGAGATACTTACCGAACTAGACGATACTATACTTACGAATCTGCTCATCACCTTCTTTCTTGCTTTCTTCTATGAGTAATAAACAAAAACTCTATCTTGCAAATAAGGAGCGGGAGGAAGGTAATACCTAACCTAAAATAAAAAATATGCCAATTCTACATTATTTATTTACATCTTGTATGTACAAGTTTTATCTCGAATCATTTTACCCTAGTGATGTTTGCGTACTTCTCGATGCAATTCTTCAATGTACAAGTTTAAACTTGCCGTACTACTCTCTCAGCATACCTCTCCCTACAATATGTACAGTGAATTGTGATGTAAGACAGCGTAACGTAAGTACACACCTCTAGCATAATGTTTACATCTGCTTTATGTAAAGTAGTACCGATCAATACTACTATGCCCCCAGGCTAGCGTGTTGGTAGAATTTGGAATGACAAACCGTTTGCAATCATCGCTATTAAGGGCTACCTTACTAATTAAATGAGTGTACAACTGGTGCTTCTTGCTTCTAATGACAGACATTTGCTTGTGCAAAACAGGTGGATTACTTTTAATGCAATTGTTATAGTTTTCAAAACTTAGCTGATTCTGAACGACATCCTTTTTAACCCCCTTCAATCTCTTTATTTGTAATTCATTTAAGAGTTTTATGCAATATGACTTGGATTTAGTACCTACAAATGAATCGATAATATTCCCAGCACATTCATCTTTCATTTTACCTAGAACCTTTTTGTTCACTAGCGGTAGATGATATTGATTATTTGCAGGATAGTTACTTGTATCAAACCTACCCAAGTCCGGCTTTATATCATTGTAATAGTCATCAGTTTTGATTTGATAAATAAACGAATCGGTATCTGTGTAGAGCAATTGCGCATTATGCGCGTACTTCTTCATCATATAATCGTAATGGAATTCATACATGAGTGTTTTAGCCAATTCAAGTACTGCAAAGCCGACGTAGGTAGGTTTGTCATACTTAACCTTAACACGATTCATCTGTATAATAACTAAATTCTCATGTATGATGGTGCAGCTGTGGAAATTTGGTTTACTTATTAAATAGTTAGCACCATACCTTTTCTTAATATTCTCCCAGTTTGTAATCAATTTTACATCAACGCGTTTGTCAACATTTTCCATAGTCTTACCAAACACACTGTTATTCATGAGCTTGTAGAAATCTTTTTCAAACTCGTTAACCGCATTCGTTCTTAAATTATTGTTCAGATCGATATATGGCTTTAGCCACGGTGACTGATTAAATTCTAGTACGTGATGAATTTTGGATAACTTCAAACCATGCTGCAAACACTGTTTTAAATTTCGGTAATGAATAATATACTTAGATTTATCGCATAAATTAGCAATGAGCATTTTCGTCGTTGATGCGATGTACGGGGGCTTCATATTTTCAGGGCAGAACGGTAGGTCATTATGAGAAGTGTGTAACTCTTTAGGATACTGTAAGTCAACTTCGAGGAAATAGCCTTTATCAGCTTCATCACCTAGGGCGTGTAGCTGTAAAGCATCAATTTCGCACTGCGTCAGCCAGCGGAAACCACTCACCGGTAGATGATGACTCATCGCCCACCCATACTGATTATTAGCATCGAGGTAAACGATATACCGAGATTCCTGACTAGAATCGAAACTCGGCATGTACTTATTATTCGCCTTCGAATACCGCCCGCTGCACTGACTTAGACCACCTCGAATAGATGATTTTATAAAGTGCATCATATCAATATCAGTTAGCAGTTCCAAATTCACCTGCGTGTGTTTTAACATCGCGTCCCAACTTAACCCAGGCGCAGTAAAATACTGACATGGGTCAAGGCTGTAGGTTTTCATGCAAACACAGCGAAAATTTTCAAAAACATCAGCTAACAAAAGTACATCTGTCTTTAAATATAAATCGGAGTATTCACCCAGCGTTTGAATGTGGAACTGCTCCCAGATATGTTGTGCATGTAAATAGTCATCATCACTAATATCTGCTGAATTCAGCGAGCTGTAAAAGGATTGTTTCGATGGTAAGGCACGTTCTTCGAGGCGTTCTAAGCAGTCGAGATATTCATAACAAAAAACACCCTTACGCCGAAGTAAATTAAACTGCGCTTCTTCGGGAAAAACGCGTCGAATTTCCGTAAATTGTTCAGGCTGTAAATGACTAGAAAGTTTATCGAGGCTACTCGCCATAAAGCGAAACGAGTCAAGGAATCTCAGTTTTATAGAATGCTCAGCATCTACTTTTACAGACTTTGCAAACGCAATGTACCGCTCTTTATTCTGAGGGATTATATCTACTTTTTCATCTGAAGCTCCAAATTGTGAAATGATGAAATGAGAGTCGTAACCAGATAAGTTATGAAAAATTACAGGGATAAATTTAGGAACTCTATACTTAAGATTACAGCTATAATGAGCGGCACATCTGTAGAAACCAGTTAAATGATCATGATCAAAAACTTTAGGGTCATTTTCGGAAAATTCCCCATCACAAATGCTACATTTTGTAGCACGTTCATGATCATTTAACTGAATTTCGGTGAGTGGCTTCATAGGAATATTACTATTCAGAATACGACCGAGACGAACTGCATCACTTTCAAGTCTTTCTAAAAATACCTTAGCAACATCATGTCCTCGATACAGCTCTAACTTGTTAAGCGTACTATCGTAACCACACTTGATGTAATACGCGAAGCTATACGGGACATCCATGTGCATAGTATTAGTGAAAGAGTTGTCAGGATTAGGTGAGCATGTGTTGCATGGCGTGAGGATGGCTTCAAAGTCTGCATAAATCACGAACGGTACCCAGATCTGCTTGTGAAAATTTGTAAATTTTAAAACATTATTGCCTGTAGTTGGTATCTCTGTACGTACATGATTGCAGTCATTCTTGGAGTGCTTCGTTAACTGATCTTCAGTTTTAAAATACTGCAAGCATCCATCACATAGCCACTTTTTACACTTATGTTTTGACAACTGACTGCCAACAAGTCTACTCAGATTTTTAATCCAGCAAAAGTGGCTATTTTCGCTGTTTTCAATATAGAGTAAATTAACATGAGTACTCTTCTTATGACATGTATAATACAGAGGACCTACTACAGACTTTTTCTCTACACCATACACATTAATACTAATGTTATTTAGTTCCTCAAAGCGCTTAATATCCTTTATCTGCACAGGAAATTCTATACTATCGAAATTTAGCTGCGTTGAATAGTGTGGATACGATGATGTTCTATTCGCTACATTCGATTTAGCAGGATTTAAAGCTGACATCACCGCCCATGCAAAACATGCTTCGTCATTGTTTTGGATGTTTACAACAGCTTTTCTTTGCTGAATCCATGTCGGCAGCTCGATGTGCGAAGATCCACGCATAGGATTGTACTTATTGATGTTAACTTCTAGATACATTATCTTAACTAAAGCCCACCCTGATTCCTTTTCCTGAAATTCCTCGCTCCTAGTTGAAATAATGTTAGAGACATCCCTAAGTACATCACCAAAATTAGTCGACTCACTTATGACAAAATTCTTCGTATTAAATGGTTTAATGTCCGTTATTTCGGATTCATCCGTGCTTTTAATGTACAAGGCGAAAAGTTCAAAATTAACTTTAAATAAACTATGATTGGACAAAGATTTAGCAAGAAGCTGTTGTACATCCGGTTGAACGCAATTTAAAAAGTTTGAAGTGCTCTGAAACTTTTGACTGGTGCGAATTCGGTAACTAGCAATCCTACTTTTAAATGCTGTATTAATTTCCTCGATGTTTGCGTTACTACCACTTCTACACGCATTATTTTTATGTGCATTACTCCGTAAGTGTCCCTGAAAATGCGAAGATGGTACATCAGTGTTACAGTGCTCGCAGTGAATAGTTTGAAGTTCATTTTTCCTAGGTTTTTTACTACTAGTACTTTCTACAGCTACATGTAGCTGCACGCTTTTTCCCTACTACTACCTGAGGGCAAGTAGATATTTGATGTACCTCTGCTAAGTGAGCCTCGTATCGCTCTACGTTAGCGAAATACACACTACAAACTTTACATAAAGCAGATGTTATGCTAGGGTGTTTTGATTTCATATGGCGCATGAAGTTATCACGCCTTGTAAACGTTACATTACATTCCTCGCAGCAGGGGAACATCTGAAAAGAGAACGACCGATAGAGATTAGGTGAAAGTTATGGAAGAAACCAAGTTTCAACGTATAGAGGTTGGACATGGCTGTGAGTTTGAAATTATAAGATTAACCTCTTCTATAGCATGAGGATTGAAGAGAACGACTATTTATGAATAGACTAAAGTTACGATGTTTTAGAAGAAACCAAGTTTCAGCCTGTTGAGGTCAGACATAGCTATGTGTGTTTGAAATTATAAAATTAACTAGGCCTATAGCATGAGGATTGAAGAGAACGACTATTTATCAATAGACTAAAGTTACGATGTTCGGAAGAAACCAAGTTTCAGCCTGCTGAGGTCGGACATTGCTGTGAGTTTGAAATTATAAGATTAACCTCGTCTATAGCATGAGGATTGAAGAGAACAACTATTTATGATTAGCTTAAAGTTAAGATGTTCGGAAGAAACCAAGTTTCAGCCTGTTGAGGTCGGACATTGCTGTGAGTTTGAAATTATAAGATTAACCTCTTCTATGACATGCAGATTAAAGAAAATAACTATTTATCAATAGACTAAAGTTACGATGTTTTAGAAGAAACCAAGTTTCAGCCTGTTGAGGTCAGACATAGCTATGTGTGCGTGTTTGAAATTATAAAATTAACCTCGTCTATAGCATGAGGATTGAAGAGAACAACTATTTATGATTAGCTTAAAGTTACGATGTTCGGAAGAAACCAAGTTTCAGCCTGTTGAGGGTAGACATAGCTATGTGTGCGTGTTTGAAATTATAAAATTAACCTCGTCTATAGCATGAGGATTGAAGAGAACAACTATTTATGATTAGCTTAAAGTTACGATGTTTTAGAAGAAACCAAGTTTTAGCCTGTTGAGGACAGACATAGCTATGTGTGCGTGTTTGAAATTATAAGATTAACCTCGTCTATAGCATGAGGATTGAAGAGAACAACTATTTATGATTAGCTTAAAGTTACGATGTTCGGAAGAAACCAAGTTTCAGCCTGTTGAGGACAGACATAGCTATGTGTGCGCGTTTGAAATTATAAGATTAACCTCGTCTGTAGCATGAGGATTGAAGAGAACGACTATTTATCAATACTCTAAAGTTACGATGTTTTAGAAGAAACCAAGTTTCAGCCTGTTGAGGTCAGACATTGCTGTAAGTTTGAAATTATAAAATTAACCTCGTCTATAGTATGAGGATTGAAGAGAACAACTATTTATGATTAGCTTAAAGTTACGATGTTCGGAAGAAACCAACTTTCGGCCTGTTGAGGACAGACATAGCTATGTGTGTGTTTGAAATTATAAAATTAACCTCGTCTATAGCATGAGGATTGAAGAGAACGACTATTTATCAATAGACTAAAGTTACGATGTTTTAGAAGAAACCAAGTTTCAGCCTGCTGAGGTCAGACATAGCTATGTGCGTGTTTGAAATTATAAATTTAACCTCGTCTATAGCATGAGGATTAAAGAAAATGACTATTTATCAATAGACTAAAGTTACGATGTTTTAGAAGAAACCAAGTTTCAACGAATAGAGGTCAGACATACCGTAAAATCTTCGCGCTGCAAACTGTTACTCGGATGAATAAAATGCGTGCGTTCAAGCCTGAAACTCGAATGATAATATTCTGGTCGTACCTAAAAGAAAAGAACAAACATATATGAATGTAGTGTAGGGTGTATCAGCTAGCCTAGTTATCTTTACAACTCAAAGTTCGAAAACATACCTTAAAAATGAATGTGCTGCAGACTGTTACTCGGATAAATAAAATGCGTACGTTCAAGCCTGAAACTCGAATGATAATATTCTGGTCGAATCTAAAAAGAAAAGAACAAACATATATGAATGTAGTGTAGGGTGTATCAGCTAGCCTAGTTATCTTTACAACTCAAACTTCGAAAACATACCTTTAAAAAAATGCACGTGCTGCAGACTGTTACTCGGATGAATAAAATGCGTACTTTCGAACGGTACCTAAAAGGAACAAACATATATGAATGTAGATGTCTAGCGTAGAAGTTGCTTTGCAAAAAGTAACTAACAGTTCTACCTTACCTTAAGATAAAGGCTGAAGAATAATATTCACAGCAGACGGGAGATGTGTGCACGTAATAAACGCATACAGAGAACTGTGAGCACTTCACGCAGACTGCAGCGAGTAAATATGCTGCTTGTTACCAAGCGGATGTGAAAATCCCTGACAACTGCAGTACAGTCGGAACGAAGTGTTTATGCAACAAGAGCTCTCCTGAAGTCCCGCAGGCTGATGTATTTAAGCCGGAATCGAACCTCCTGTTGATGCCGAGCTGTCAGAATTTAAGAGTTCTGCAGCGGATCGAGCCTTGGAAAGTTAGCGCGCGATCCTCGACTTCTCGACTTAAACAGGAGGGTACTAAGCTACATCCGCGGTATTCCTTACCTGTAGGCACTTAAAGGTATTGAGCTAAAACTACATTTAGCTAGATCACGTTATGACGATCGCGCAGGCTCCTCGCCTAGCATTTGCTATTTTTTACGGCTTCTAGTTCGAACCCGCTATCTTCCGAAGTAGCGAGAATGATTGAAGAGTGTTGAGTGTGATTCATTTGTCGGATGGAGGCGTTAAGCTGTGTGCAGGCTTCTTCGGTAGGAGTAGGCTATGTGCCGGTACCGGGACATCTAGTTATCGATTTAAAATCCTAGTCAGGAAGGGTAACCGGTCGTATAAAACTATGGTGTATGATCTAAGAGGCGGGGTGTGCAAAAAAAGCCAGTTTTAAGTAAGGGCTGTTGATAGGGGGCGTTAAACCTTGTGCAGACTCCTTCGAAAATGAATTTGAGTACAAGACGTTGATGGTGATTCATTTGTCGGATGGAGGCAATAAGCCTTGTGCAGGCTTCTTCGGTAGGAGTAGGCTATGTGCCGGTACCGGGATATCTAGTTATCGATTTAAAATCCTAGTCAGGAAGGGCAACCGGTCGTAAAACTATGGTGTATGATCTAAGAGGCGGGGTGTGCAAAAAAAGCCAGTATTAAGTAAGGGCTGTTGATGGGGGCGTTAAACCTTGTGCAGGCTCCTTCGAAAAATGATTTTGAGTACAAGACGTTGATGGTGATTCATCTGTCGGATGGAGGTAATAAGCCTTGTGCAGGCTTCTTCGGTAGGAGTAGGCTATGTTCCGGTACCGGGATATCTAGTTATAAAACCCGCTATAACAAATTTATCGCGTATACTGCGATTTCTCGCTGTATCACGAACTATTGTTTTACAGCCGGATGCCCTTCCTGACGCAAAACTAAGATTTTAAATCGCAAGAATTTGTTGAGTTGCCCTTCCTGACGCAAAACTGATAGTATCTAAGCTCTTACATCATACTCTACTGTTTTCGACCGGTTGCCCTTCCTGACGTCAAAGAACTCGGATTAAGAATCTGTTTGACAACTTCTAACACGAGAATCGGGGGTTTACAGCTAGATGCTCTTCTTAGATTTTAAATCGCTGTATCACGAACTATTGTTTTACAGCCGGATGCCCTTCCTGACGCAAAACTAAGATTTTAAATCGCAAGAATTTGTTTTAAGACTAGTTGCCCTTCCTGACGCAAAACTGGCAGTATCTAGCCTCTTACATCATACAGTATTGTTTTCGACCGGTTGCCCTTCCTGACGTCATACATAGGCTAAATGCTACACATTCCGTGGCAGAGTCGGGAATCGAACTCGGACCTCCGGGGGTAGCAGCTAATCACACTAACTACTACACCACAGAGGAGGACTATTTCAGTTTTACAGAACAGAATATTTTACAACCTTAATTGGTACTGTGTTTTAACCTCTCCGTACAATCATAATATGTTAGGAGCTTACATGGGCTGAATGCTACTCAGCTAAGAAGACGTTCGTGAGTTACAAGTCACTTATCAGCACACCGTGTCTTCGTTCAAGGTTACTACTACAGCCGGAAGATACGTGTACAATTTCAGCTAACACATGCATTCCGCGGCTCGCTCAGAATGACTGCGACGATACAACTTCAAAGACTGTAGAACAAAAAAATGTAACCCATAGCCTACAGTTTAGTTTAGTGTGCATGCCTCTCACCCGGTAGTCTCGGGTTCGATTCTCTTGGGATTAAAAATATGTTTTACAGAGTTTAAATCGCAAGTATTTGTTGAGTTGCCCTTCCTGACGCAAAACTAGCAGTATCTAACCTCTTACATCATACACTATTGTTTTCGACCGGTTGCCCTTCCTGACGTCAAAGAACTCGGATTAAGAATCTGTTTTGTTTTAAGACTAGTTGCCCTTCCTGACGCAAAACAGGTAGTATGTAAGCTCTTACATCATACACTATTGTTTTCGACCGGTTGCCCTTCCTGACGTCAAAGAACTCGGATTAAGAATCTAACACGAGAATCGGGGATTTACAGCTAGATGCTCTTCTTAGATTTTAAATCGCTGTATCACTACAGCCGGATGCCCTTCCTGACGCAAAACTAAGATTTTAAATCGCAAGAATTTGTTGAGTTGCCCTTCCTAACGCAAAACTAGTAGTATCTAGCCTCTTACATCATACACTATTGTTTTCAACCGGTTGCCCTTCCTGACGTCAAAGAACTCGGATTAAGAATCTAACACGAGAATCGGGGATTTACAGCTAGATGGTCTTTTTAGATTTTAAATCACTGTATCACGAAGTATTGTTTTACAGCCGGATGCCCTTCCTGACGCAAAAATAAGATTTTAAATCGCAAGAATTTGTTGAGTTGCCGTTCCTGACGCAAAACTAGCAGTATCTAGCCTCTTACATCATACACTATTGTTTTCGACCGGTTGCCCTTCCTGACGTCAAAGAACTCGGATTAAGAATCTGTTTTACAACTTCTAACACGAGAATCGGGGATTCACAGCTTAAAGATGGCGGATGACAGCTGTCAGAAAAGCATATAGGTTTGTAAAGCACGTAGAATTTACCGCCACCACATAGAGGGCAGCACGGTGATTAAAGATGGCGGTTGACAGCTGTCAAAAAAGCATGTTGATTTGTTTCCAAACAAGAACACGTAGAATTTGCCGCCACCACATAGAGGGCAGCACGGTGATTAAAGATGGCGGATGACAGCTGTCAAGAAAAAAGCATGTTGATTTGTTTCCAAACAAGAGCACGTGGAATTTGCCGCTACCGGGCAGCACTGTTCTCTCTGGATTAAATATGGCGGATGACAGCTGTCAGAAAATCGCATGGGTTTGTAAAGCACGTGGAATTTACCGCCACCACATAGAGGGCAGCACGGTGATTAAAGATGGCGGATGACAGCTGTCAAAAAAAAAGCATGCTGATTTGTTTCCAAACAAGAGCACGTGGAATTTGCCGCTACCGGGCAGCACTGTTCTCTCTGGATTAAAGATGGCGGATGACAGCTGTCAGAAAATCGCATGGGTTTGTAAAGCACGTGGAATTTACCGCCACCACATAGAGGGCAGCACGGTTATTAAAGATGGCGGATGACAGCTGCACATAGCTTTGTTTCCAAACAAGAGCACGTGGAATTTGCCGCCACCGGGCAGCACTGTTCTCTCTGGATTAAAGATGGCGGATGACAGCTGTCAGAAAAGCATATAGGTTTGTAAAGCACGTGGAATTTGCCGCCACCGGGCAGCACTGTTCTCTCTGGATTAAAGATGGCGGATGACAGCTGTCAGAGGTAAGTAGCTAAAGAGGGCAGCACGGTGATTAAAGATGGCGGTTGACAGCTGCACATGGCTTTGTTTCCAAACAAGAGCACGTGGAATTTGCCGCCACCGGGCAGCACTGTGATTAAAGATGGCGGATGACAGCTGTCAGAAAAGCATATAGGTTTGTAAAGCACGTGGAATTTACCGCCACCACATAGAGGGCAGCACGGTGCTCAAAGATGGCTGCTATCCAAAAGCATTTTTCAAATTATCCGCCACCACAAAGAGGGCAGCACTGTGATTAAAGATGGCGGATGACGGCTGCACGTGGATTTGTTTATCTCACGCTAGTGAGGTTAAGTTGGTAGCACTAAGGTTTAGACCCGTCAAGATGGCAGCACTGCCGATGACAGGTGACGAATTTTACATCTAAAGAGGGCAGCACAGTGCTCTGTAGTTTAAAGATGGCGGATGACAGCTGTCAAAAAAGCATGTGGCTGTCAAAAAGCACGTGGCTTTGTTTACCACGCGCTAGTTAGGTTAAGTTGGTACCACTAAGGTTTAGGCCCGTCAAGATGGCAGTACTGAGGTTAGCGATGCGTTGTTGTCTGTCAAAAAGCACGTGGCTGTCGAAAAACACGTGGCTTTGTTTACCTCGCACTAGTTAGATTAAGTGACAGCTGTCAAAAAAGCACGTGGCTGTCAAAAAGCACGTGGCTTTGTTTACCTCGCGTTAGTTAGGTTAAGTTGGCACTACTGAGGTTTAGGCCCGTCAAGATGGCAGTACTGAGGTTAGCGATGCGTTGTTGTCTGTCAAAAAGCACGTGGCTGTCAAAAAGCACGTGGCTGTCAAAAAACACGTGGCTTTGTTTACCTCACGCTAGTTAGGTTACGTTGGCACTACTGAGGTTTAGGCCCGTCAAGATGGCTGCAGTGAGGTTAGCGATGCGTTGTTGTCGATGACAGCTGTCAAAAAGCACGTGGCTTTGTTTACAAATTCAAATCTCCCGCCAAAATTCAAATTTCCCGCCAGAATTCAAATTTCCCGCGCCGCGGGAGGAGGAGGAGGCGGCAGAATCCCCCTATTATACTACTTACATCGCGTGCGCAAATATTTCATAAATGTGTATTCTTCGCCCCGGACTCGAACTTCCCACCTGACACGCAAGCCCGCTTCGCCACGCCTTTACCAAATACATTACGGTTCCATACGGCCCAGTGGGCGGCTAATAGCAAGTATTAGATTTACTACGGTCACAATATCAATTTAGTGTTTTGCTGGCGTGTCAGGTTCATATGATCTAGAAGGCACACGCATGTCTTCCAGTGTTTAATACGAGTAAAACATTACGGCGCCCTATCATGGTGAAGCGGTAAATACCAAGATATCCGGTTATGTTGTCTGAGCATGACGGCAGGGCAGATGTTTTCAGGACGGAATGAATATTGTGGGTTGCATAAAACTACATTCGGGAAGGGGCGGCTGAATCACGCTGTATATACCAGATGGTTCACGAGACCCTCATATTTCGGAGATAGGCAACCCAAATAACGCGTATAATATAAAGATCGTTAATTTAGTTTTATGAACAACAAATAATTTTAAATTTCTCCTTATGATGGATAAGGCTCTCCGATACCTGTGTGTCATTACTGTAAATTGATCCATGGACCTAGCAAAGGAAAAACTTATTTCTTTCTTTCTTCCTTCTTTATCTGTTTAGCCTCCAGGGTCGGTTTTTTCCCTCGGACTCAGCGAGAGATCACACCTCTACCGCCTCAAGGACAATGTTCTGAAGCTTCAGACTTTGAGTCGGGGGATACAACTGGAGAGGATGACCAGTACCTCGCCCAGGCCACCTCACCTGCTATGCAGAACAGGGACCTTGCGGTGGGATGGTAAGATTGGAAGGGATAGACAAGTTAGGTACCATCCCGGCATTTGCCTGTAGGAGAAGTGGGAAACCACGGAAAAACACTTCCAGGATGGCTGAGAACCCACCTCTACTCAGTTGACCTCCCGAGGCTGAGTGAACCCCGTTCCAGCCCTCGTACCACTTTTCAAATTTTGTGGCAGAGCCGGGAATCAAACCCGGGCCTCCGGGGATGGCAGCTAATCACACTAACCACCACACCACAGAGGCGGACATACTATGGAGTTAAGGTGGATAATCTGTTGCTTGTGTTTGCTTGACTTTAAATTATCTGATAAACTCGCCAACAATCCAATCATGCTTACCGGGAATAATATCAGTTAGGTTATTAAATTTTACTGTATTTGAAGACATACTGTACATCTATTTGGTAGATGCATTCGCATTGCTGTACTTCAGTCTTGAATGGTAAATATCTATGTCCTCACTCATGATGAAACTCCTCACCATTATCATCGGACGCCTGATAAGTTTTAAATAATATTTTCAGAAATTCAGTGAACAGAGAAAGTCACATAACGCCATAACACTGTGCAAAATCAAGCAGTAAACTTGCTGAATTATTTAAATAGATTACGTTTTGTTGAATGAATAACAGGAATTTTACTTTTTTTAACGAAATACTGTCATTCCCATCCAAGGAATTGTAGATGGTAGCTTGTACGCTTAAATGCTGTACCTTTGTAGATTGTAACACAAGGTGTCAGTTTTCTTTGAATGAATAGATATAAGAAAGTAAAACTGGCAGTTTATATCAAGCGCAGTATAAATCAAACCGGTAGGGCTTATCTTGAAAAGGTCGGTTTTCTTGCGATTATAGCGTCTTTTAAAAAATATATTGTACCCCAATCAACATTTCGCTGACTTGAGTAGTGGGGGAGAGCATCGTTCTCAAAATCAGACGTCAATGCTCCACTTCCTTGCAAAGTGAGTTCGCTCCCTCGCTTCACTGTGACGTATGCTTGCTACGTAAGCTGTCCGCATTTACGCCACGCCAGCCCGGCCGCACTGGGCTAGCCTCAACGCGCGTCCGGCTGAGCATCTCTGGGCTACTTTCTACTTCGGCATGACAATAAACAAAGCATAGGGACAGACACTTAGCGTGGCTGGAGTTGATCTCAGTGTAGAACGTTTTTCTCATGGACAGCTTTACGTGTCCCTTCCGCGTGTTACATCTAAAAGAAATCTTTTCGGGTCACTACTGGAGAAAATACGACTAATATTGTATACAAGGGCTATCCTATAGGTCCTTGGTTAAAAGTGGTCACGACACAGCCCCGTTCAAATATTTTTCAAATGAATGGGCCTAAACGCACTATGACCTTCCTCTAGACTTACTTAACATTTGTACCTTTTAAAAGTCCCAGTACACTTATTTCGTTCATAATAAGGGTGCACATGGTTTCCATGTAACGCACCTTTCACCATGCACTTAGGTTAGCCTATTTTATTAATTCTGATATTTGTTGATCCGTACTAGAACGACCCTTAGATAATCTACAGTAATAATGTTTTGCTGTATATTGTATGTGTAGCACATGGCTGGCCCCACGGTGTTGTAGAAGTGTGCCTGCCTCTTGTCCGGAGGCCTTGGGCTCGATTCTCGAGCAGTCTATGGATTTTAATTCTTCACTGAGAGGTAGAACAAGGTTCACAAGGACACTTGAGACCAACTGAGGAGTTACTGATACCGGAGGCAGGGGATGCGTTAAACAAATTCACGGAAGAGGACTGAAGGTGTCGCCACGGTGGTAATGTGACACTCCATTATCTGCAGACCCTCCGCTGGGCAGTACTCGTCTAGGCCGGTCGAGGTCTTTGGGCTTTCTCGATAAAGAATTGCTTTCTATACGTAGCATGTCCCTTCCCCGCCCGTCCGCACACGAGGCGACACGAAAGCAGTAGGTATCCGCACACGGGGCAATATTTTAGACAGTCAACTCGTACCTTCCCAGTAGAGAATACCTTGAACATACTGTAGTAGTTCTTCTTTCAAAGGGTTTTTGAAGGTCTGAGATCTTTCCTTTCCCTTTTCGTCAAGTCGAGTGAATCAGGTGAGGAAGAAATGCTTTGCCAACACCAGTGCATAAGATCCCGAAAAAGAAGAAACGACAGGAAGTATTGGGTTCATCCCTGCAATCAAAGGAATATACAATATAAGGTATTCTTTCCAGCCAAAAAACTTCCAAGAAAGTGACGCCAAATTTCCTGCAATTTATATAATGTAGAAAGAGTCATATAATGTACTAGTTTAAATTATTACCCCTACTCTCCGTCATCAAAACACTAACATGAGCGAGTGCATCAGTGCTGAAGAGAAAAGTTTGATTACATTAAGGTACCGTAAGAATTATTTCTATTTCCTCAAAATATTTTTATTTTTATAGATTTCTTAAAAAACTAAGCACATTTACAAGAAATGAATACATTTTTAATAATGGTGAACAAAAATATTCATAGATTTCTCGATTACGCTTATATGAATTACAGTCTGCTCCACTGTGAAGTGTTGGGTTCCAGTGGATGTTCAGGGGTTTCATCAAGGTCATATACATCTGAGGATGGTATATCTGTAATATTGTTACATTACATTACTTATATAATGTAATATATAAATGATTATAATAAAATACCGCTACATAATTGACAAACTGACTTCTGCTGCCATCTGATGCCATGCTTTGTCTGTCACTTCTTGTCAGGAATACTCCTTGAGAGTGAAATCATATAATTCACGGTGCTTTTCCCAGTACCCACGAATTTTGCATTAAACGCCTCCATATCAACTGGCGATATGAGAACAAGTTGCTCAGATCGCGCTTCACTGCAGGTCACACGGGTTGCTCTCGGATAGCAGCAGGTCATTATATCGCTGTTGAATAGCTTTCGTATCAATCAATCAATCAATACTGATCTGCATTTAGGGCAGTCGCCCAGGTGGCAGATTCCCTATCTGTTGCCTTCCTAGGCTTTTCCGAAATGATTTCAAAGAAATTGGAAATTTATTGAACACCTCCCTTGGTAAGTTATTCCAATCCCTAACTCCCCTTCCTATAAATGAATATTTGCCCCAGTTTGTCCCCTTGAATTCCAACTTTATCTTCATATTGTGATCTTTCCTACTTTTATAGACGCCATTCAAACCTATTCGTCTACTAATGTCATTCCACGCCATCTCTCCGCTGACAGCTCGGAACATACCACTTAGTCGAGCAGCTCTTCTTCTTTCTCTCAATTCTTCCCAACTCAAACATTGCAACATTTTTGTAACGCTACTCTTTTGTCGGAAAATCACCCAGAACAAATCGAGCTGCTTTTCTTTGGATTTTTTCCAGTTCTTGAATCAGGTTGTTGGGTCCCCATTCAAAGGAGCTTCCTTTATTGATTGACTAGTTGTTGTACCTATCTTTGACAGTTTGTCCATTTGGGTGGTTCAGTTAAATGGTGAAATCAAATGACAAGCGGCAATCAGTGGCTTGCGGTGACCACATTCGTTACCCCAGCTACAACAATGTTTTTTTTTAAATATAAACAATCGTAGCCCCACTACACTCTCTAAAGTCAAAATTAGCATTTTATAAGACTGCATTTTTCGTGGAAAGTCTACCTGAGAAATGTCTCTCAATAATATTTTCAACCACACACTCGCACATATTTCCAAATTGATATTCATGGCAGTGACAACACCATCACAACTTAATCTAGAGCAGATTTTAAACACTGTACTTACAGTTTCACCCGGTGACGCTTCGTGATAGTACAGTCATGCTTTCCATAAAAATACACTGGGGTTATCCGGTTTTAACTTTCTTTCTTTCTTTCTTTCTTTCTTTCTTTCTTTCTTCCTTAATCTGCTTGCCCTCCAGGGTAGGTTTTTCCCTCGGACTCAGCGAGAGATCCCACCTCTACCGCCTCAAGAGCAGTGTCCTGGAGCTTCATACTTTGGGTCGGGGATACAACTGGGGAGGATGACCAGTACCTCACCCAAGCGGCCTCACCTGCTATACTGAACAGGAGCCTTGGTGGGGGATGGGAAGATATTGGAAGGGATAGACAAGGAAGATGGAAGGAAGCGGCCGTGGCCTTAAGTTAGGTACCATCCCGGCATTTGCCTGGAGGAGAAGTGGGAAACCACGGAAAACCACTTCCAGGATGGCTGAGGTGGGAATCGAACCCACCTCTACTCTGTTGACCTCCCAAGGCTGAGTGGACCCCAAGGCTGAGTGGACCCCGTTCCAGCCGTCGTACCACTTTTCAAATTTCGTGGCAGAGCCGGGGTTGGCAGCTAATCACACTAACCACTACACCACAGAGGCGGACTGGTTTTAACTTTAAAAGTTTTAACTGGTATTTTACCGTCGCCGAACCTTTGTAATTTCACTCGCTTACTGTGTGTATGTGCATCAACGACTAAGAACGGAATATATAATCGTCACGGCGTATAACACACGTTATACTCATGAAGAATGGCACAGAATTCACGGAAACTTCACATATAATCCAAGAGGAACACTACAAAAATTCACTATATACCACCATCACAGACAACCATTTGCGCTTAACTCTGTGTTCATGCTGGGCAACCCAAATATTTTTCTGCAGCTATCGGAACACATACTCTACACCTGTCATCAACGAATTGCTCGAAAAAACATTGTACATGCCGAAATCCAAAGATAAAATATAGTCTTCTATATTACAATTATTGATTCCATATACTGGCTCTATTTGTATTAGCAAGACGATGTACAAGTGGCTATACTGTTAACATGTTCATATTCTTCTTATAGCCTCTAGTGTGTGGCGTTACCGAGCTCGATAGCTGCAGACGCTTAAGTGCGGCCAGTATCCAGTATTCGGAAGATAGTAGGTTCGAACCCCACTGTCGGCAGCCCTGAAAATGGTTTTCCGTGGTTTCCCATTTTCACACCAGGCAAATGCTGGGGATGTACCTAAATTAAGGCCACGGCCGCTTCCTTCCCACTCCTAGCCCTTCCCTGTCCCATCGTCGCCATAAGACATATCTGTGTCGGTGCGACGTAAAGCAAATAGGCCTAGCAAAAAAAAAGTGTGTGGCGCTGAACACTTCGAGTGTCAAGTATTAAAACTAACATCCCTTACCTAAGCTAGCTGGCCTGTCGGCGTAAATTGCTGTC
This sequence comes from Anabrus simplex, assembly GCF_040414725.1. Classification (NCBI taxonomy): domain Eukaryota; kingdom Metazoa; phylum Arthropoda; class Insecta; order Orthoptera; family Tettigoniidae; genus Anabrus; species Anabrus simplex. Next base: position 1,521,339,045 of record NC_090265.1, read on the forward strand.
GGGGAAGGACCAACAGCCCCGCCCCGCTCGAGTGCTCCCAGGACAAGGAAGCATCAAGTGCACGCGTCAACCAAGCGACTTGAATTTCGCTGGGGTAGCTCTCTTTCGCGCCAGCGAGGAAATCCAGCTCACTGGAGAAGCTGAACTGCGGTAGTGCGAGCGGATTGTCGAGACAGCTGTACTTGGCTTGACTTAGATGTTCGCAGGTTTTTAGTCTTTATAAAAAGCGTTCTATGGAATAACAAGGAAATGTAAATACAAGGGTAGATGGGGTTCAGTGCACGCCACTGGGTGGCATACATTCTTTCTTCCGTTCACCCTCCAGGGTTGGTTTTTCCCTCGGACTCAGCGAGGGGGAGGTGGTGATGTTTTAAGAGTAAGTACAACTGGGCAACAAACCTCTGTTAACATTAATGAGAGGAGAAATAGGAAGAGTTCCAACACATCGAAAAATGAAGGTATCTGCAAAACAAAGGAAGGGCGACGAAGGCCATAAACATGAAAGACCTCGCAAACTTAACACTGCCGGGCTCTGAAGAGAGCGAGAATTGACCAGTGAGGTGAGACAGGAAAGATGAAAATAAGAAGACTGGCAGAAGGACATGAAAGCAATGCCAGACTCGGATAGAGTGGTGCTGATTATTGTTTTAAGAAGAATTACAATTGGACAACCATCATCTCGACTCAGACAGAAGTCACTGATCCATGCTCCCAAGTGAAGTACCCCTTTCAGTCACCTCTTACAACAGGCAGAGGATACCGTGTATATAATGTATTCTACTACTCTCACCCTCATGGGGAGTATAGTGGAAGCGTTTATCTTCCACTCCTCCAAGGTCCTTCACGGTCAGTAAGAAAGTGGCTTTATTATTGCACGGTTTTTAAATATCATCATTATTCGTTACTTACCACGGTACGGTTGGAGAAGTCCTGCTTTAACTTTGAGTTTACGTCACCTGGCACGCTACTCTGCTTCGTTTATATTCACGCATTTTGTATAAATAGATCACCTTGACCACCACGCACTTCGAGCGTGGACATCCTCTAGTAGCGTTCCGCTGAGTCTCTACGGCTACAGTTCACATTTACTGTGTGGTTCAACTGGTATTTCAGTTCGCAGTCGTAACTGATTCAGTAAAGAAGACAAATTTTCGGCACATTTTTGTCCATTATTATTATTATTATTATTATTATTATTATTATTATTATTATTATGCTATTTTGCTTTACGTCGCACCGACACAGATAGGACTTATGGCGACGATGGGACGGGAAAGACCTAGGAATGGGAAGTAAGCGGCCGTGGCCTTAATTTATTAAGGTACAGCCCCGGCATTTCCCTGGTGTGAAAATGGGAAACCACCAAAAACCATCTTCAGGGCTGCCGACAGTGGAGTTCGAACCCGGATGCGAGCTCACAGCTGCGCGCTCCTAATCGCACGGCCAACTCGCCCAGTATTATTATTATTATTATTATTATTATTATTATTATTATTATTATTATTATTATTATTATTATTATTATTATTATTATTATTATGTCCGGCTCCATGGCTAAATGGTTAGCGTGCTGGCCTTTTATCCAGTGTGTTACGGTTTCGAATCCCAGTTGGGTTGGGGGTTTTAACTTTCATTGATTAACTCCGACGGCTCGGTGGCTGGATGTGTCTGCCGTCTTCATCATTAGAATTCATCACAGGTAGCGCCCCATTCTCACAGACGCGCAGATCGCCTATACGGCGTCAACTCGTAAGATCTGAGCCACACTCCTTCAGAAGCAATATGCCGTTATTATTATTATTATTATTATTATTATTATTATTATTATTATTATTATTATTATTATTATTATTATTATTATTATTATTATTACGGTGTTTTCCAGAGCAGAGAGGGAAAGAAGAGTGAGGAATCAATGGCTGGACAAAGCAAAACTTTAAGTTCGAAAAAATCGTATTAAAAAATGAAAATAATTTTCTTTCTCTTCACACCAATATAACAATAAATACCGAACAAAGTTATAGTAAGGTCAGGCAACAATAAGTAGAGCCCAAGGCTTAGAATTATTACAAAACTGGGATATTTAAATACCCAAGGCGAGCGCGTACGCTCTCTAATACACACAAGGAGCCCGAAAGCTCAGAGATCACTTACAAGAAAGAGCTCAACATCTCAGGATAATTACAATACATGAGCATAGAAGCTCGCACACTTTACAAAACTGCGCTAAGAGCATTTGATTTTTCCATATTATTGTCCCGTATTATTATTATTATTATTATTATTATTATTGTATGTTCAGTCTTCAGCCCTAAGGCTGGTTATTATTATTATTATTATTATTATTATTATTATTATTATTATTATTATTATTATTATTATTATTATTATTTTCGGTTCCATGGCTATGTGTTTAGCGTGCTGGCCTTTGCCCCAGTGGGTTCCGGGATCAATTAGGGGTTAGGCAACCCTGTACAGTTTAGTAAAGGTATGTTAAATAACACTCAAAAAGGAAGCCGTAGCTTCTGATACAATTTTGCAAAACGGGTCTCGAACTCAGTAGTTCCATTTACAAAATATTACAAGTGTCCGTAAACCAGAAGTAACAATAAGGATCTCGAACCCAGGAGTCCATTTAACCATGTTTACAAAGATGCCCTCAATTGGGTCAGAAAATTATATTATAATGAGGAAAGCAACACCCAGTTGCTTGAAAGGCAGTCGTACACTAGTTATTCACACGATACAAGAAAATGGGATGTACAGATTCAGCATTAACAGGAGCAGAAAGCCCACACTACAAGGCCACAAGGTGAAGAATGAATAGAAAGGTTTAATTTACAAAATGGCCGAAAAACAAAATGAATGGAGGTGAAACTCACGCCCTCCAGAGAAAATATACAAATTATCTAATTGGACATAAGGCAGATGAAGCAGAGTCTAATCCATACTACTCGGTGACTAAGTGAAGGAAGATAATTTATGTCCTAAAAGAAGGTATTATTTAACTGTTAGAAAAAGTCACAAAAATTTAAGTCGAGGGGAAGTTTAATGAGGGCACATCACTCGTGTTTTCTTATATATTTTACAAGTTCCCAGTAGAAAAAAAATTTAAGCCCAAAGGCGAGGAACGGAGGCCTACATTTAATCTAAGTTCACAAGAGGTAAACCCTACATAAATTTTAAAGAAACCTGACACTGAAAATTGCATTATAAACTGGGGCGTAGGAATCTTCCCGATGTACACGCGCAGAAGTTCACATAATGGGTATTTGCCTACCTCATAACTGCTCTCGCACACCGGCCGCTTCCCCACCTACATCGTTTCCGCTTTCAGAGGAACCCTCCTCTCTGTAACACTGCTGAGACTTCACTGCCGCAATACAAGACATCATTTACAGAAAATGTCGCTCCTTGTATAGTAGCTCGACAGAGATTTCCAGAAGAAAAAGAAAGAGAAGACGTGGTTGGAAGATAGTTTTAGTTCAGTTAACCTCACGAGGCTGAGTGGACCCCGTTCCAGCTCTCGTACCACTTTTCAAATTTCGTGGCAGAGCCGGGAATCGAACGCGGGCCTCCGGGGGTGGCAGCTAATCACACTAACCACTACAGCACAGAGGCGGACTAACTGTAATACATGCGTAATTATTGTTCCTTTGGTGAAAGTGTCATTGTATAGTACTGTTATTACCACACATAAGTTGGTAGATTGTCAACATTTACGTCTCTATCTAAATTTGCTCAGAGAGTATTAAAAAATGTTGTCTCTCCCACCCAACCCCCACCCCGCGAAGTTCTATAGACCGGGGTACTTTTTGTTGTCTATACAATTTTGTTTTCCCCCACTTTTTATTGCCAATCGCCGCTACTGTTCTTATGTGATATTTACGTCTTTAGTCAAGTTTTAGCCATTGAAATTCTTCATAATAAGGAGTTGTTTGCACATCTTAGCTCAACTTAAAAACGAATCTCAGATAACAGTGCAAAGCTCGCTGCAGTTTCATCGTCTGTTCCTTAGTTGAGTCGACGAGGATTGCGTCACAGTAGTCGAGAAGAGGAAGAATTAAAGTCTGAACTAGTCTTTGTGGCATATCCAGTGTTGAGACGTTTTTGTTTCTTTTCATTGAATGAAGCGAAGCAAAAAAAAAACCTTCTCACATACATTCTTCGTATGTACCATCCAATTTAGAGTGTCAGTCATAGACACGCTAAGGTTTCTCATTATTGTACTGTAAGGAAATACTTTATATTGTATTAGCGGAGGTGGAATACATGTACTGTTAATCGGGCCGATGACCTTCGATGTTAGGCCCCTTAAAACAACAAGCATCATCATCAGCATCATGTACTGTTAATCAAGTGTAGGAGCTTCTAAGAACCGACAATGATTGCTTGGGTAATTCAAGGGTTTGATCATGCGTATTCGCTTAGTTGTTTCAAGTCAGCATTTATGTTCTGCACTGCATCTCATAATTCGCTTATTCTGCAGTGGCTATATATTTGATGGCCATCTGCATAAGTGGTAACTGCACGATTTTAGTGTAGACGACATGTTATTGACGTACAACTAAAAATGTAGGGGTCCCAAAACACTCCCCTGCAGGGTTCTACTTTCCTAGGTCACCATTCTGAAATAGTGTCATGAGCTGTTACCCGTTGCCAACGATCATTCAAATAAGATGTAAAGAATTTGAGCTGTAAAGAGCCGAACCAGGAAGATTCGAATTTCCTAACTAATTGTTGTAAGTCTATTCTGTCAAAATCACCACTGAAATCCAACAGCGTTAAAACAGTCACTTGACGTTGTTCCATAGCGAGTCTGTTGTCTTCTGTCACTTAGACGAGAGCAGATGCAGTACTTTACCCCTTCTTAAAGCCTATTGTAAGGCATAAGGAAGAGAATGCTAATTTAAATATTGCAATAAGTTACGTGTTTGTACGCAAGCCGTTCCACAGCTTTAGAAAGAACAGGGGGATAGAGACGGGGCGACAATCTGAAGGTAGTTTAGGATCTGGTTTTTTGGGTACTTGAATAAAATCTGCGCGTTTCCAGTGAGATAGGTTTTTTATATACCGTGTGGCTATTTCTAGCCGAGTGCAGCCCTTGCAAGGCAGACCCTCCGATGAGGGTGGGCGGCATCTGCCGTGTGTAGGTAACTCCGTGTTATTGTGGTGGAGGATAGTATTATGTACGGTGTGTAAGTTGCAGGGATGTTGGGGACAGCACAAATACCCAGCCCCTGAACCACTGGAATTAACCAATGAAGGTTAAATTCCCTGACCCGGTCGGGAATCGAACCCGGGACCCTCTGAACCGAAGGCCAGTACGCTGACCATTCAGCCAACGATTCGGACATACAGTAGTTGAAATAATGTGTTACAATAGGATGAATGGCACCCATAATATTATGAACGAAATGTATTGGAATTGTTATCTAACGGTCTGAATGGTAGAAAGATCAGAAATAATTCCCAACGAGACAAACAGGTAGCCTTCCTTATGTAACGAAAATCCTCATTGTCGAGTTTCTTTCCCAAAGGGACATTTGTATCTGCTGTACACATTCTTGATCATCTAGAAGATAAAAACAATAATCAGGTGTTGGTCATTAGAGCTCTAAATGGAATGGATCAGGCCACTGTGGAAATATATCCTGAAGCTAGCTCTGGATAATGCTATGCAATAAAAGGAAGGCATATTTTCTCTAAATAAGAAAGTGGGAGGAAATTATGTTCTGTTAAATAATAAACAATAATGTTATGTATTTAAGCGGACTCCGTGGTACGACGGAACGAGCCTACCTCTTACACGGAGACTCGGGTTAGATTCCCGACCAGGTCAGGAATTTTTAACTTGATCTGAGGGCTGGTCCACTCACCCTACGTGAAATTGAGAAACTATATGATGATAAGAAAGCAACCCTCGTCTAGAAAACCAAGAATAATGGCCGAGAGGATTCGTCGCTCTATCCAAGCCTCACCTCGTAGCTGTCCGACTCGTTGCCTGAATGGTCAGCGTACTGGCCTTCGCTTCAGAGGGTCTCGGGTTCGATTCCCGGCCAGGTCGGGATTTTAACCTTCATTGGTTAATTCCAATGGCTCGGGGGCTGGGTGTTGACTGAATTGCTGTTGATTTTAAGAGACACCGAGGTGTTCGAATTTTGTGCCGCGTGAATTATCGCATTAAAACCTCCTCAACCAGAGCCGAAACCGCTATCTTGAGAATAAACAATTAACTGATTGCACCCCTAAGATCGGCATTTTCTATTAATAAAATAATTCACCCCTACTTCTCAACATCTGAAAGCTTTTAAAAAAAAGCGTCTCCACTAAATTAAGAACGCAGATTCATTCTAAATATCACTTCAAAGAACACTGTTGAACGTAGCCCCCAGGGTCTCACAGAACCTGTTCGTTGTCGTTGTTATCTGAGCTGAAGTTGATGTTGCTTCCACTACTTTGGACCAGTCTCTTCTTTTTAAACAGGCCTACCTACCTCGATCAACTCCGACCTCGGTGACATTAGATGTGCGAGGCTAAGAGAATCTGCAGTTTTCTGCTTCTCTTTGCCCGGTAGGCCTACTCTCTTATTATGCCGATTTCTTGCCCTTTATGATGGCTGATTTTTATTTTTTTATTTTCTTGAAACAACAATTACCTCATCTGAACTTCTGCAACATGTTTTGCTACTTATCCATGGATGTTGGCGATCACATGTTGCATTTCTGGCTGATTGTTTGCTGTGTGTAACAAGCTGTCGACAGTACGTAGCCCTGGCCAATGCTCTGTGATGTGTAGCCGCGACCTCCTTCACCCTCTTCCCTTTTTGCCTTTGACCTTTGCTTCTCTGATCAACTGTAGAAGGTAATGTTTGTTATCCCACAGCCGGGCTGAGTGGCTCAGACGGTTGAGGCGCTGGCCTTCTGACCCCAACATGGCAGGTTCGACCCTGGCTCAGACCGATGGTACTTGAAGGTGCTCAATACCTCAGCCTGGTGTCAGTAGATTTACTGACACGTAAAAGAACATATTTTTAAGAATTGTCTTTACGTCACAGCGACACAGATAGGTCTTATGGCGACGATGGGATAGGCCTAGTAATTAAGGTACAGCCCCAGCATTTGCCTGGTGTGAAAATGGGAAACCACGGAAAACCATCTTCAGGGCTGCCGACAGTGGGGTTCGAACCCACTATCTCCCGGATGCAAGCTCACAGTTGCACGCTCCTAACCGCACGGCCAACTCATCCGGTTTAGAAGCCTTTATACCTCGTTTGTAGTGTAGGACATTTCGAATATAGTTTCACAAACATAAAGCAGCAAGCTTGTAGTTTCAAATAAACCACAGGGGCGTGACGTTTCCTTTCAAAACCCCCAAATCCATTGGTCGAGATTCGAACTACGGCCACTTTGATGAGAGGCCATTGACGTTGTCACTTTGCTACAACATTACAGGTTCGCCAACCTACGCTCCCAAGTTGGGAACCCCTGGGGAATTTTCTTTCTTAGTCGCCTCTTTCAACAGGCAGGGAATACCGTGGGTGTATTACACAGCCCCTACACACAGTGAGGTCAGGAAAGTATTTCATGCATGAAAGATTCGGGGAGGTTCGGGTTGGAGTTTCAATCATTTTCAGTTTATTTCTATTTAGAAGTACAGTATTTCGGTTTGTTTGGCACAGATTACAATACGAAAGAAAACTTGACGAGTACCCGTGAACTGAAAGGTATGCTCAAGAAGCACCGAGGAAAAAGGAAGCGGGAAGTCTAGATGACCCTGATAGTTCGGCCAGTAGACAAGATCACGCCAGAGGGCTCTGACTGCAAGAGTTACCACGAGCTCGTCGCGTGACCTTACTCATGCTTGGACTTGACTTACATCAGATCAGCTGTTCTCTACCACCACGCACTGTTGATTAGGACAGTCCAAGAGAACTGCTGACTATGACATGTGAAAGACTGGCCTTGGGAGCTTCCAGCAAATCATGTCATGCGACAGAAATAGCCGTCACTTGCGTATGCTGCTCCTCAATATTACACTACGTCACAGAAGGGCTCGTTGCAGTAAGTGCATGAGCTACGTCCAACGCCAAGGTCAATTATGAGACGTCAAGATATCTAATTAGATAGAGTACTAAAACAAACAACGTTAAAAATTAAATAACTGGTTGTTGTCCGCCTCTGTGGTGTAGTGGTTAGTGTGATTAGCTGCCATCACCGGAGGCCCGGGTTCGATTCCCGGCTCTGCCACGAAATTTGAAAAGTGGTACGACGGCTGGAACGGGGTCCACTCAGCCTTGGGAGGTCAACTGAGTAGAGGTAGCTTCGATTCCCACCTCAGCCATCCTGGAAGTGGTTTCCCGTGGTTTCCCACTTCTTCTCCAGGAAAATGCCGGTATGGTACCTCACTTAAGGCTACGGCCGCTTTCTTCCCTCTTGCCTATCCCATCCAATCTTCTCATCCCCCACCAAGGCCCCTGTTCAGCATAGCAGGTGAGGCCGCCTGGGCGAGGTACTGGTCATTCTCCCAAGTTGTATACCCCGACCCAATGTCTCACGCTCCAGGACACTGCCCTTGAGGCGGTAGGGGTGGGATCCCTCGCTGAGTCCGAGGGAAAAACCAACCCTGGAGGGTAAGCAGATTAAGAAAAGAGAGACATAACTGGTTGTTATTGGTTCATTCAAAGTGCTTCGGATATCTTTGATCTCAAGTAATTTTGTGTTAGAAGCTAACCAAGCACGTAAGCAAGTTATAGTTAAACGTGACTGTTGATATTGGGACCTCCAGCTTTACATGGAATCCGAAGCTATAGCGAAGTGACTTTTCTAACAGCGACCGCCTATGCCACTTGGCTATCACGCCAACCTCCATCCCCAGAAGCTAATAACGCCTTTCATTCGTTAAAGCGTTAAAGTCTGAACGGTCTGACACCGTGGTTAGCCGGTTAAAGTCCTGTTTTCACCATCAGAATGTTGGCCGGCGGGATAGGGAAGGTGGTGGTATACAATTTCTAATCACTAGATCACGAGCCAAAAGCCTGGATTAAATTCCAAACGTCTCCGCAGTGCTCATATGGAGTGAGATGGTGTTATTCGACAAGAGTAGGCTATGTGCCGGTACTGGGTTTCACCCTCTCCCTCCCTACTATCATATGTCACGTCATTCATCTCATTAACTCCTCTGATGAGGTTGACGTCAGAAAGGGCATCTGGTCATAAAAACTCGCCACAACAGAATCATCTTACCTAATACCCGACCCCATAGAGAAATGGGACCAGGGTTGGACAAACAAACATTTTGGTGAATGGAATAATGAGTGTAACTGTAAATAGTCAGACTTTGGGTCGAAAGACGTATCCAGGTAGTTTAATTATTTCCGCGTTTTCCTGGACTACAGCATGTGTAGAAACCCAGGAGAAAGTACAGCTTTGTCTACGCCGGAATGTAAACATTGGATCTCTAAATGGTGAAGTTTCCTAATACTATATAAATATTAATTTCAAAATAAATAATGCCAAAGCAACCTCCGTACTGGCCATGAAGGCCCTTGGAGGAGTGGAAGGTAAAGGCTTCCACCATTGTTAACCTCGGCACGTGATGGGGTAGAATGGTTAGCTCTACGCCCGGCCGCCTTTGCCCCCAGGAATTAACCTGGTACTCATTTTTGGTGTAGGCTGAGGGCCATATGCACCTCCAGAAGTGGAAATCTCGTTTCTTAAATTTTACGACTTCCTGACGGGGATTCGAACCCACGTCCTTCAGGGCGAACCGAGCACGCCTTTACCGCCTCGGCCATGCAGCCCCTAAAATAAACAATACAATGTTATAATTTAACCTTCAATCAACTACTATCTTTCTTCAGCTCTCCCGTCCTACCGCGCATCTTTCAGTTCTTCCTGGTACACATGAGGCAACAAATACTTTAGACCTGTGGGGCCTGTTCCACGAACGAACTTTGCAACTTTTCAATTTGCACTTTGCACTTTTCAGTTCAGATTTTGTTCCGCCATCACTTTTCTGATTTAGCTTGCAAAGTGAAAAGTGAAAAGTTAAGAATCTTTTCACTTTTCAAGCCTGTTATGTTCCTCCATTGGTACAGAAATGCAAAGTGCAAAGAAATGAAGTGAAAAGTTTTCGTAAATCTTGCAAAGAGATGATTCCCTTTTCAAGTGTTAATTAACAAGTATGTACACTAGTTTCTCGGCGTAAAATTTGGTTTAATTTCTATAAACACGTTACGACGTGAGCTTTTGTTAGCATCAAGTGAGGACAGAGATGAAGAATCCAATAAGAGAACGTACAAAGACAGGATTAATTTTCAGAACCTCACTTCGACGTAATTTCGCGAGTGATTTCGCATTACCCCAACACAGGCTGACTGTATTCTTGAAATGATCGGTCATTTATTGAAACATGCAACAAAAAGAAGTCAATTCCTTTCCGAAAAAGAACAAATTCTTATATGCTTATATAAATTGGTTAGTAAATGGTGCCCAGCTGCACGGTGTAGCAGCAATGCATGGGACATCAAAATCAATTATTTGCAGAACTGTTATCAAAGCCGTAGATGTTATAGTAAATGTAATATTTCCTAACAGTACGTTGGCCTGATAATCCACTTAATATAGCGACGCGATTTCTAATGAAGAGTGAATTTCCTTCTGTGTGTGGATGTGTTGACGGTAGCCTGCTCTCGTTAACATTGATGTGTGTCATCATTTGAGAGGTTATCTTTATAGTTGTCAAAAAAAGGATGTCACGTTTCTCCTTGCCAACTTCCAGCACAGCCAGCTTCTTGTAATAACCTTTCCTTCCCATGATAAAAACATTAACAGTACGACAATTATACCGCCAAGTTCGCCGCGAAAATTAAAGCATTAAAATCATTCGCAAAGACTTTTCACTTTGCGAAGAAATTGAAAAGTACAACCTAGTTCATGGTGCAACAGAAAGACTTTGCAAGAATTGAAAAGTGCAAAGTGCAAAGTTGAAGAGTTGCAAAGTTCGTTCGTGGAACAGGCCCCTGGTGCTAACATATCCTATGCGTACGTCATTACCAGTCCGTCATTTTGATTAATTTGAGTCAGTCCTGAGGTATCATTATGATAGCTAGGTTCCAAAAACAGGAAATCCTATTATAGTTGCCAATGATCCAAATATCAATTGCGTCAATTTTGAGGTCAATATGTTTCTAGCTGTTCTTTTATATCCAGTGCATGCTGAATTTTAAAAATGCTCAGTCAGGTCAGGTTTTCTTGTTATCGCATTTTTAAAAAGGTAGTATATCAGACATAAATTAACTTATAGCTATGAAACCATGCTCTAATGTTTCAAATCATACTTTCATTTTCATGAAAAGCAAAATATGTACAGTACTGTATATAGATGGGATGAAACACATATACCATTATTGTGGAAGAAAGGACCTTTCCAATGACTTGCGTACTTGTTTATGCATTTGGGACGTCCCTCCTGAGGCAAGAGCATTAGTCTGCGAGAATGTTCACATCCGAACGACCCTGACACCTCTCTTCCATCACTGGAATGTCTTTGTGAAAGCACTCAACTTTCTCCTCGCTGTAATCCGCACAGTTTTCAAAGAAGTGTGAGCTTTGTAAGTGCAGTCCGGCTCCATGGCTAAATGGTTAGCGTGCTGGCCTTTGGTCACAGGGGCCTCGGGTTCGATTCCCGGCAGGATCGGGAATTTTAACCTTAAATGGTTAATTTCACTGGCACCGGAGCTGGGTGTATGTGTCGTCTTCATCATCATTTCATCCACATCACGACGTGCAGGTCGCCTACCGGAGTCAAATCAAAAGACCTGCATCTGGTGATCCGAACTTGTCCTCGGACACTCCCGGCGCTAAAATCCATACGCCATTCACTATTTGTAAGTGCATCTTTGCGGACATACGTGCTCCTCGAGCCTGGTAGCTCTTCAGAAGTCCCTCGGCAGCACCTTCGTACTCTGGGCTCCTATGGTTGCCAAGGAAGTTCTAACTTACACACTTCTATGCGAACCAGGCATTCCGCTCTTTATCCTCCATTTTATCATTGAATTTAGTATCATTCATGAGCTTCCTGATGTGAGGGCCATCAAAATTACCTGTTTTTAGTTTGGACGCATTGACACGCGGAAACTTCTCACATACGAAAGCTAAAGCTCTACTTTCATTGTTGAGTTACTTGCAAAAATGTTTATTCGCCAAGTTTGATGTGCAGTGGGGGAAGTAGGTGGGATGTTTTGAGGATTCACGAAAACTTCTGATAGAACTTTGTGTGAACCTGATTTCAGAGTTGATCATACTTTCCACATGCTTTGAACATGAACATTACACTTCTCATCTGCTTGGCTGTCTCCCGGTCACAGAAAGCAACGGTATTTGGTGTAACCACCTTGTAGACCCAGGACTATGGCCACAAACTGTAAATGCCAAGAGAGGAGATGTATAATTATAAAATTAAAGCAAGCCAGGACAGTATTATCATAATTTCGAACTAATATACCTTTAGGTCTCCGCATAAGCCTATCTTCATGTTGCGATGTTCCTATTACACCACAGTTAGCAGACGATGTATGTTAATGAAATTTTCAAACAGCTGACCCAAATGGCCCACTGGGACAGAAGAAATCTTGTTACTATTGTAGAGTTATGTCTCCCACAAGACCTACCCCTCGTCCACCTCGTGGGAGGCGAGCAGCGGCATCGGCATGAAGTAGGGGATTGCCTGTAGGGGTTGATGTACAGCACCTTGACTAGAGATGGTCAATAAATCACAGCCTGCTACTTTGTCACCGATCTTTTTCTGTCACCAATATATCAGATACGCTGTCACGGAAGTGTATGCGACAAAATAACGTTTAAGTTGTGTACTTGTATCACGTTCACAGGCAGTAGTTTCTTCTTTGTTTATCCCCAAGAATAAGAGCTGCCTCCTCCGCCAGCTTCGCCTTACCAAAGGACTCCTCCGCCATTGCTGCCACACCAGAGCCCCGTTAGCTGTCACTTTTCAGGGTTCCTGTAGGGCCTCCACAGCTACCGTAGCGGTCATTGGTAGAGATAAGCTTAAATGATATTTCAGAGTATTTGTGACCGGTGTATCTGTGCTGCAGCTCAAGGTCTACATTCGTTTTTCATTTACCAGTTACCTACGACGATATTAAAGGTGGTCAATCATACATTTTATCATAGTGTATTTATGAGCACAGAAGAAGGAATAAAATACCTATGTAACAATTCTGAATGTCAGCAGCTAGCTCAAGTTTCATGTGTAGCGCGAATCGAACAGGTCAGTCCTCAGCTGGCAAAGGAAGCACGTTTGAATACATAATACTTATTCGAGAAGTACTTGTATAATTTTCAAAATAATCGTGGTGCTGAATTTGTAATATTTGTAGATTTAAGACTATGTCTACGAAATTAGTGTGGTACCGTTTAAAAAGAAAAGCGAACTTAGTAACATGATCTCAGAAAATATAATACAGTACTGTAAGTCCGATTATTAGCCCTTTGGTACTATTACTGAAAGTTAAAACAGAATGTCAATATCTTTAACCATTCACGAGCTTTTTGAGGTGGGCATTTTTTCTGAATAGTCCTGTATATGGAAGAATATTTCCATTAAGTTCATAAATGTATTATTTTTTGTCATTTAATTTTTAAACCTAGATTAAGTACTGTAAATAATTTATATCCTGGAACCACGACACGGGTAATCACATTCCGTTTGTTAATTTATTTTGCATCACGTTAACAAACTTTTCCCTATACATGATTAAAATTTCAAATTATAAACGTGAATATTATTTTTCCCACTTCTAATGTTCCGAAACTTCCGAAAAATAACAGCCGACATTGTCATCATATCAAATAGGAGTACTGTATTTCCATACTGGCCGCCCGCGACCAAAGAGTGACCGTGAAAATAATCATATGCTGAATCACAGATGAAAGTCACAGATATTTTTGTGTCACAGATACACCGGTCACAAATACTCTGAAATATCATTTAAGCTTATCTCTACCAATGACTGCTACGGTAGCTGTGGAGACCCTACAGTAACCCTGAAAAGTGACAGCTAACGGGGCTCTGGTGTGGACCTCAACGGTAGCAATGGCGGAGGAGTCCTTTGGTAAGGCGAAGCTGGCGGAGGAGGCAGCCCTTGTTCTTGGGGATAAACAAAGAAGAAACTACTGCCTTATGGTAAAGAAGGATCTTTAAAGGCTAAGCGGGATAACTCATACAGAAAATTTCTGCGGTCTAGCACAGACAGGAGGCAGTTCTTCCACTGGACTGTGGGCTAGTAACTCGCACATCTGAAACAAACTTATTACAGAAACTAGACAAAATTTATGCCGGTCGGACTTTATGGAAACGACTTATACAATGAAATAGCCTACAGGACACGAATTGGATTCTGGAATGTGAAAACTGTGTATGAAACTAGCAGACTGAGAGAAGTAAATGAAAAGGTATGAACTGGAGCTACTTGGGTTGAGTGAAACAAGAAGGACAGGCTACATGGAGGTAGGGACAGAAGAGGGTGGTGTCTGCATATACTCTGGAAGATAAGTAAATGAACAGCATTCAAGTGGAGTGGGTGTCTTACAAAGAATGCACAAAATAGCATAATGGAATGGATCCCTGTATCACTATACGAATAAGAACAAAAGTTGGACCTGTGACCACAGTGCAGTGCTACGCGCCAGCAGAGTTAGCAGAAGAGGAAGAGAAGCTGACATCAGCACTGGCAGGGATAAAGAAGAAGGACACTGTGGTGTTGATGGGATATCTAAATGCAAAAACTGGTAGTGAAAATAAAGGAAGAGAAATCATCATGGGTATTTATTTATTTATTTATTTATTTATTTATTTATTTATTTATTTATTTATTTATTTATTTATTTATTTATTTATTTATTTATTTATTTATTTATTTATTTATTTATTTGTGTCTTTATTAAGTGGCGAAGTTAGGTCTCTTGGCCCTCTCTTACACGTAACCACATACATTTTTTTTTTACAGTATTAATCTGAGGTATCATTGTAATCAATTACTGTTATTGAGATATGTATGTCAGATAAGGAATTACAATAATACAATTAATTAAGGTTACTACTGATGAAAAATTATAGGATAAATAGAGAGTGGGTAATAACAAAAAAATATATCAACTTATAACCTAAGGAATATATCTACAACTAGCTTAAAGAAAATCTTATTTAAATATAAGGCTAAAATAAATTAACTAGTATGTTACGATCTGAGTGAACTAAAATCAATGTTACTATGTAGTCTATTTCTATGAACAGTCTATATCCTTAAATGAGAGTAGTAAGAACGTAAATGGGATAGCCTAAGAACTTAAATCTAGTACGTCATTTTTTGGTTTCATTCACGCGTCATTCACTCTTACATTCATTCGAGTCAACTGTATGTACTCTGGAGGAATTTACGGTAGGCTGTTTTAAATGTCCTAGACGAGCAAGACTTTTTAATATCATCCGGGATCGTATTCCATAACCTCGTAGCGGAGACCAGACATGGAATAGGAGAAGAAAATAACAATGGCCACAGATTCATAGACCTGTGCTGTAATTTTGGATTGGTTATAGGTGGATCACTATTTCTACATAAGAACTGCCACAAGATCTCGTGGGTATCACCTGATCTCCGAACAGAAAAACAAACTGATCACTTGGCAATAAGTAAAAGATGAAGACATTCACTCCTGGATGTGAGGAATAAACGTGGAGCAGATGCAGTGAGCGACCATCACCTTATGGTTGCTGATATTAGGTTGAAGGTGGCGGTGCTAGTAAGAAAAGAAATCAGCTGTACAAACGAAACGTTTCAACTGTACAGTAGCAGTTATACCATAGATTTCCTCTAAGATAATTCAATAATGGACAGCCCGCGTTTTCTCAACCAATATTGTGCTTATTGTACATTGCTTAGTGTTATAACGAATTTCGAAACACTTTGTTCGGTTTATATTGTTACGAATAACCCTCACACTCACGATAACGGCTTCCCTCGCTGACTCACGACATTTCTCGGTCCACTGAAATACACAAACACAGAATACTCTCAGGTAGGACACAGTCTTTCGTTCCGCACGCCGTCTTCAGTCCACTCGGATGCCAACAACTACAACTCGTCGTTGAGTCCTCTAGCGACAGCCAACACGTCTGTCGCCCTCAGCCCAGCCATAGAACCCCAACACACTGAGTCTCATACTGACTCCACACGGAGTCCAACACTGACTTCCAGTCCAGTACCTATTCTGACTGATTGTCCGCGGCTAGCCTCCTTTTATATAGCTGCGTGATGTGAACCGGAATATTCGCGATGTCGTCAGAGACGGAATATTCTCTCTGCATCTCCAAGGAACTCACAGGTAAGCCAGTCGACGAGAAAAATGTACGCAAAAGGCCAGCCATGCCCTCCAGGCCGGCTGGGAGCACCCTGGTCGGCTGACTCATTGGTCCCTTCCAAGAAGTACCAAAAGGAGCTACCACAGGACTGGCACGTAACAATATGTTATAGCTCACTCGTTATTTATTTATTTATTTATTTATTTATTTATTTATTTATTTATTTATTTATTTATTTATTTATTTATTTATTTATTTATTTATTTATTTATTTATTTATTTATTTATTTATTTATTTATTTATTTATTTGTGTCTTTATTAAGTGGTGAAGTTAGGGCTCTTGACCCTCTCTTACCCTTAACCAGTCGTTGTAAAGAAAAAACTACGCCCCAAAAAGTGAGAGAAAAGTGCAGGAAGTTAACTTGGGATAGGAAAGGACTAGGAATGGGAAAGAAGTGGCCGTGGCTTTAATTAAGGTACAGCCCAAGCATTTTCCTGGTGTGAAAATGGGAAACCTCGGAAAACCATCTTCAGAGCTGCCGACAGTGGGGTTCGAACCCACTATCTCCCAGATGCAAGCTCACAGCTGCGCGCCCCTAATCGCACGGCCAACTCGCCCGGTATGCGGCCTTAATTAACGTACAGCCCGTGCATTTACCTAATGTAAAAATGAGAAAGCAATGATACCCGTCTTCAGGGCTGGCGATAGTGGGATTCGAACCCACTACTTCCCGAATGCAAAATAAAATATAAAATTCCAACGTTAAGTGATTGATCACTTAGTTCATCTGATTCTCGGTAAGATGACAAGACAGAAACATACCTCGTGGTAAACTAAGCATAAGTAAAATTAGCTGTTTTTGTCGTCGAACATAATTTAATCCTTAACGCAATAGATGCAGAACATCTGTCCACTCCGGTAGTCATACTGCCACTGTATTGATGTGGAACAGTACAGTGTGCCGTTTGGGGGATGGGAACGTCTTTGGAACGTAGAGGTTTTGCACAGAAAGTATAGTATTTAGACAGTGTAAAGAAACAAAACAATTTCCATACACTGTAAGTCATGAAGGCCCTTGGAGGAGTGGAATGTGAAGGCTCCCACAATTCGTAACCCCACCACGAAGTGGAATGGAGTGATTAGTTCTATGTCCGGTCGCCTTTGCACTCATAATATAACCTGGTACTCGATTTTTGGTGTAGGTGGAGTGCTTCGCCAGAAGTGAAATTTCGTTTCTAAAGTTTCCAACTTCCTGACGGCGAATTGAACCCACATCCTCCCAGGTAAACTGAGCACTCCTTTACCGCCTACCCTAGGCAGCCCCTGTACAGAAAGTAGTTTGAAGAAGAAGATACCACTCGGAGAAAATTTGCAATCCATTAAAACACTGAAAAAGGTGAGAGAGAATTTTCATCCTTGAGGGATGTTGAATGGTTATTGGGGTTCGTCTATAGCAGGACCTCTCAGGGTGCATGCGCCGGTGCACTGCACGGCGCAAGGTGCAGGAGACGACTTCACTAGATTGACCAGAGTGCAAACCCCCACTCCTCTTTCCTTACATCTGTCTCATCCGTTCGGCCTGTCTCCGCCTTCTTCACCTTCCCCGCTGATTCTCCCCTCACTGCGAAATGTTTACATGCGGTGAGCGGAGACAGTCTGTTGTATGGGACAATGTTACCGGTGTTAAAAACCTCTTCTTTCAATTTAGTTTGAACAGACAATTTATCCTCTCTAGCACTTATTTTCCTTTTCAACTCTACCAACAATGTCAGAACAACGGATTGGCTGACAGCAATTTCTGAGAGCATTCTCTAAATTACAATCAGAAATACTCCCACGCAATCTATTTTTCGTACAAGTCAAAACAGAAAAAGAAAAAATTCATATATGCATGTGGAACCAAACATAGAAATAATCTTATCCGCTTCTCGATGCAGCTTAGGAAAATCTTCCTTCGATGAATTCTCGGAGAATTCGAGCAAAGCCTTTGTATTGAAAAATAGATCTTTTGATGTTACGTAAGTATTGTCCCACAGATTAAGCTTTCGGCTTTATCGTCACAACTGAGAAAAAAGTACGAAAGTTCACAGTTCGACTTAAATGGACATTCGGAAGTCTTTGCTTTCTTCGAAACAGGTTGCTCCATTATTGTGTTGTTGTCTTGCGCTTATCTATTTCACTAATAAACAAGCCGTCTATCATAGAACGCTTCGTCGCTCTCAGCACACTACGCTATCCGAGTCGAGCCGAGTCGGACCGATGCACAGTGCACGGAACCTCTGCGCATCGGTTTGCACGCGTGAGATTTTGGGCGTTTGAGAGGCCCTGGTCTATAGCATGCGAGAACAGTGACATATCTTCTGGGTTTGAAAGTCGCAGTCTGACTTGCAGGGTCGTACTCAACAAAGATTAATTTTAATAAAGTAGCAACATTTTTAGGAGATTCACAAGTAGCGGTGAGCATCAAGCGCTCAGTAAGCACTACTCCCCGAATAATTCCTGTCCACTTCAGGAAAATGGGATTTGAATAGAGTAACTGAATCTAATCACCGGAGACCTATGATTCTAATGTTCACAATACTGTAACCCGTCCAGGCTTCTCCAACCACACTAATTTAGTGTTCAATCCTTTTACGCGATATCACTCGATATCAATATTATCCGCCATCAGCAATTATTCATATGACATATTAAGTCAACTTCAATCATTTGTAAATAAGGCTTTTGGAATCATATTGTATGTATTAGAATATCATTTATTATTTAAATTAATATATTATGTAGGATAGGAATTCATTATGTATTGTAAATATGGTCAATGTTGAGACAGAGTTGGTGTCATTTCATCTAATACTTGTGTAAACGGAAAAGTTATTCTTAAAGCGGGGAAGTCGGATGACTCACGGGTTTAACTCACGAGCAAAGGTAGTATACAGCGACCCGCGCGCGAGGCTAGCAAGCTGGAAGACTACATCATCGCCACGCCTACTGGTTACTTGTGAAGAATGAAGAGAGGGAGATGATAATGCGATCTACGAATCAGATGTTTCGTTGTATTGAGATTTGGTATTGAGCTGCTACCAAGAGTGGGGAGAGCCCGGGGATATTATTATCTAGCGCGGAGCAACCCTCGACTCACGACACTACCAGAACCACAACTACTTTATTATTTTTGAGACAGTGAGTGGTCGTTTCAAGACAGTTATTTTTCGTACAGTGTGTTGTCGCTTCGACACAGTACGTAGCTGCTGTGATGCTGTCGGATTAGGGTGAGACGAAACAAGCTTATGGCTTGTGATATATTCAGTAATTATTCTGGACGAAGAACTACGTTTAGTTCAAGTCCACAGAATTTGGTACAAGTCTATATTGTATCAGTAGAATAGCTAAGTTGGATTGAGATTTTCTGTTAACATGGAAAAATTAATAACTCGGAATTTTTTCCTAGTACGATCAACGGTGATCAATTTTCACAAGTATAGGGCCAATGTCTAATTTAAAGATTAGGCAATTAGGGAGCTAGTCCAGATAGCCCAAACCATATCACAGAAGGAAGGAAGAATGTCCATGGAGCCAATTCTACAACGAGATGAGGAGAGCGAACAATTCCAATACTTGTACCATTTAAACTCCTTTAATTTACGAAGCAAAGTATTTCCCTAGCCTGTACGTAGGCACATTTTTTTTGCTATGGGCTTTACGTCGCACCGACACAGATAGGTCTTATGGCGACGATGGGATAGGAAAGGCCTAGGAGTTGGAAGGAAGCGGCCGTGGCCTTAATTAAGGTACAGCCCCAGCATTTGCGTGGTGTGAAAATGGGAAACCACGGAAAACCATTTTCAGGGCTGCCGATAGTGGGATTCGAACCTACTATCTCCCGGATGCAAGCTCACAGCCGCGCGCATCTACAAGCACAGCCAACTCGCCCGGTCGTAGGTACAATCATAATGCTAACTATGATTATTGATATGCTGAAAACTAAGTTATATGCATATATAGTTGTACTCGAGAGTGGTACGGTAAGGCCCTTTTCATAGATTTTTCTTCGCCGTTTGCCTAGCGACCATATTGGTTGTCAAAGAGGTAGCGATATACGACTGCCTTTCGGGACATTCCTGGAGACGCGAAAATGATATCCAGCAGCGTGTTCGTGGTGCTGTTGATATGCCACTGGAGTATATGTGGCTCATAAGTGCCGAGTGGCTCTCATCCGGTGGCATTTCAGATTATTTCAACGGCCTCCTGTCTGGTGGCTGGCATTCTAATAGTCGAACGGACTGGGCTGTCCTTCCTTCGCCCTTGTTGTAATGGGGCAACTACCGAAGTTAGCGGTGTGATTACCCTTGCAATTGACGCAGGTAAAGAGCTTACTATCAGTAATTATACATTCCACAATACTTTGCACTCCCGGGCATTTGAGACATCGCGACAAAATATTACAGCTTTTGTGTGCATGCCCCGTGCGCTGGCAGCGTTTGCACTGCGGTGGACCGATTGGCTTCTTTGGCTGCTTTATCCTTATGATTAGATCCAGCAGATTATTCTTAGATTGTTTGTGTTCTTGAGTGTAACTGCGAAGAGAGGAATTAATGCATCGCCGTTCCCTGATTCATCCTCTAGCCGTTGGATTATTTTCTTATAGGATTTCGTTAACTGCACTAGCAGACCGAGTATCCCTTTTTCTGGTAGTGCAGCGGTGATGTCTTTAGGTGTAGCATCCAATAGAATAGAACATACCTGATTATGACTTGGATGGTTCCACTTGACTCGACTGGGTGAGTAAAAAAGTCATATTGTATTCCTGTAGGGCTTTCACTAGCACAAGATAGTCCTCCATGGTGGGCTTTTGGCACTTGACCACTTTATTTCGGACCATCCGTACAGTGAATATTGTTCATAAATCTAGCTTTTAATAAAGCTCTTCGCTGGGAGTAGGGCAAGGTGTCTTTCCTTTAGGATCATAGGGGGAGACTTGCGCCGTACTGGTTCTTGAGTGGCCACTATCTCCATTTCGGTACCTTCGTTCACTTTCAGCAGGCTGTCGTGCATGTTGTGAACAGGTACCGGTTTCGCTGCAGTTTCTACCCTCGGGACTATCTTGAACCCCTGAAGTATCCGTTTAGGTGTATGTCTTCTTGGGCTGGACTTCTTGACTCGAGACGGCTGAGGGTGTGAGATCTGTTATGGCTCTCTCCTTAGTGGTATTGGAGGCCTCTCTGTTCTCTGATGAGGAGTAGGGACACTGCACCATACGTTCTGTCGAATACATTTGAAGTTTGCGGTGCTATTGGCACTTTAGAGCAATAGTAATATTATTATTTCCTCCATCCAATAATATTATTGAAATTATATTTTTTGCTTGATTGTGGTAAGGCAAATGCCGGGGCTGTACCTTAATTAAGGCCACGGCCGCTTCCTTCCAATTCCTAGGCCTTTCCTATCCCATCGTCGCCGTAAGACATATCTGTGTCAGTGCGACGTAAAACAAATAGAAAAAAATGTGGTAAGGTCTCACCTCATCTGGACGTATAATTTATTTCAGTCCCCATCCCTTTGCTTCTTTCGCATTAATATCTAGTTCACAAATGTGTCTCAGTAGATGATGATAATGACGTTCATTATTATTATTATTATTATTATTATTATTATTATTATTATTATTACTGTATTTGTCGGTTGGGCCTACTGAGGGCCATGGGGCTCTTATCTTTTCGTCACTTGGGTCTTCTGTTTTCTCCTCTTCCAGTATTCCTTAATTTTCTGGCTGTGAGCTAGCATTCTTTCCTCCGCCGAATAATTTTAGAAATTATATTTTTGCTTCATTGTGATTCTACCTCTACTTATTCCAAAACTAAATAACCATGTCAAAAGTATACTAAAACGTTTCTTTCTTTCTTTCTTTCTTTCTTTCTTTCTTTCTTTCGTCGCAAAACAATGCTATATTGGTATTACTCAATGGAACTAAAGTTTTAACATTAAATCGAAAATTATAATTCTGTCGTTAATTCTGAAGATGAATACATTTTTTTATACTTGTAGGAACTTCATCGTTTCTTAGTTCCTCTTTGCCAGTTTGCTCCAATATTGTACTGTATTTACTTTTGACTTGCTGCTTAGCGCAGTTGGTTGAAGTCCTCGTTCTATGTAAGTTTGCCGTTTCGATTCCTGTCACAGTATGTTGTTTGTTAAGAAGTCCTTAAATTCGAAATCTTACGTACAGCTCTTGGGTTTATACAGAACCCGATATCGGCGACTGTCAATTAGAAGTGGGGGTGCAAAAATGTACAGACAAAAAAAAGTACCCGGTTATGGGGGCTGTAGCGGGAGGGAGTTTTTTATGCTCTCTGAGCGAATTTCTACAGAGAGGTATTGACAGTTTACAAACTTAGTTGTAGTAATAATAGTTTTTTGAGATTTTGATTCAATACTATACAATAAAACATTCACCAAAGGAACAATATTACACATTTATTGCAATTAAATAGAAAAAATGAAATGTCGTATGGCTTTCAGTGTCGGGATATCCCAGGACGGGTTCGGCTCGCCAGGTGCAGGTCTTTCTATTTCACTTCCGTAGGCGACCTGCGCGTCGTAATGAGGATGAATACAACACATACACCCAGCCCCCGTGCCGTAGGAATTAACCAATTAAGGTTAAAATTCCCGACCCGGCCGGGAATCGAACCCGGGACTCTCTGAACCGATGGCTAGTACGCTGACCGTTCAGCCAACGAGTCGGACTGTACTTGAATAGAAGTTCGGCGTGATTATACAATTGTACAATTATAAATCATTTAGTATTTGACTACACGCGAAGAAACTAACAGACATTAAAGAGACTGCCAGAATGACGAATGTACGCGGCAAGCGGGTGACTCATACCTCAATATCCATGGCCTTGGAAAAAAGATACCCCTGCTACCCTTCCTCACAGCACATGCAAAGTGTCCACTACTTGCTGTGGTGCTGTACAAACCAGCTAGCCGCGACCAACGACATTTTTTGCTTACTTCCGCTAAGAATTTTGTTGATCATCATCATCATCATCTGTTTACCCTCCAGGTTCGGTTTTTCCCCCGGACTTAGCGAGGGATCCCACCTCTACCGCCGCAAGGGCAGTGTCCTGGAGCTTCAGACTCTTGGTCGGGGGATACAACTGGGGAGTATGACCAGTACCTCGCCCAGGCGGCCTCACCTGCTATGGTGAACAGGGGCCTTGTGGAGGGATGGGAAGATTGGAAGGGATAGGCAAGGAAGAGGGAAGGAAGCGGCCGTGGCCTTAAGTGAGGTACCATCCCGGCATTCGCCTGGAGGAGAAGTGGGAAACCACGGAAAACCACTTCCAGGATGGCTGAGGTGGGAATCGAACCCACCTCTACTCAGTTGACCTCCCGAGGCTGAGTGGACCCCGTTCCAGCCCTCGTACCACTTTTCAAATTTCGTGGCAGAGCCGGGAATCGAACCCGGACCTCCGGGGGTGGCAGCTAATCACGCTAACCACTACACCACAGAGGCGGACAATTTTGTTGATAATAAAAGAAAATAAAGAAAATGATTAGCTTAAAAGAGAACAGGGCTTGTAAATTTTGCTTCTTTTAATAATTCCTAGTTTCAGGCGGATAAAATGCAATAAACATGTAATATTTTCTCCTCCCTAATAGTCGCTACTGACAGAACCCCATTCCGAAAAAAAATTGAGACCTCTAGAGCAGGCCTGCATAAGTGGGCTGCCCTAGGGCAACCGCTGTGGACAGCAATGGGTCAGTCTTAATTAATTTGATTTATTTTACGTCCCACTAACAATTAAGATGATCTACTTCTTATGACACGATCCTTGATGAACTCTTACAATAGTTCTTTCCTTTAATCATTTCGTAGAATGAATTAGTAGTGTCCAGAGAAATATCGAAATTATTACTATGCCTGCGATAAGACATAATAATAATAATAATAATAATAATAATAATAATAATAATAATAATAATAATAATAATTAATAATAATAATAATAATAATAATAATCATCATCATCATCTGTTTACCCTCCAGATTCGGTTTTTCCCTCGGACTTAGCGAGGGATCCCACCTCTACCGCCTCAAGGGCAGCTTCAGACACTTGGTCGGGGGATACAACTGGGGAGTATGACCAGTACCTCGCCCAGGCGGCCTCACCTGCTATGCTGAACAGGGGCCTTGTGAAAGGATGGGAAGATTGGAAGGGATAGGCAAGGAGGAGGGATGGGGTTCTGTCAGTAGCGACTATTAGGGAGGAGAAAATATTTATTATTATTATTATTATTATTATTATTATTATTATTATTATTATTATTATTATTATTATTATTATTATTATTATTATTATTATTATTATCATTAATAAACTAAAGCCGTGGAATATCCAGCCTATATCAAGATGACTGCTGCTCAGCCAGGTGGCCTGTAGAATCTGGAATAGTGATGGGACTATCGAATGAAAACTACCGAATTATTCGATAGTTGTCAACTACCGTTACAACCGATTGTTTCCGTTTGCATTCGGTTTTTCATTCGGATCGCAAATTCCAATTGTTTCCGCTAGTTAGCGCTGAAATCGCCACCTCTTTCGTCACGGAGTGGTCAGTCATTTATGATAAAAATGGCTGCGGTAGTTTTCAACATATAAGTGTACGCGCCAATTCACTCCGCTTCTGTGTATTTCAAGACGGTAATCAACCAAATCTCTAGTGAAAATAAAATGCAATTACTAATATATAGGCCTACTTATACGCAGGTTTATAAGTAAATTAATGAGCACTTACTTTGAGCAACACATAGCGCAACGGTTAAACCAACGAACTTCAAACAGTGGGGACTCAGGTTCGAATCTTCCTCTTGGCGACTGTTTTTAACATAGGAGTATTGTTTTATCAGGGAGAATTATTACCGTTTTATATTTCGTTAGTGAGTTATGCAGCCGTTTAAAGCAATTATTTATTCCGTACAACTGGTAACCAGTTCATCCCTCATTATGACCGGCGCGCATGCGTCATTAGCAATCTTTTGGTGCTAAACAAGTCATCCAACACGGCTTTATGCCAACTTTCAAGGTATCGTATCGTAATCTGTTTACCCTCCAGGATCGGTTTTTCCCTCGGACTCAGCGAACGAACCCACCTCTACCGCTTTAAGGGCAGTGTCCTGGAGCTTCAGACTCTGGGTCGGGGGATACAACTGGGGAGGATGACCAGTACCTCGCCCAGGCGACCTCACCTGCTATGCTGAACAGGGGCTTTGTGGTGGGATGGGAAGATTGGAAGGGATAGACAAGGAAGTGGGAAGGAAGCGGCCGTGGCCTTAACTTGGGTACCATCCCGGCATTTTCCTGGATGAGAAGTGGTAAACCACGGAAAACCACTTCGAGGATGGCTGAGGTGGGAATCGAACCCACCTCTACTCAGCTGACCTCCCGAGGCTGAGTGGACCCCGTTCCAGCCCTCGTACCACTTTTCAAATTTCGTGACAGAGCCGGGAATCGAACCCGGGCCTCCGGGAGTGGCAGCTAATCACACTAACCAGTACACCACAGAGGCGGACAACTTTCAAAGTACAAGCTCAAATTTATCATTCCATAGGCAGTCTATTGCCAAATGCTCATCAAGATCCTGAATTTTTACAGATTTACTTTGTTGGTGAAGATGAAAGAGAAGCACTAATCTGACTCAAAGTTATATAATGATAAATGCAATTTTAATATTGTGCACTTTATCAATAGATAATAATGTTATAGTTTATATAAATACTTCCCATATACGAACCATGAACCTCTAATGATTGAACATTAACCTTACATGAATGGAATTATTTTAAAATTATATCCACTATATTTGTTCCTAGGAAAATATGTTGTCTTTTCATTTAGTTTAGTTTGCTGCATTCATATTACTTTAATATGTGGTGTCGTTACAATAAGGACATAACCTTCGTCTGAAATTACCTAGCATTTGTTATGAACAGACGATCTTACATTCATTAACTTGTGGTTAGGGACACAAAAATACATTTTATATAAAATGAAGCATAATGACCACAATTACTTTAATCGGGACATTTTATCTTATTTTATAGAACAACGTATTTCAGTTTCCAATTACTTCACTCGAACATTGTGTGTAACGTTGGTTACTAGTCGTAGTGTCTATATTTCCGCTTATATTAACAAAACAAACATCTATACAAATCGGTAGTATAATACAACAATCCACATTTCGGTAGTTACTAGCAAATGACTTATTACTAGTTACTAGTACTACCGCAGTACAAAACGTATAGGCTATTACAGTACTACCGATTTCAAACCGAATGAAAACTATCGAATGTTTTCATTCGATAGTCAAGCCTCACAATCGGTAGTCTACCGATAGTTTAAAACATTCGATATTCCCATCACTAATCTGGAATACCCAAGTAGTTCCTCAGTTTAGCTCACGAGGTTGAGTGAAAGCCCTTCCAACCCTCAGTCCAGGATTAAAATTCTTAAATAGCCGGAAACAGAACCTGGGGTTTCAGGATAAGAAACAGACACACTATCGGTGCCCTTGTACCATAGGGCTGGCAAGGAGAAATTGGAGGGGAAGAAGAAGAAAGATAGAAAGAAAGAAAACAAGTTGGTAGTTTTACTTGACTGTTGATATCGGGATCATTGACACAAGATCTCCAGATTGACGTGAAATCCGAACCACAGGGACGTAACTAATCATTTCCAAAAATCTCACGCCCATTGGACGGTATCCGAATCGCAGCCTACTTGGTGAGAAGCCAATGACAATACCACTCGGTTATCCTGCCTCCCGCAGTACTACTACTGCTCGTATCCTCGTCCCGACGTGGCGCAGCTCTTGACAGACACACCTCCAATCCTCCAATGGAGGTTAGCTGCATGTACAATTGTCGCCACATAGCAGCCCTCCCGCCTTTCTTAAATTTCTGGTAGTACCGGAAATCGAACGCGGGCCTGCAAGCTACTAGAGCTAACCGTTACCCAACGGAGGTGGAAATAAATATAATAATAATAATAATAATAATAATAATAATAATAATAATAATAATAATAATAATAATAATAATAAAAGTGTTGTCTCAAAACTCACGAATTCCAGGAAGAGGATTAGTAAGAACAGGTTTCTCTACCTGGGCCAGTCTCAAAACTCACGAGCAGGGCCAGTTCTTCTCTGAATGGATAAATGTCCACCCTATCAGTGATGCGATAATGGAATACTTTTAACAATCGAATAACTTCCGTCCAATTATTTAAATAATGGAATGAATAAACAAATCAATTAATCGAATGAGTTTCAAATATCATTCATATATATCGCGCAGAATAATCGGATGAGGCATGAATGTATTTTTCGGTTTAAGTGAATCGGTATCGACTAAAGTTAGCGAATAGATGAACTCTTACGAAAAATAGAAATACGCCTTTTTCCAAATGAAACTCCAAATGTTGAAGCTAAATGAGTGAATTAACTGTCTTGAACACTTAATATCTCTAAATAAAATCCCTTATTCAAGCAAATGCCGTCTTCTGGCCGCATAATGGAAGTAAGCCCCAGTACTACCAACTGACAGTTTCTTTTAACTAGCAACGGGCAATATAGCTACTTTAATGTTATGTCGTCCGGCTGCATGCATAAATTGTTAGCATGCTGACTTTTGGTCCAAGGGGTCCAGGGGTTCCCGGGTTCGGATTCCGGTTGGGTGGGAGATTTTAATTCATAAGTGAATTCCTATGGCTCGGGGACTGGGTGTTCGTGCCGTCTTCAGCATTGGACTTCATCTTAGGTCGGGCCTCATCCTCACAGATGTGCAGGTCACCTATGCGGCGTCAACTCTAAAGACCTGCACCAGACCTCTCCGGAGGCCACACGCCATTATTATAAATTTATGTGAAAGGCAAAAATGCATTATATTAGCTTTAAGACAACAGCAAAATATTCTTAAAATAATGATAATACACCTCGGTCTCTTTCATTCACTAACCAATATTTTCCCCCTGTGGGTCGGGATGGCAGAATAACACACAGTATCCCCTGCCCGACGTAAGAGGCGACTAAAAAGGGGCCCCAGGGGCTCTTAAATTGTTTAAGAAAAGACTAGATAAACAACTGATAGGCAATCTGCTACCTGGGTGACTGCCCTAAGTCGGTGGAAAAACATGGGTTGAAGGGAAGCGTGAGTTGGCGCGCACCTGCTGTCCGGATTCGTTAATTCTGAGACTCATTAGAATGTTTACTTTTCAGCTACCTACCAGTTGTTGCTTTTTTTTTTTTTTTTTTTTTCTATTTGTTTTACGTCACTCCGACACAGATAGGTCTTATGGCGACGATGGGATATGAAAGCCCTAGGAATGGGAAGGAAGCGACCGAGGCCTTAATTAAGGTACAGCCCAAGCATTTGTCTGGTGTGAAAATGGGAAACCACGGAAAACCATCTTCAGGGCTGCCGACAGTGGGATTCGAACCCACTATCTCCCGGATGCAAGCTCACAGCTGCAAGCTCGTAACCGCACGGCCAACTCGCCCGGTGAGCTACCAGTTTGTAGTCGTGAGTTTTGATACTATTTGTTACTAATTATAGCCCATGAGTTTTGATACTCGTGAGTTTTGAGACGTAACCAATAATAATAATAATAATAATAATAATAATAATAATAATAATAATAATAATAATAATCCCGCCATTAAAAACAATAAGGCATTACATGAGGAGTCAATAGCAGCTGAACTGTGGAAATGCGCAGGTGACAAGGCGATTGATAAACCGACAAACATCATCAACGAGATTTGAAAAACAAAGAAACTTCCCAAGAGGTTGCAACTTTGCACTAATTCATTTCCCTGAAAGGCGACAAAATGAATGTTAACAACTAACGTGGTATTTCCCTCCTTTTAATTACCTACAAGATTCTTTCCAAAGCTCTTCAGACTAGAGCAGAAGAACAACTAGATCAACAACTGGAAGAATACCTTTTGCTAGTTGCTTTACGTCGCACCGACACAGATAGGTCTTATGGCGACGATGGGACAGGAAAGGGCTAGGAGTGGGAAGGAAGCGGCCGTGGCCTTAATTAAGGTACAGCCCCAGCATTTGCCTGGTGTGAAAATGGGAAACCACGGAAAACCATTTTCAGGGCTGCCGACAGTGGGATTCGAACCTACTATCTCCCGAATACTGGATACTGGCCGCACTTAAGCGACTACAGCTATCGAGCTCGGTGGAAAGAATACCAAGGAGGGTTTAGACGCTCTTGTATCGAGCAGGTTATGAATCTAAAATCTATCCTTTCATATCTAAAGCTCAGGAACAATAAATTCGTGGTGACTTTTGTCAACTTCAGAAATGCTTACTATTCGATTGCTCGAAATGTCCTAACACAAATACTGAAGGAATTTGGCTTGTATAACAATACAAAATCGATTATTCAACAGACCCTGACAGACACTACTTCCAAAGTGAAGTTCAGAGGAGAAATTTCAGATGCCTTTGAAACAAGCACAGGAGTCAGGCAGGGAGACCTCTGCTCTTCAACTGTGTTCTAGAAAAATTCATTCGCGAATGGCGCAAGGAAATGAGATATGAAGTGGTCGACGGTGGAGTTAGACTGGGTTGCAGGAACACAAACCTTTTAACTGACTGTCTTGCTTTTGCAGATGATCTAGAAATATTTTTCGGTTACCTACAGACAGCTACAAAAATATCAGGCAGTCTTAAGACACAAGCAGTGAAAGCAGGTTTTCAAATTTCCTTCGAAAATACTCAGTTTATAACAAACATAAAGTTGGTACCAAAAGAGATAGATGTGGACCAGGGAAAAATCAAGCGGGTAGGAGAATTTAAATATCTGGGTGAGTGGATAGAACCCAACATGTCTGCGAAAGAAACCTTCTTTATCACACTTGAATAAAATAGAAATGACATACCATTTAACAAAATGTGTATACAACAAGAGTTCAATATCCTTGAACGCCTAGTTAAGACACTATCACACCGTCATTCGTCCGGAGGCCCTCTATACAGCACAGTGCCTTGCAATTAACAAAAAAAATGCCTTATTGAGAAACTTGAGATCACAGAAAGAATGATTTTGAGGAAACTATTGGGTCTCATCAAAGGTAAATATAGAAGACCACACAACCACGAGCTCTATTTCCACTTGGATAAAATAATAATAATAATAATAATAATAATAATAATAATAATAATAATAATAATTTCGTGTGGCTATTTCTAGCCGAGTGCAGCCCTTGTAAGGCAGACCCTCTGATGAGCGTGGGCAGCATCTGCCACGTGTAGGTAACTGCGTGTTATTGTGGTGGAGGATAGTGTTATGTGTGGGGTTTGAGTTGCAGGGATGTTGGAGACAGCACAAACACCCATTGGAATTAACCAATGAAGGTTAAAATCACCGACCCGGCCGGGAATCGAACCCGTGACCCTCTGAACCGAAGGCCAGTACACTGACCATTCAGCCAAGGAGTCGGACTTGGATAAAATAGCCGATACAATGCGGAAAAGAAGAATTGCGTTGTGTGGTCACGTGACAAGAAGGAGGCCTGCAAGGGGATCTTCTCCTACTTCCAAGATAAGAAGACAAAAAGGAACTGGTTTAGTGAGATGGGCATCACACGTTATGATATTCTGGAGCGCAACCCACTTAAGAAGAAATTTCAAGTCTGCAAGGGTTTCCAAGAAAAGCCGAAGATGAAAACAGGAAAGGATGGGCCCGAATCAGGAAAGGAGCAACACCGGCAAGGAATGTGGGAGTACTGGGCAAATGGTACAGCCTGGGGAAGGAGACAGTTGAAATGATGTGGTCCTTAACTAGCTGAAACGAAATGAATGAATAATAGCCAACTGTGTACCATTAAATCAGATTCCTAACGTCTGAAATGTGTTATTTAAAAAAAATTAAATATAGCTTGCTCTCCTACCCATTTTCTTCTTACAGATCCCACTGTGAAATATGCCGTGAAAATCGCAAACACGTGCAGGCCTATGCCAATCTGCTTTAATCATCTCCTGGGTCTGGACTTCATGATTGAGCGTATTATCACGATCGCACAGTGAATACTAGACTTTGGACTTGGCCTCTGTGATCAACGTGAAATCTTTCTTGGATACCCTGTTCATCATGTGATATATCCCCTTATCAATTTTAGAGGTGTCATCAACATGTCTAAGGCAGCCATTGCCTACATGTTCACGAAACATCACGTGTAGCAAAGTCGCCGGGTTAGCAACACAAATTTATTACATTACAACCAGCGTTGCCAACCGTACGGTTTGAAATGTACATTCACGGCTTGCAGTCCTCTATGTACGGTAAACGCAAGGTAACTAGAATAAACGGTTCGAATGTCAAACCGTACGCGTTATATACGATTCTGCGAAAGTTTTAAATGAACATTTTTATTGGAAATTTTTAAGACTTTTATGCTATATTATTTATTTTCTTCCTTCCTGTTTGAACATACAGTACATCATTTCCTGGACATGTCTGAGATGGCCTCCATTTCTCTAGGGGACTCCCAAGCTTTAAATGTTGTGGTTCACCTGTGAGCTCGTTTCAGATTAACCAATGATACGTCTGTATAATCTGACACGTGGGACATTCTGTCTCACTCTGCTGCCGGGATTACGCTACTTCAAACTTTATCAACTGTGGATTTCTTAGTCCTATAATATGATGTTCACTGTCACACCCTTGAATCAGCTCACACCGAACTCCGTCAACCGAGCTCGATAGCTGTAGTCGCTTAAGTGCGGCCAGTATCCAGTATTCGGGAGATAATGGGTTCGAGCCCCACTGTCGGCAGCCCTGAAGATGGTTTTCCGTGGTTTCCCATTTTCACACCAGGCAAATGCCGAGGCTGTACCTTAATTAAGGCCACGGCCGCTTCCTTCCAATTCCTAGGCCTTTCCTATCCCATCGTCGCCGTAAGACATATCTGTGTCGGTGCGACGTAAAGAAAAAAAACTCCGTCAATCGCTTCTTAATCAGCCATTGAAAATGTGAAGTGTGGTGACACATCAAACGGGTTACAGAGCAGCATCTGGCTGTCATTTGTATGGATACTCTTATTTTGTCCTTCCTATGAGTAATGTTATGATGCACTTACAAATTATTTTGCGCGACAGCGCCGTGCTTCAGTTTCGTGTGGGTGAGCTTACCGTGTATTAATTAAATAAATAAAGATGGTGTTCACTTTTGATGCCGAAAGTGAAGCAGGTCCTTCCACAGCCAAAAAAATAAAAAAATCTGTTAAAACACCCAGAAGGAAACAAAAGTACAGGCAGTCGTGGGAGAGTATAGAAGAGTTTAACAAATGGTTACGTCCTGATCCAACGTGCGTGAATAAGGCAAAGTGTTTTGTAACTTGACATTTGTCTCGGAATTAAGTAATATTAAAATACACAACAAAAGTGAAAAGTACATTAAAAGTATGAAGGCTGTATCCGTTATCCGTCAAAACAATTTCAAGACTGTTTTCAACAGAGAGCGAGTGTTCAGAAATTAGCACACAGTGCAGAAATAAAATTTCTCGGGGCTTTTCGCGGAAAGCAATAGGCTATACCGTTTAGAACCATGGACCATTTACAGAGAAGACGACAGGAAGGTTCAAGAACAGTTGAATATGGTGAATGGGAAGATCGAAGAATGTGGATTGCTAGTTGTTTTACGTCGCACCGACACAGATAGGTCTTACGGCGACGATGGGACAGGAAAGGGCTAGGAGTGGGAAGGAAGCGGCCGTGGTCTTAATTAAGGTACAGCCCCAGCATTTGCCTGGTGTGAAAATGGGAAACCACGGGAAACCATTTTCAGGGCTGCCGACAGTGGGGTTCGAACCTACTATCTCCCGAATACTGGATACTAGCCGCACTTAAGCGACTGCAGCTATCGAGCTCGGTAAATGTGGATTTAAAATAAGTGTAGAAAATAGTAAAACTCTTGTTATGACTAGAGGGGAAAAAGAAGGGAAAGGTCAGATTAGACTTGTAGACAAGCCCCTGGAAGTAGTGGAAACGTTTAAATACCTGGGGAGTGAATTAATGGAGAATGCTCGACTGGATGCTGAGATTAGTAAAAGGATTCAAGCTGGAAGTTGTTTCTATCATAGTGTAAGAAACATGTTATAGGACAAAGATGTGCCAACGGAAGCAAAGGATACTATGTACAAGATGTATTACGTACCCATAACAACTTACGGAGCAGAAACTTGGACAATGACAAAGAAGGATGAGAGTCGAATACAGGCAGCCGAAATGAAGTTCTTGAGGAGTATGATACAGAAGAGTAGAAGAGACAAAATAAGGAATGAGAAAATCCGGGAAGAAATTGGAGTGGAAAAAATGAATGATAGAATAGAGAAGAGCCGACTAAGATGGTTTGGGCACATAAAGCGAATGAGCGACGAAAGAAAGCCAAAAAAGGTGATGGAAATGCAAATCCAAGGAAGGAGAGGCCGTGGACGACCACGATTGAGATGGAAGGATACCATCCAACGCAACATTATAGAAAGAAACCTGGACTGGGACACAGTGTTGGAGGAGGAGTGGTGGAAAGACCGAAGAAAGTGGAGAGGAACCATATTTGCCCCTACCCGGCTACAGCTGAATAAAGGGAAAGATGATGATGATGATGATGATGATGACTAAAACAGGCATTTCCTATTCCTATTTGATATAATTGCTGCTTGTTATTATTGCATGCATTCTATGAATTTTAGTGTATTTCGGTGGAAATCAGCACTGTACGATTTTAGGTTTATTTATAATTTCTGTACGGGTTTTCAATTTTCGGAGGTTAGCTACGCTGATTACGAACCATCATAGCTCAACTGGATAGAGAAGCCCTCGCGAGATCGAGAGGCTGTGGGCTCGGATCGCTCTGGAGTCCGGTTGGCCATTTTTTATTTGTATTTAATATTTCTTAAATATTTACTGTATATAACTGAATACGACCTAACGCGTTGAAAGTTTATTTAGAATACACCATTATACATGATAATTTAAACACTGAAACTGTAGTGAAGTAAGATGATAAACCTGGAAGCAACAGGTTAACAGGAATGGGGTAATAACTTATTTAATTTTGTAGTTATTGCCTAAATAGACAAATTAAATACGGCGCAGTCTCAAAATATTCGACTCTCAAAATATCTGAACAGGAAATTGACAGAAATCAGTATCAAAATATCCGCAAGAAATATGTAGCCGAAATAAATAAGCCAATGAGTCTCAAAATGTCCGACTCGTTGGCTGAACGGTCAGCGTACTGGCCTTCGGTTCAGAGGGTCCCGGGTTCGATTTCCGGCCGGGTCGGGGATTTAAACCTTAATTGGTTAATTCCAATGGCACGGGAACTGGGTGTATGTGTTGTCTTCATCATCATTTCATACTCATCACGACACGCAGGTCGCCTACGGGTGTCAAATAGAAAGACCTGCACCTGGCGAGCCGAACCCGTCCTGGGATATCCCGGCACTAAAAGCGATACAACATTTCATTTCATTTCAGTCTCAAAATGTTCGAACTAGTTTCTATTTAGAATACAAACATTTATTTATTTTACTAGCTGACGGCTCGTACTTCACTACGGTGACAATGAATTTGTACTTTTAATCATTTTATAAACACCATATTGTATTTTTATCACTTTTGAATAATTTACCAAATCTTGAAACTAGTTAATTAGTACATATTTTATTCATACTACGTTATGACCAAAAAATCTTAAATCAAATTTAAATATTTTATAGGCCTACATTCATCATGTTAATTTTATACGTTCGAAGAAATGTATAATTTGAAATAACTTGCAACATGTTAGCAATTCATGTTATAATATGTTAAAAGTCATTTTACAATAATAATGTTTTTGGTTTTGCATCTGACTAACTACTTTAACGGTTTTCGCAGACGCCGAGGTGCCGGAATGTTGTCCCGCAGGAGTTCTTTAATGTGCCAGTAAATCTACCGACACGAGGCTGACGTATTTGACATTTTCAAATACCGACCTGAGCCAGGATCGAACCCGACAATTCAAGTTCAGAAGGCCGGCGTTCTACCTCCTGAGCTACCCAGCCCAGCAAAAGTCATTTTAAAATGAAGGGACATCCCGATTTGCAACAAATGGCTTCAATGATTGGAAGGCCGGAGGTCACCGATTAACGGTACATGAGAATTTCCACTCTCATCATGAATACGTGTGAATGTTTATAACAGGAGGTAGTGAATTGTGTAGAGTTGACAGCCGTCTGCTCTTTCAGATGGAATTATTATTATTATTATTATTATTATTATTATTATTATTATTATTATTATTATTATTATTATTATTATTATTATTATTATTGTTGTTGTTACGGAGTTTGTGGATGTGCAGAGGTGAAAGAAGGTGCTGGGGTGAACAGGTCTCAAAATACGAAATTAAAGTTAATTTAACAAGGTTATATTTTCTTTGCAAAATCAAGAAATAACAAGAGTGGCAGGTACAGAGTAGCAAAGTAAACAATCAAAAATGTACAATTACAGTGTTACAGGATTTGGGCTCCGAGAGCCAGACACATAATTCTTGAGCAATGAGCCCAACTTTACTATATACAAGATTCAACAAAGGGGCAGAAGACCCCAATCATGCCCAGGAGCTCTTGCTCCCAGTTACACAGTAAAGCCTCCTCGAGGCACGCAGAAACAAATTTTAAGAAAGGGCAACCCGCTCTTAAGTTCAAGCCTATCAAAGGCCACACCAAATTCTACTTTCAAGCTGTCCTCCAAGTACATGAAAACAGGGATAAAAATACCCAACCTACTGAGGCCTATTAAGAAAAGAAACAGGTCAATTACATGGCCTCTAAAATACCAACTTGAGAGGAGGCGTTCTTGCACTCCTAATACACTTTATTTAAAACCTACTTGGCGCTAGGCCTCTAATGCAAGGGCTAATCCCATACTAAAGAGGTGACTTATAGAATGAGACAATTTACATTACATTAAGGAAGAAACGGTTGTGAAAATAAGTTCACCTCAACGCAAAATGAGTGGGAGCTCGAGAGGGTTAAGCACTCTCTATCCCAATATGTAGTTTAAAAGGATAGAATTGATACCAAGTGTCTTTACATTTTAAAGGAAAGTTACATGGTAAAAGGCTTCGGACCTGCCCAGAGAGTTAAACTGCTGAGCTAGCAAGAAAAGAAGTTATTAAAAGGCCATTACCTGGTGGTTGAACTGCTGCCCGAAGAAAGAGGCGCTACCCGCCCCCTGCTACGTACTTTACACACTGATAGATGTTACTGAAGTGGCGCGGAGACCCGAAAATCAGCAGTTTATATACCCTCGTGGAAAGTTCGAGGCGTTTCAGGAATGAGAACACCCGCCCACAATCATTTTATTGGCTAACAACGAAAACCCCTACACTAGATGATGAAGAAACACATTATTGGTTGAAAATTAATTACAGAAAATCCTTATTGGTCGAATTCAAAACTGGCGGAAAGAAAGGGTTAATATTGCCAACTTAAACAATGACTGAAAGAAATTTAACAAAGAACAAACTTATAAACCCAAAATTTCTCCAAAAACACAGCTCGTTCACTTCGCACTAGGGTGCATAATTGTAGTCCTTCAGTAGTGTCCTCTAGAAGAGAATGTTCACACTTCTTGCTACAGAGAAAACAACATTGAATAGAAATTGACATAGTTCAGAACATTACAAAATTTACAAGTAGTGACATCTTCTGAGAAACTTGAGAATTAACACAGTAGTTAAAGTTCAGGTTTCCTCCAGTAGAGGAGTTTTAACTGGCGCAAAGTTTGAATTAGCGGCGTGGAGGTGTACCACCCGGTACAATTATTATTATTATTATTATTATTATTATTATTATTATTATTATTATTATTATTATTATTATTATTATTATTATTGTACCGGGCGGTACACCTCCACACCGTTTATTTAAAAGTTGCGCCAGTTAAAACTCCTCTTCTGGAGGAAGTCTGAACTTTATCTACGGTCTTAATTTCCAAATTTCTCAGAAGATGTCACTACCTGGAAATTTTTGAGTTTGTGAACTGTGTCATTTTCGACGTACTTTTGTTTTGCTTGTATTAAGAGGTGTGAACTTTCTCTTCTAGAGGACACTACTGAAGATCAACAATAGTGCAACCTAGTGCGGAGTCAAAGAACTATTTTGTTGGAGAAAATTTAATTTCAGGAGTTTGTTCTTTGTTAAATTTCTTTCTGTCATTGTTTAAGTTGGCAATATTTACCCCTTTCTTCCCCTTGTTTTGAATGTATCCAATCACGAATTTCTTCAATGAATTTCTGACCAATCTGGTGTATCTTTCCCCAACTTGAATCTGTTGCGGGGTCCTACCCAATAAAATCTTTGTGGGAGGGTGTTTTCTTTCCCCTAACGCCTAGAATTTTCTGCGAGAGTATTTAAACTGCTGATTTTAGGGTCTCCGGGCCACTTCTGTTCCATCTTTCAGTGTATTAAGTACATAGCAGGAGGCGGGAAGCGCCTCTTTCCTCGGCTGCGATCTACTACCAGGTAATGGCCTATTAATAACTTCTTTTCTTGCTAGGTCGGCAGTTTAACTCTCGCGGCGGGTTCGAAGCGTTTTCCATCATGTAACCTTTTCCTAAAATGTAACTACTCTTTTCTTCTATTCTCTTGTAAAGCTACATAATGGGATAGAGAGTGCTAACCCTCTCGAGCTCCCACTCATATTGTTTTGAGGTGAACTTATTTCTCACAACCTATTCTTCGATAACGTAAAATTATTGTTCCTTTCTTAAGTCACCTCTGTAGTATGGGATTAGCCCTTGCATCAGTGGCGTAAGAGCCAAAATAGGTCTTAAAAACAAAGTGTATTAGGAGTGCAAGTTCGCCTCCTCTCAAATTGTTATTTTAGAGGTCATTTAATTAACATTCTTTTCGTTTAATAGACCTCAGTAGATTGGGTATTTTACCCCTGTGTTATGTCCGTTGAGGACAGCTTGAAGGTGGAGTTTAGTGTGGCCTGGGAGAGGCTTAAATTGGAGAGCGTGTCGCTCTTTTAAAAATTGTATGTTGTATGCCTCGAGGAGGTTTTTCAGTGTAATTTGGAGCAAGGGCTCCTAGGTATGAATGGGGTTTTCTGCCCCTCTGTTAAAATTGTGTTTGGGATAAAACTGAGCTGATTGCCCAAGCATTGTGAATTCGGGGCTCGAAGCCCAACTTCTGTAAATATTGTAACTACCTTTTTTGACTTGCTACTCTGTAACTGCCATGCTTGTTACTTATTTATTTTGAAAAAAAAATATAACCTTATTAAATTTTAAATTTTGTTTACATGCACTATATTTTCGTAGCTTGAGATCCATTCACGCCCGCACCTTCTTTCACCTCTACCTACCACCAAAACACGGTAACAAGTGGTAGCAGAGCGTGGTTGAATGGGTCTCAATTTTGCCCCTCTTGACGGTTAAACATTGCTTTAATTCAAACTCTAACCATTTTCTCAGTTGCTGGCATTTGTGAGTTTTTCAAAATCGTTCTGTCATCATGCCCGGCCCTCGCGATGTTCTCCTCCTTAACTATTTGCGCAAAGAGGAGTTGATATACGAGTTAACTATCAGAAACGTTCAATCTGGAGGCACGGTTGCAATAGACACTAACAAGCTTAGAGAGTCCCTTGATTTGCCCATTTCCATCCCCAATTTGGGAGAGAAAGAAATTGATGACTCTCTTTCCACGATCGTCGAGAATATTACTGGGCTAGCATCTGTAGTTAGTTTTTTTGATGAAAATGATCCGTCTCCTAATCAAATTAAGCGTGTGCAAGGCAGACTATATCACTTTTCAAATAGAGTTAATGATCTGTTGTCTCTAAAGGTGAATGACGTTCAGAGGAAGGAAGCTAATACGCTCCTTGAAACTATTTCTGAATTGTCTAGTAAAGTCACTCTATTGTTAACCGGGGAAATTCCTCCCAAATCTGATCTACCCACCATAGTGAATGTAGGTAGCGAGGAAGAGTCTCCTAAGGGAGAAGTAAATAGGAAAACCCCCACTGCTCAAACTATCTCTGCCCCATTGGACAACGAGTCTGAACGCCGTGCATCGTTGGGTAACATCCGTTCTGAATTAACTTCTTTGCCATTGAAACCTTTACCTACTATGTCACCCGGGTTTAGTAGCTTGCCTCATCCATTGGCAATGTTGCTAAGAGGTATCTCTAAGTTTTCTGTCAACACCACCAGTGAAGTTATTTCATTTTTAAGATTTTTAGTTGAATTTCAGGATCACGCCCTTGTGTTTTCTCTTTCCCCTTGTCAGATTTTGCAAATTATCTATCCGTATGCTATTGGTGTTCTCTCAGATAAAATAGTAAGAGCCATTGCTGAACAGTCATCTATTGAAGATTTTCACGCACACTTGCTTGCAAATTTCATTCCTGCCCGCGCGAGGTTATCTCTGATTCAGAAATACTATTATCGAGTACAGAGGTTGGATGAAAACTTGGCTGATTTCATACAGGACATTAAGTTTTATACTAGGGTGTTTGCCCTTCATTTTCCTGAAGATCAGATTGTACAGGCTATTGTAGAGGGAATTTCACCTCCCTATAGGTCATATTTGTGTTTTGCGGCGTGCCCGCAAACTTTCTCTGAACTTGAAGCATTGGCCGTTTCAGCGGAAGGAGTTAGATACGCCGATTCTTTGCGTGTCGCGAAAGAACCCCCGCCTTCCTTTAGTAATACTCGGCCTCCACCTCGCCGACCAGTCAATCCCCGTAAATGTTATGCTTGCGGGTCGCCTGACCATCTGCGCGACAAGTGTCCACTGATCAAGTCAAGTGGGACAAGGAATGGAGCCGGGTCATCACAAGGCTGTTTTAAGTGCGGGGCCTTCTCACATATCGCCAAGAATTGCCCAAACTCAAATAGCACCCCCTCCTGCTCAACTTCTGGTGCAAATTCCATCTATGCCAATAATAAAAAGTGACTAGTGGCTTCGGCTGAGTCGACTAATCCATCTTCCGGAGACTCAGCCCCTAGTAAACAGGTTGTAAATGCAGAGAACGATCAGCCTTCAAATTCATCTTTTGAATGCCCTAAAGAATGTCTTAGGATTGCGGCGGATACCCCCGCACCTGTTCCTTTTCTTAAGATTGAGTTAAATAACGAGCCTATAACAGCTCTATTAGATTCAGGCAGTGTTTGTTCCATTATTTCGGCTGAATGGTACTCGAAATTGAAATCTGTTTGTAAACTACCTGTCTATGACTCTTCTCCTATTCAATATGTTTCGGCTAATTCATCTCCATTAGAAATTCTAGGTTCCGTACTGGTCAAAATTCGTATTTTTAAGTTTACATGGAAAATTAAATTGTTTGTGGCCAAGCAATTGTCTTGCCCCATTATATTGGGAGCTGACTTTATTTCTCACACTGGTCTTGTGCTCGATCTCCAGTCTAGGTCGTGCACATTCAAATTTGCTTCTAGTTGTAAAATACCTCTATTAAAGTGTAATTCTGTGTCATGCTCTTCTATTTCGCCTACCCAGGATGAGATGTTGTTAGACCTTAGACATCTACCTGAGGAGCAGGCTGATAGTATTCGCAAACTGTGTCAGT
Organism: Anabrus simplex; assembly: GCF_040414725.1. Taxonomy (NCBI): domain Eukaryota; kingdom Metazoa; phylum Arthropoda; class Insecta; order Orthoptera; family Tettigoniidae; genus Anabrus; species Anabrus simplex. The sequence continues at coordinate 1,521,380,093 of NC_090265.1, forward strand.
CATTTCCCGAGGTGTTCTCTGATACTCTTGGTGTTACTGACCTTATTGAATACAAAATTGAGGTCACGGATTCGATTCCTGTCCGTTTTCCACCTTATAGGCTATCTCCACCTAAAATGAAGGCTCTGAAAGAAATTATTGATCAGATGTTGAAGGATGGTATTATTAGGCCCTCTAAGTCGGCGTATTCATCGCCTATTTTTCTAGTCCCGAAACCCCAAGGAGGCTTCAGGCCTGTCATTGATTACAGGGCTCTCAATCGGAAGGTGGTGTTGCAATCTGTGCCCCTTCCTGACCTTCATTCTTGTTTTTCATGGTTTCGTGAGGCCAAGTTCTTCACCATCTTGGACTTAAATCAGGCCTATAATCAAATTCCCCTTGCCGAAGAGTCTAAACATCTTACAGCGTTTGCTACGGACTGGAATTTATACGAATACAACCGCGTGCCTTTCGGGCTCCCCACCGGAGCAGCTGTACTCACTAGGCTACTAGATAGGGTCTTCTCCGACATCAAATTTGAGTACTTATATCACTACTTGGATGATGTCGTCGTATTTTCAGAGACTTTTGAAGAACATCTAGATCATCTGCGCGAAGTTCTCGATCGCCTTCGTAAGGCTGGGTTAACTGTTAAGTTGTCCAAGGTTGCCTTTGCTAAGCCCTCTATGTCATTCCTAGGGCATATTGTGTCACCCGATAGTGTAGCAGTCGATCATTCTAGAACACAGGCCATTCGTGATTTTAAACCTCCCAAGGACATTAAAGGCATCGCCAGGTTTATTGGTATGGTGAATTTCTTCAGAAAGTTCATTCCTAACTTTGCTAATAGAGCGGCGCCCTTAAACCTTCTTCGTAGGAAAGGCATCAAATTCGAGTGGGGACCTTCTCAACAAGCCGCTTTCGAAGATCTTAAATTAGCTCTCTGTAATGCCCCTGTACTTGCTATGCCTGATTTCTCGAAGAAATTCATCGTCCAAACGGACGCGTCGTCGTCAGCTGTAGCTGCAGTCCTTCTTCAAGAGACTGAACTAGGGAGGCGACCCATCGCCTATGCATCTAGGACATTGTCAGCTCAAGAAGCCAAGTATTCCATCTATGAGCTCGAAGGTTTGGCAGTTTTATTTGCCTTAGAAAAGTTCCGTCTCTATCTGGAACATGTCAAATTCGACCTGGAGACAGATAACCAAGCCTTAAGCTGGGTCTTAGGTAGGCCGCGTCGTACTGGTCGTATAGCCCGTTGGGCCATCCGTATTTCTGCCTTCCAATTCAATGTCAGGCATATCAGAGGTACCGAAAATGTTATTGCTGATGGACTCAGCCGTATGTTTTCTAACGACGTCGAGACCCATGAACCGGTCGACAGTTCATCACCTTCCGAGTCCATACTATCCGAGGTTAATGCCATCTTAACCGATGCTCCCATGCTCTTTAGGGATATCGAGAAATACCAACGTGAAGATCCTACGCTGGCTCCGATAATGGAAACCCTTTCTTCTGGGGAACATGTCGTCCCTTATGTTCTGAGGAATGGTGTTTTATGTTGCCCTTCGAGGCATGACAAGATGATGAAAGTTGTCGTTCCAGCTGTTCTCGTGCCTATGATCTTCAAATACTATCATGAGACCCCATTGGGGGGGCATCTTGGAATCTTTAAAACCCGTGAAAAGATTCGTGAAAGGTTCATCTGGAAAGGTATGGACGGTGAAATTCGTGAACTTGTAAAAGCCTGTAAATCTTGTTTGCTTAGTAAACCAACCATGTCCACTAAGGTAGGCCTTTTGTCTTCTCATCAAGCGTCGCGCCCCATGGAACGCCTGTATATTGATTATGTGGGACCCTTCCCCCAGTCAAAGGGGAATGCCAACAAGTTCATCTTTGTATGTGTAGATGGTTTTACTAGATTTTCCTGGTTATTTCCGACTAAGCTGGCTACCGCTCAGTCCACCATTACCTGCTTAAATTCTATTTTTGCTTCTTTTGGTCCGTGTCAATATATTGTATCTGATAATGCTAAGGCTTTTACATCTAATTTATTTCGTAAATTCTGTTTTGACTTATCAATATCTCATGTAACTACTTCTGCTTATTACCCGCAACCATCTCTGGCTGAACGGGTTAACCGTAATCTCAGGTCCGCTCTCATTGCTTATCATCATGAAGATCCTTCCAGGTGGGACACGTCCCTGCATTGGTTAGCTTTTGCTTTGAATTCGGCGGTTCATGAATCTCACAAGTTTACTCCAGCTTCTTTGATGTTCAAGTTTGTTCCCAACTCGCCGCTCTCTAACCTCTGGTCTCTGAGTGACATTCTGCCCGAGACAATAGATCCGGACAACATTAAAGATCTTTGGAAGAAGGCTAAAGCCAATCTTAAAGTGTCTCATGAAAAGGTTAGGGAAAGGTATGATCGTGGACGGAGACCCACCCCTTTGAAGGTAGGTGACCAGGTTATGGTCAAAAATTTTGTTCCCGCGGGCAAGCTTGCCCCCAGATTTCATGGGCCTTGTATCATTCTTGATTTTCTTACGCCGGTTACCTTATTGTTAAGTAATCCAGCCACCGAGAGGATATTTAGAGTTCACCTGTCCCAGGTGAAACCAGTGTAATTTCTGTGTTAACTTGCTTCATATTATTTTGAAAGGATATGAAGGTTATATATTTTTTTTTTTTGAGTTTCACTTTTAAGGCATTCTGCACTACCTATAATATTTTGTTTCAGATGTAAGCATTTTTGTAAAACCTGTCCCGACCCGTTAAACTGCCATCCTGTCCTTGCCACGGCCATTACCACGCTCCCGTCTCCTGCTCCACCTTACACTGTGGCTTCATAATATTTAATGCCATGGATATCTACACGCCGCTGGCCCCTCAACCTCTCCATAATGCCTGTACCCTCAATGAAGACGATGGTCCAACACAATTCTGCCGCCTAGCTTTAATGTTTCAGTGCCCCCGCAGCCGCGCAGCGCCGTGCAGCAACTGGGGAGGGGGATGGGCCCCCTCCTCTCCAGCGAGGCCGACATGTGCACGGCGAGCCGGAGCTCTCCTCCCGGCCAAGGCGGATGTGCGGCGCACGACCTGCTACTGGCCCGCAGCCTGTATATGTTCACCGCGGGCGCGGCGTGTTTCAACACCTCTGCTCCCCTCATAGTGCGGGCGAGCGGTATCTCAGGGTACTTAAGGGGTCCGAGCGGCCTCCTTTTGGACGCAAGCTGCAACGGCCGGTCTGGCCATCCAACTTCATCAACATCAACTACATGGACAGTTACTATAAGAGATAACTACACTTGGGAATTCAACAGCAATATTTGGTGGACATTGCAAATTTTTCCTTCACTTTTAAGTATTAAAAGCTTATCTTCAGAAATTCAACTTCTATAAACATAAAGACTTTACTTCACCTGCAACAACAAAATTTTGGAACCGAATTAAGAAATTTCTCAAATACTTCTGCAAGTTATCTTAATATCAACATCAAAACTTGGAACTTATTTTCAAACAAAAGTTTATGTTCTTCTGTGTTACCCCTTGGAGGAACTTTTGGGGGGGGGGAGGTCTGTACCGGGCGGTACACCTCCACACCGTTTATTTAAAAGTTGCGCCAGTTAAAACTCCTCTTCTGGAGGAAGTCTGAACTTTATCTACGGTCTTAATTTCCAAATTTCTCAGAAGATGTCACTACCTGGAAATTTTTGAGTTTGTGAACTGTGTCATTTTCGACGTACTTTTGTTTTGCTTGTATTAAGAGGTGTGAACTTTCTCTTCTAGAGGACACTACTGAAGATCAACAATAGTGCAACCTAGTGCGGAGTCAAAGAACTATTTTGTTGGAGAAAATTTAATTTCAGGAGTTTGTTCTTTGTTAAATTTCTTTCTGTCATTGTTTAAGTTGGCAATATTTACCCCTTTCTTCCCCTTGTTTTGAATGTATCCAATCACGAATTTCTTCAATGAATTTCTGACCAATCTGGTGTATCTTTCCCCAACTTGAATCTGTTGCGGGGTCCTACCCAATAAAATCTTTGTGGGAGGGTGTTTTCTTTCCCCTAACGCCTAGAATTTTCTGCGAGAGTATTTAAACTGCTGATTTTAGGGTCTCCGGGCCACTTCTGTTCCATCTTTCAGTGTATTAAGTACATAGCAGGAGGCGGGAAGCGCCTCTTTCCTCGGCTGCGATCTACTACCAGGTAATGGCCTATTAATAACTTCTTTTCTTGCTAGGTCGGCAGTTTAACTCTCGCGGCGGGTTCGAAGCGTTTTCCATCATGTAACCTTTTCCTAAAATGTAACTACTCTTTTCTTCTATTCTCTTGTAAAGCTACATAATGGGATAGAGAGTGCTAACCCTCTCGAGCTCCCACTCATATTGTTTTGAGGTGAACTTATTTCTCACAACCTATTCTTCGATAACGTAAAATTATTGTTCCTTTCTTAAGTCACCTCTGTAGTATGGGATTAGCCCTTGCATCAGTGGCGTAAGAGCCAAAATAGGTCTTAAAAACAAAGTGTATTAGGAGTGCAAGTTCGCCTCCTCTCAAATTGTTATTTTAGAGGTCATTTAATTAACATTCTTTTCGTTTAATAGACCTCAGTAGATTGGGTATTTTACCCCTGTGTTATGTCCGTTGAGGACAGCTTGAAGGTGGAGTTTAGTGTGGCCTGGGAGAGGCTTAAATTGGAGAGCGTGTCGCTCTTTTAAAAATTGTATGTTGTATGCCTCGAGGAGGTTTTTCAGTGTAATTTGGAGCAAGGGCTCCTAGGTATGAATGGGGTTTTCTGCCCCTCTGTTAAAATTGTGTTTGGGATAAAACTGAGCTGATTGCCCAAGCATTGTGAATTCGGGGCTCGAAGCCCAACTTCTGTAAATATTGTAACTACCTTTTTTGACTTGCTACTCTGTAACTGCCATGCTTGTTACTTATTTATTTTGAAAAAAAAATATAACCTTATTAAATTTTAAATTTTGTTTACATGCACTATATTTTCGTAGCTTGAGATCCATTCACGCCCGCACCTTCTTTCACCTCTACCTACCACCAAAACACGGTAACAATTATTACGGAGTTATCCGTGGTAGTTAGAGGTGAAAGAAGGTGCGGACGGGAATAGGTCTCAACTACAAAATTAAAGTTAAAACTTTAACAAAGGTTATTTTCTTTTCAAAATCAACGAATAACAACAACAGAGAAACAGGTACCAAGTAGCAGGAAAACAAGTTAATAAATTACATTTGCTGGGGTTCAAGCCCCGGGTGAATGATTAATGAGCTCCAAGCTCCACTTTACCAATAGTCAACCAGACCACCTGGGGCAGAATTCCCCTGAAATCAAAGAGCACTTGCTCTCACCAAATACATTCCGGCCTTCAAGAGGCACTCAAAACCTAATTTGAAACGGGCGAACTGGCTCCCAGTTACTCACGCCTATTTAAGGCATCCTCGACTTTTACAATCGCTTGCCTGCAGGCACAGCTTACAAATTTACACAGGGGTATCATGTACCCAACCTACTGGGCCTACTCAGGAAAGAAACAGGTTAATTACATGGCCCAAAATACCAAATTGACTGGAGGCGTCGTTTGCACTCCTAATACACTTTTTAAAACCTAAGTGGCTCTAGGCCGATATACAGGGGCTAATCCCAAGCTAGGGAGGTGACACGTATGAGAAAACTTTAATGCATAAGGAAGAGAAGAAACGGTTATGAAAACGTAGTCACCTCAATTTCAAAATGAAGGGGAGTTCGAGGGGCTGAAGCACTCTCTATCCCCGCTTTACAGTAAAAGAGATATGAAGTTTTTACATACACAGAAAAGTTAATTTACATTTTAAAGGAATTGGTTACATATTAAAGGTTTCGAACCCTCCCCGAGAGTAGACTGCTGAGCTAGCAAGAAATGAAGATGTTAACAGGCCATTACCTTGTAGATGAGCTGCTGCTTGAAGAAAGAGGCGCTTCCCGCCCCCTGCTATATATTAACACACTGAGAAAGATGTTACTGAAGTGGCCCCGAGACTGGAAAATCAGCAGTTTATATACCCTCGTGGAACATTCGAGACCTTTCATGAATGATAACAACCCGCCCACAAACTTTTATTGGCTACCAGCAAAAACTAATACACAAGATGAGGAAGAAACACCTTATTGGAGGAAAATTAATTACAGAAATTTATGATTGGCTAATTTCAAAACTGGCGGAAGGAAAGGATTTATATTGCCAACCCACAAACCACAGAATAAAATTTAGTAAAAATAAAACTTAGGAATACAATATTTCTTCAAAAAGGTTCATTCCATTGCACCAGAGTGTGTTACCATAGTTTTGGGTAGCGACATCTGTTAGAGAATGTTCAAACTTCTTGATACGGAGCAAACAAACACAAATCAAAATAGACACAGTTCAGAACACTTCAAAATTACCAAATTTACAGCAGTGACATCTTCCGGGAACCCGTTGAGTTAATACAGTTTGTTGAGGTTCAGGCTTTCTCCTGTAGAGAAGTTTCAACTGGCGGAATGTTTGAATTAGCGTCGTGGAGGTGTACCACCCGGTACAATTATTATTATTATTATTATTATTATTATTATTATTATTATTATTATTATTATTATTATTATTATTATTATTATTATTATTTCATTCTATTAATGTTTTATATTCAACCTCAGCCTCCGTGGCTCAGACGGCAGCGAGTCGGCCTCTCACCGCTGGATACTGTGGTTTAAATACCGGTCACTCCATATGAGATTTGTGGTGGACAAAGCGGAGGCGGGACAGGTTTTTCTCCGGGTACTCCGGTTTTCCCTGTCATCTTTCATTCCAGCAACACACTCCATTATCATTTCATAGCATTTATCAGCCCTTAATAAATTACCTTGGGAGTGGCGATCCCATTATAATAATAGCCCATATGTGGTTCATTCCCTGCCTGCTGCCATTTCTTGATGGATACAGTACTTTTGCATCCATCTCTTGGCACAGGCCAGAGTAAAGTGTAGCTTCCACCGAAGTCCCAGTCAACATCCTCGGCTGTGAGAATATGGAAGCTGTTGGGGTATGGATAGTGCTGAGTACTGACATTCAGAGCACGACTAGTGCATCTGAGTGTTATGAAAGGTGTTGTTCATAGGGTCAGTCTTGCTGCAATAGTACTTTTTTGACCCAGTGGGGAAAGCAATGGCAAACTACCTCACTCCACATCTTGCCTAGTACGCCTCATTTTGGTGCTACCATTGGTTTTTGGGGTTTCCTTATAACCGCATAACCTTTGATGGTGCTATTTGAGGATCCAACCAGCCTCTGGGCTGATGACCTAACAGACAGACAGATGGGTCATTCATTACATCCCTGACCCGGTCAATGACTGGAAAACAGGTTGTAGGTTTTCATTTTCATTCAACCTCAGATGTACTCTGCTGTATTATTTTATTCATTATATAAAAATAATCCGCCTCTGTGGTGCAGTGGTTAGCGTGATTAGCTGCCACCCCCGGAGGCCCGGGTTCGATTCCCGGCTCTGCCACGAAATATGAAAAGTGGTACGAGGGCTGGAACGGGGTCCACTCAGCCTCGGGAGGTCAACTGAGTAGAGGTGGGTTCGATTCCCACCTCAGCCATCCTGGAAGTGGTTTTCCGTGGTTTCCCACTTCTCCTCCAGGCGAATGCCGGGATGGTACCTAACTTAAGGCCACGGCCGCTTCCTTCCCTCTTCCTTGCCTATCCCTTCCAATCTTCCCATCCCTCCACAAGGCCCCTGTTCAGCATAGCAGGTGAGGCCGCCTGGGCGAGGTACTGGTCATACTCCCCAGTTGTATCCCCAGACCAAGAGTCTGAAGCTCCAGGACACTGCCCTTGAGGCGGTAGAGGTGGGATCCCTCGCTGAGTCCGAGGGAAAAACCGAACCTGGAGGGTAAACAGATGATGATGATGATGATGATGATATAAAAATAATAGTAATTGCAATTTTGTCTTATCGAGTTAAAGGAATGGGGGGGGGGGGATTATTAGGGCCCAGAGACATTGCAGTAGTTACATTCGGTCCTGCTTAAGGCAATGCATCAGAATGTGTAGCCGCAGGAAGTCGAAGAAGGATGGATCTATATACACAGTCAAGCTCCTGCGGCGGGACGTTTGGAAGATTTTTTCACTACTTCGTCGACCAGTGCCTGGGCAATCCACAAATGCCACTTGAGCTATAGAAATGTTGTGGAAAACGATACCGAACAGACAATAACGTTGAAGGAAGGAATTCTAAGTTCAACCACGCTTCAAGGAGTTGGTATTTTGTTTGAAAAAAAGAAGCTGAAACATCTGATTTTCATATAGCCATGATGGATATGATTCTCGAAGTTTCGAATAGAAGAAAGAAATTTTACATTTTAGACGAAAGAATCAATAAATCTACGACTAAATATGGGGAAACTGGAGAAATGGGAAAAGCTTTAGGACAATCTCTTACGTCATCAAAATGGACTGAAACCTTCTGTCGAAAAAGATGTAAATATTTACCATAGCAAAGTTTGTATATAATCAAGAAGGTACATATATGACAACGCAATAGCTACATTTAAAAAATTGCGCTAGGCGTAACTTTGGACGTGTTTATGGGGCCACCTGCTATATACAGAGTGAAGCGAAATTCGCGCACTCGGGCGTCGCAGTGCGACTCCTCACATGCCAACAATAAAAAAATCTCTCTCACAAAAGTTCGTCCTGCGAGTACATCCGGGAGAAAAAGGACGTTTAAGAGTGGCAATCTGGCAACACTGTAACCACATGTAGGGTAACTACCTCTGTCAGCATGTACTAGCCGTGCTGTGCAGTTGGTGCAGTGGATTGAGTTTTGGATTAGCATGCAGGAGGTCGAGGGGTCGATCCTGGTTTAAGGCGTATGTTTTTTATTTCGTAAATGTAGTCCAGTCCGCCTCTGTGGTGTAGTGGTTAGCGTGATTAGCTGCCACCCCCGGAGGTCCGGGTTCGATTCCCGGCTCTGCCACGAAATTTGAAACGTGGTACGAGGGCTGGAACGGGGTCCACTCAGCCTCGGGAGGTCAACTGAGTAGAGGTGGGTTCGATTCCCACCTCAGCCATCCTGGAAGTGGTTTTCCGTGGTTTCCCACTTCTCCTCCAGGCAAATGCCGGGATGGTACCTAACTTAAGGCCACGGCCACTTCCTTCCCACTTCCTTGTCTATCCCTTCCAATCTTCCCCATCCCCGCAAGGCCCCTGTTCAGCATAGCAGGTGTGGCCGCCTGGGCGAGGTACTGGTCATTCTCCCCAGTTGTATCCCCCGACCAAGAGTCTGAAGCTCCAGGACACTGCCCTTGTGGCGGTAGAGGTGGTATCCCTCGCTGAGTCCGAGGGAAAAACCGAACCTGGAGGGTAAACAGATGATGATGATGATGATGAAATGTAGTCCAGGTAGTATGATATATGGCATCTTAGTTGTCAACAGCGATTGCAGCGGGTCTTCTAGAAACCATTTGCACTTACATACTACGATCCTAGAAAGGCACGAACATTCGTTTTCATTGGTCAGCTTTGAAAGACGCCCTTTTCACGTCGTGGGCGTGAATTTATTCGCACCATTTCATCTACTAGGTGCGTTACAACGTGTTCAGCGTTACTAAATTTTGTAAATGTATGATTCATGTGAGGCCGCCTCTGTGGTGTAGTGGTTAGCGTGATTAGCTGCCACCCCCGGAGGCCCGGGTTCGATTCCCGGCTCTGCCACGAAATTTGAAAAGTGGTACGAGGGCTGGAACGGGGTCCACTCAGCCTCGGGAAGTCAACTGAGTAGTGGTGGGTTCGATTCCCACCTCAGCCATCCTGGAAGTGGTTTTCCGTGGTTTCCCACTTCTCCTCCAGGCGAATGCCGGGATGGTACCTAACTTAAGGCCACGGCCGCTTCCTTCCCTCTTCCTTGCCTATCCCTTCCAATCTTCCCATCCCTCCACAAGGCCCCTGTTCAGCATAGCAGGTGAGGCCGCCTGGGCGAGGTACTGGTCATTCTCCCCAGTTGTATCCCCGACCAAGAGTCTGAAGCTCCAGGACACTGCCCTTGAGGTGGTAGAGGTGGGATCCCTCGCTAAGTCCGAGGGAAAAGCCGAACCTGGAGGGTAAACAGATGATGATGATGATGATGATGATGATTCATGTGAGCTAAGAAACGGTGTCTTACTCTGTTGCAGTATGTAATGTCCGATGGAAATTAGCAAATAAAAGAGCGCGACTCAACCCAGCATCGAACCCTCGAACTCTTGCATGCCAGCCCATAACTCTATCCACTGCACCAACTGTACATCACAGATAGTGAGTGCTGACAGAGATAGTTACCCTACATGTGGTTACAGTGTTGCCAGACTGTCACTCTTCAACGTCCTTTTTCTCCCGGATATACTCGCAGGACGAACTTTTGTGAGAGACATTTTTTTATTGCTGGCATATGAGGAGTCGCGCTGGGACGCCCGAGTGCGCGAATTTCGATTCATCCTGTATATCTGCACGAGACTACACGGCATGCCCACGTCGAGGGCGCGCAATTCCGGCTGTGCAAACGATGAACCTTTCCGCACCTTTATGTATTAGGCCTACTTTGTGTTTTGTGAGGCCAGTTAGGGCTGCTAGCTCTGTATTCGGGAGATAGGTGGATTCGAATACCCCGTCGGCCATCGTCGAAATGATCTTCCGGAGCTTCCCACTTCAACTCCAGGCAAACGCCGAGTTCGTACCTTTCTCAAAGCCACGGCTGGTGTATCGGGAAAATACAGAAGTGGCGAGCTGAACATATCCTCGGACTCTCCTCTCACACGCTAAATGAATAAATATATGATAATATTGTATACATGCCGCGTGTTTTAAAACAGTACCATCATCATCATCATCTGTTTACCCTCCAGGTTCGGTTTTTCCCTCGGACTCAGCGAGGGATCCCACCTCTACCGCTTCAAGGGCAGTGTCGTGGAGCTTCAGACTCTTGGCCTGGGGATACAACTGGGGAGTATGACCAGTACGTCGCCCAGGCGGCCTCACCTGCTATGCTGAACAGGTGCCTTGTGAAGGGATGGGAAGATTGGAAGGGATAGGCAAGGAAGAGGGAAGGAAGCGGCCGTGGCCTTATGTTAGGTACCATCCCGGCATTCGCCTGGAGGAGAAGTGGGAAACCACGGAAAACCACTTCCAGGATGGCTGAGCTGGGAATCGAACCCACCTCTACTCTGTTGACCTCCCGAGGCTGAGTGGACCCCGTTCCAGCCTTCGTACCACTTTTCAAATTTCGTGGCAGAGCCGGGAAACGAACCCGGGCCTCCGGGGGTGGCAGCTAATCACGCTAACCACTACACCACAGAGGCGGACTTAAAATCGTCCACCATTGGAAATTCTGATATTCTGAGATTCGTCGTCCAGGTAACAAATTTGTTCGTTAAACTGTCCGCTGGAATTTGGATATTTTGAGATGACTCGTTAAATAAAACTCGAGCTCCGGATTATTTCCATATAAATTCTGGAGCACTCGCCACATTACTGCAGATTGTAACTTAGCTCCAACACTCTTTCATTCCTTCTTCTTGCTTCTCTTATCGCTGCTCTCTGATTCATGTACAAACTGTAGATATCTCAATTTTATCTGTACTTTTCTCCAATCGTATTCAGAATCTCAAACTCTCTTTATCAGTTGTCTTGTTTGTTTGTTTGTTTGTTTGTTTGTTTGTTTGTTTGTTTGTTTGTTTGTTTGTTTGTTTGTTTTTTGTCCAACCCTTGTCCCGTTTCTCTACGGGGTCGGGTGTAAGGTGAGATGAATCTGTCATGGCGGATTTTTTATGACCGGATGCCCCTCCTGACGTCAACCTCATCAGAGGAGTTAATGAGATGAAATGAATGACGTGATATATGATAAAGGGAGAGGGTGAAACCCGGTGCCGGCACATAGCCTACTCCTGTCGAATAGCACCAAGGGGTCCACTCAAGGTTTAACGTCCCCATCCGACGGACGAATCACCATCAACAGCGTCATTGCGGAGAGGTTTGGAATTTATTCCAGGCTTTTGGCACGCAGTCTAGTGGTTAGAAAATGTAGCCTATACCACCACCTCCCCTACCCTGCCGGCCAACTTTCTGATGGTGAAAATTTTTTCGACCAACGGGACTCGAACCGGCTAACCTCTGTGTCAGACCGTTTAGACATCAATGAGCATGGCCATCAGGCGGGCTTCTTTATCAATTGTCTTATATACATATAAACATGCCATAAAATAGTACTGGCTCTACTTTCCTTGGTTTTGTAAATTCAGTCTTACCGTTGTTCTACATCAATTATGAAAAAACGTATTTCTTCTTAGCGTTGTTCCGCAAGTTCAGGGTCCACTATATTCCTTTCGCGTAAACTATACTGAAACTTTTCTTACAAGTTGTTTTACGTCGCACCGACACAGATAGGTCTTATGGCGACGATGGGACAGGAAATGGTTAGGAGTGGGAAGGAAGCGGCTGTGGCCTTAATTAAGGTACACCCCAGCATTTGCCTGGTGTGAAAATAGGAAACCACAGAAAACCATCTTCAGGCCTGCCGACAGTGGGGTTCGAACCCACTATCTCCCGAATACTATACTGAAACTATAAGTGTGAAACACTTTTCAATCGGTCGAATATCAGTTTAAATAAGCTTATTGTTCTGAATTCCTCTGCTAATTTCACTGCAGAACACATTTGTGTGATGGCTCTGTCATCTGACGGTTAGCCCAGCCCTTGACCCCGATGACCGATGAACAATAAATTACTGCGCGCGACCGACCGGCAAGTCCATGACCTAGCTGGAGCGAGCGGGAGAGGACTGCGTGGTGGGGTTTCGCTAACTATACATTAAAAATAACGGTGTGTGTGTGTGACCGACAAACTTCGTCCTGACGTTTCAGCTCTCGCGTGCCCCTATGTGAGGTGTATCCCAAACGGAACCAGCGGATTTTCAGCGACGACCTGTGTTTGTCATTCTCTATAGAGTAAGCCTACCACCATCCTAAACGCAGGTCACTCTTCATCAAACACCTTGACTTCAGGCGTAGGAGTTTATAAGTGTTATCAAAATTGAAACACTACTTGAGTGCAGTAGAACAAAGTTAAAATTTATGGCAGCACTCCTCACAAGAATGAAGCACTTAAATAAAATGGAGATTCTAGAGAACAACCTTTAATGCAGATTATACAGAAAGGAGGTACAACTAGCCATAATATAATCTGCGCATGCGAGAGGTACTATATATTTCAGCATGCAATCATCGAACCAAAGGTGTCCGACTCCTTGGCTGAATGCTTAGCGTTAAGACCTCTATTCAGAGGGTCCCGGGTTCAATTCCCGGCCGAGTCCGGAATTTTAACCGCGTCTGATTAATTCTTCTGTCTAGGGAATACTCTCCTCTTAATATTCAAACAACACATCACACTACCAAACACCATAGAAACAAGCAATAGTGATTACTTCCCTCCACAGAGGTTTGTTGTCAGGAAGGGCATTCGGCCGTAAAACAGGACCGAATCCACATGTGCTCCGCAGTTCGCATCGGCGACTCCAAAAGTGTGGGGAAAGCGGTAAAGAAGAATTATCGAAGGAATTAAATACAGAGATTACTGGGACTAAATACTGTAACTATGAACTCAAGAATAGTGTATTGGTGTTAACTCAAAACAAAAAGCCTATAGGCTGCAGTGCCTCTGGAGCAATGATGACGGACACTTATTATGAAACAAAGTGTGTTTTCTAGAGTGGAAATCAATTCTTCTAACAGGGATACACAGTGAGGACATTTTTTTTTTTTGCTAGGGGCTTTACGTCGCACCGACACAGATAGGTCTTATGGCGACGATGGGATAGGCAAGGCCTAGGAGCTGGAAGGAAGCGGCCGTGGCCTTAATTAAGGTACAGCCCCAGCATTTTCCTGGTGTGAAAATGGGAAACCACGGAAAACCATATTCAGGGCTGCCGATAGTGGGATTCGAACCTACTATCTCCCGGATGCAAGCTCACAGCCGCGCGCCTCCACGCGCACGGCCAACTCGCCCGGTGGGGACATTTTGAAGTGTACCGATACGAGTACAATGTACAAGGCGACGTCGGATAGTATCGTCACAAGAAAGTTCTCGAGTAGAATTACAAATGAAGCTGATAAAAATGCGACGGCTTCAAATCTCCAGTATGGCCCATTTGAATGCCATCAGGAACCTGTATTGGAACCAAATGGCTTACATCAAAATAGGGGATTACGTTACTGAAGTGATCACGATATAAAAACGAAGTGATACAAGGTTGTAGCGTAAAATTCTTCCAATCCTTTTTTATTTATACTCTGAACGCATTTTCGAATTGTCATTGGTGAGGTTCATAAAGGAGTCTCACAACAGCAAATATCCTGCATGAAACTTAGATCTTCGTTCCCTATCAACTCTTCAAAACCAAACTGAGATGTACAGTATACTAAAGGAGTAGGCTCTTGATTCTCTGTTGACAACCTGGCCATAACATTACTAGTATCACGGATATGATTATAACTTATATGTTTTTACCTCTTGTTCATCATAATCTGTTTACCCTCCAGGGTCGGCTTTTCCCTCGGACACAGCGAGGGATCCCACCTCTACCGCCTCAAGGGCAGTGTCTTGGAGCTTCAGACTCTTGGTCGGGGATACAACTGGGGAGAATGACCAGTACCTCGCCCAGGCGGCCTCACCTGCTATGCTGAACAGGGGCCTTGTAGAGGGATGGGAAGATTGAAAGGGATAGGCAAGGAAGAGGGAAGGAAGCGGCCGTGGCCTTATGTTAGGTACCATCCCGGCATTCGCCTGGAGGAGAAGTGGGAAACCACGGAAAACCACTTCCAGGATGGCTGAGGTGGGAATTGAACCCACCTCTACTCAGTTGACCTCCCGAGGCTGAGTAGACCCCGTTCCAGCCCTCATACCACTTTTCAAATTTCGTGGCAGAGCCGGGAATCGAACCCGGGCCTCCGGGGGTGGGAGCTAATCACGCTAACCACTACACCACAGAGGCGGACTTTACCTCTTGTTATTTATTTTAATTGTTACTTAATTTCTAAAGAATTTGTTAACATTAAGTCACTTCTTCGTTCCATTTTATTATTTGTCTTCCTACCGTTGAAAGTTTATATTGTTACACTCAGTGTAAAATGGAGTACTTCGTACCTGTATCTGACGACTACTACTCTATAAATACCCAATTTCGCAGGTTCGATCCAGGCTCAGTCGATGGTATCTGAATGTGTTCAAACACATTTTTTTTTTTTTTTTTGCTATTTTGCTTTACGTCGCACCGACACAGATATGTCTTACGGCGACGATGGGATAGGAAAGGCCTAGGAATTGGAAGGAAGCGGCCGTGGCCTTAATTAAGGTACATCCCCGGCATTTGCCTGGTGTGAAAATGGGAAACCATGGAAAACCAGGGCTGCCGACAGTGGGGCTCGAACCCACTATCTCCCGATTACTGGATACTGGCCGCACTTAAGCGACTGCAGCTATCGAGCTCGGTGTGTTCAAACACGTCAGCCTCGCGTCGATAGATTTACTGGCACGTATAAGAACTCCTGTGGGACTAAACTCTGGCACATCGGCGTCTCCAAAAACCGTAAAAATAGATATTTTGACGTAGAGCCAATACCATTTAGTAATAATAATTGTACCGGGAGGTACACCTCAACTCCGCACATTCAAAATGAGCGCCTTAATGAACTCCCCTATTGACCACAATGTGAAATTGCTACTCCAGGAAGTTGAGACTTTAATCAAAAGATGTCACTACTGAAGTATTGAGTAACTGTGTTATTCTGAAGCTGCCTAAACTGACTGGTTTTATTTGCTGTGTGTTTGTTTACATCAAGAAGTTTGGACACTTTTCCACAGATGTCATTACCAAAAAACTATGGTCATGCACTCTGGTGCAAGGTAAAGGAAGTTGTTATTGAAAGATTTTTGTGTTTATAGGTTTTCTCAACTCTCATTTGTTTTTATATGTACTGTAATTCTAGGTTTGCAACACTTCTTTCTTATTCCCCCAGTTTTGAATCTGGCCAATGAAAATTTTCTGTAATTATTTTTCAGCTTATCCCAGGCTTCTTCTTGGTTTTGGGTGTAAAGTTTAAATTGACCAATAAAATTGAGAGGGAGTGTCCGGCTTAATCCAGAATCCTCTCGAACCTTCCCTGAGGGTATATAAACTGTGGCTTCATGGCTACCTTGTCTCTTGATCGTCGTCTTTCTGAGTGTCTGTGTTAAGGTAGGAGGCGGGGAGCCTCTTTCTTCAGCAGGCAGAACATCTACAAGGTAATGGCCACGTAAATTCTTTCTTTCTTGCCGTCTCCGCAAATTTATCCGAGAGGAAGGTCCGATTCTTTAACTATGTAACAAACTTTTCTAAAATGTAAATTTTCTTTCGGCTAATGTAAAATTCCATAAAGTCTTTAACTGTAAATCTGGGCTAGAGAGTGAGTTACCCTCTCGAGCTCCCCTTCATCTTGGTTTGAGGTGACTACGACTTCGTAACTGTTTTCTTTCCTGTAATGTATTACAGTTCTTTCCATGCGAGCAACCTCAGTAGTTTGGGACTAGCCCCTGGTTCATCGGCCTGAGAGCCCTGTTAGGTTTTAATATTTCTTTATCTGGGAGCGCAGTGTACGCCTCCATTCAGTTTTGTTCGGGCCATTTATTTAACCTGTTCTTTTTCCGCAAAGGCCCATTAGGTTGGGTACTAGATACCCCTGTGTAAAACTATTTCCTTTTGTAAATCATGCCTTGTGAGGCCTGAAAGTGTAAGATTTTGATGTAATGTTGCCTTGAGTGGGCAGTAAGAAATCGAGAGCATGGAAGCTCTTTTCAAAGTTTTGTAATAGTAAGGGTTGTCTCTGGAAGGCTAAAGATTGTAACTTGTGTAGCAAGTGCTCTTGTTTTTGGGAGATTTCTATTTGTGTCTGAATAATACCGCTTCTGAAATTGTGAACTAAGGGCTTGAAGCCCAAAATTGTTAAATGCCCTATCCTAGGGTTTTTCTGTTTTAATCCACAAATTTGTCATTGTTCTAAGTGTGATATTCTAAAGAAATATAACCTCTTAAAGTCTTAATTCAATTCTTGTTATTAACTGTGATTAACTGTATATTTTTCTTCTAAACCGTTCTTATACTTTTAAATTGACCACCCGCCAAGTTAATTTAGAAATGTATCACGTGATAACCATATGAAAAACTCAAATTATTAAATTAACCATTCAGATTTCTTGAGTTACATTCCCGACATGATATTAAGTTCACGTGTATCGTGATAATTGTGTAATGCCGCCATTTTCTACACTGAAATAGTAACAGCAGTCGATAGGATAAGATTTTGGGTGGGTGACTAAAAGAAAAGAAAACATGAGAATCTGGATAAATGACGTGTTACCTTTAATCTCACCTCGATTCACTAAATTTTGAATCGTAACCTCTTGGTGAGAAGCTAGCATAGGCCCCTATTACACTAGGACACTGGTGGCGCTGAAGATGTCGCCAACGCACTACTTCACTAGAGACTGGTGTTGCCACCAGAAATCATGTATAGATCCATTTTAAAAGATGTCGTCTACAAGTGAGGATCTACATTTGCTAGTTCTGCTTATAACGTGATTTTGTTGATTTCTAAATGAAACACCTTTCAAAAAAAATTATTCAGAATTGAAATTCGCTGTTCTCAAGTTAGGACGATGTTCGCAAAATTAAATATTTCTAAAATTTTCTTGTCAGCAACATCCTTGCCCTCAAAATCAGGTAAGAAATACACCATAATTTCGTTCCACGCATTTATTTGGACATTTCTATGACTGCACTCGTCGGTTGCATTGTTCCAGGTTACTGGGTATTTTTCAACTTGGGCTGTTAAGTCCTCTGTATTCGCTTGCTTATGTATTAAATTAGCAAACCCTTTCTCCTTATCCCCAGCACTACTCTTCTTCATAACGTTTCCCTCTGCCATCATGAGCACAATACTGAAAGGAGAGCAACTTGAGTGGAACTGATTGAGGAAGAGCGGGTTTGGAGGGGGTATTGATCACAACCAGGTGGCGCCACCAGTGTCCTAGTGTAATAAGGGCCTATTCATGTCATTGAGCTATTTTGCTTTCTAAAGATGAGGAAATATTGTAAGCTGCAGTGACAAAGGCAATGACGTCACACGGAAATGTAGTTGCTCGTCTCTTTCAGAGAAATTATAAATTTTTTAAGTACTACTTGTTGCTGAAGTACCGTACGCTCGAACCTATGAAGTGGGACATTTGAAATGTGTCATCATTATTATTAAAAAGGCAAGTATAAAGATAAAACTAAACTCGTGGACTATACAAATTAAAGGCCTCAGATTCGCTAACACAACTGCTACTCAGGCACGTAAGTAATGAAGTGAATCGTCTTGACGAATTTCTCTGCCATATTTAGTGGCTTTCTTTCCCGAGTTCGTTACATCTTTTATCAGACAGCTCCTCAGATGACCTCACGAAGTTGAAAGTACTCCGTTCCAAAACCACGATTAAAATCCTTGGATGAGTTGGAAATCGAACAGGGACCTTCTGGTAATAGGCAGGAACACTTCCTGTAGACCATGGATTTGGCGATGTCAATAATACATACGCACATACATACTTCATTACAGACTGTTTTACCTTCCAGCGTTCAGTCTACAAATCTCTATGAATGATCTATTTCTCCAACCCTCTGTTTGCAACTAGTTCTGGGGTCTCGTTTAGCACAATATCTCTGATCTTTAAATCATTAGGAAGAGAGTCTAACTATCGTAGCCCTGGTCTTCCTCTGCTTCTCTTACATCCATAGCCGACTCCATTCGTCCTGGGCAACCAATCTTCCTCCATTTGCTTCACAATATCCCACCACAGCAGAGTCGTTCTGAAAACAAACCGGTACGAAGATAATTTCGACCAAGAACTCACTTCTTTCTCACATATTTAAACATTTATTTATTTATTTATTTATTTATTTATTTATTTATTTATTTATTTATTTATTTTCGTCTCAAGGTTCTTTCTGATTCCCAATTAACTTTCGTCTATTGGCCAGTTTAAGTAAATGGAATAATTTCCAGAGATTTGCGGTTTTTATTTCTGCCTGACGGAAATACAAACTACATAATAGCTAGAGAAAAGGGATAATTTCATCTCGAACACGGAAAGAGTTGAAACATTACAGTGATATAGATATGTTTTTGCACTCATGAGTAAGCTATATTAGCCATCTTGTACAGCACCTCATCGTCACAGAGAAAATGATTCGAAAGCATCACACTACAGTCCCGTAGGTTCCCCCTCCCACTAGACACTAAACAGCTGATAACAGCTCCAAGGAAGTGACGTCATTAACGGTCATGTATGGAGCCTCAATCACCTAGATCACAGTGGGAACCCGACAACTTTCTTAACAAGATCCATCGGGGTAGCTCTAATAAGCTGAAATAAGAACGGAATGTCCGCAACTGTACCGAAGTCCGAACTTCGAATCTCGGCACTGACTTTGGTATTCACGTTGAATCATTCTGTAGATCTAATGGAAAACTGTCAAGTTTGTGATTATACTTCAGGAGGATGTTTTCTTATGTCACAATTTGTTGTAAAGCTGCAAAGTTGATAACACAGGATTCTAGTACCTTAAACGTAGGGCCAACGACGAAATTCACAACACACGCCAAAGGGTCTCCTAGTGACCGACAGCGCTGTAGTCCCAAAACTCTCACAGGGGGAATCCGCCAAGTGTAACCTGATTTGCCAGAAACTTCGGTAAGTGAAAGTGAGATTCAAATAAGTGAACACGTGTTTCGGCTTACTCGTAGACACTCGACCGTTCCCGAGAAAATAACGGTCGAATTTTCTGATGTGCTGTATCTGCCTATTATTACGTAGATTTTGTGTTTGTTTTTTATTTACTTTTCACTTACGTCTAGCCGCTGACAAGTGTGGTGCTTGCATCGTTGGAAATCGGCTACATTCGGCCACACTCGTTACCCGCCCCGCGCTTTCTTTGTGGTGATCAACGATGATAGTTTCGGCTGCGGTCGGGTAAGTTCGGCCGTTGCCTACGAGGTTGCAACGGTTCGGCTGACAAGTGTGGTGCTTGTATCGTTCAAAGTCGGCAATATTCGGAGCCCCGATGCTAGTTTCGGCTGCGTAAGTGGGTGTTCCGTGTATCAGCTGCATTCGCGCCAATAATATTGTTACATAGTTTTCTGAGTTTTGTCTCTCGTGTGTGGGTTATGTTGCTGTTTTCTGCTACGTATAACGTGTACAGTTGATTAGTTAGTTTTCTCAGCTTTTACCTGTGTTATGTGAGTAAAGATTTAATTATAGTAATACTGCTGCTATTTGTGCTACTGTATATCTGCCTTGTGTGAATATTAACGTACTATTTGTGCTTATATTATAGGGTAGATATCATGTTTAAACAACATAATTATTTAATGACAACATGGATCGCTTTGCATACAGTCATTGCGCTAAGACTTTTAGTCACAATAAAACTTTGGTGAAGCATATAAAGCTGAAGCATTCAGGTTCGAGTACACAGTTTATCGGCAATTTATGCGATTTTAGAACCGACTCGAAATTTTCCTTGACGCGTCATTTGAAAGGGAAACACTCATCACCAAGGTCAGAAAGTAATTGTAATGTCAAGTGTCCACTGTGTAACGAGACTCGCGCTACAAAACATGATATTATACAGCACTACACATCAGAGCACGAGGTATCTATCGTGAATACAACTATCAAGTTTTCGAGTGAAGAGGAGTTCTATAAATGGAAAAATGAAACCGAAAAAGAAGAAGTCTGTGAGTTTGTAATATGACGATCAAAATATGTTAATAAGAAAGAAGGGTGTGCAAAAATATCATTTAGATGTTATCGGGATGGTGTCTTTAAGACTGAAAGCAAAAATATACGCCACTGTAAAATGTTAGGGAGCAACAAGATTAATGGACATTGTCCCGCAAAAATTGATGTAAGCTTTCATTCGTCAGGCGAAGTAACAGTTTTGTACTGTAAAACTCACGTAGGTCATCAACCAGAGTTAGGTCGTCTAAGACTATCACAAGCCGAAAAAACTGACATTGCAGCCAAGATTGCAATGCAATTTCCATTCAATAAAATACTAGATGATATTAGAGATTCCTTAGGTGTCTCAGGGCTAGAACGAATCCATCTACTCACTAGAAAGGATATTTCTAACGTAGAGCAGCAGTACAGTTTAAAATCGCCCGCAGTTCGACACAAAAATGACTGTACGTCTATCGAATCGTGGATTAATGAGATGGAGATTGCTCGTGATGTCGTGATGTTTTACAAACCGCAGGGCATTCTTCTAGAAACCCATCCTCAACTGCAAGCTGATGACTTCATTCTTATTATGATTAATGAAGCACAGAGGGAAATGCTTCGGCAGTATGGTAACGATTCTGTATGTTTTGATGGTACTCATGGCCTCAGCAATTATGGATTTGAACTTACAACTCTTCTCGTTCTAGATGATCTTTCTCAGGGATTCCCATGTGCTTTTATGTTTTCAAGTAGAAGTAACACATGCGTTATGACACTGTTCTTATCTGTTACTAGCAAGATACCCGTGCTTCGCTACGGTATTATACTGAAATTTATAATTGAATGTTGTTTTAGATATATAATCAGCCGAAATTCGCGATCTGAATCGTTTTCTAATAGATTATGGCAAGTTTCCTCCCATTTTTCAATCTTTATTTCCAGCAATCGATTTCGTACTTCCCAGGCTAGGTCCAGGTATTCCAACCTGTCAGTTGGGTCCCTAAATCTTTGCCATGTTTTCTTATAAGCATTTTTAATATGGAACAAATCCTTCAGGAGATCCGTCCAGGACCCGTTTCCACCGCGGTCCGCACATTTGACGACGGTCCAGAACATTATTATTATTATTATTATTATTATTATTATTATTATTATTATTATTATTATTATTATTATTATTATTATTATTATTATTATAGATGTTCTGGACCTCACAGCAAGATGCAAGACCGCTACTTGGCGGTAAATTACATCTGCTGCCATTGTTATTGTTGAGAATGTGACCAGCACCAATGTCGCGCGTAGGCAAGTGTGCGGGATTTCTGGCGATACGAATGACATACTTCCGTGCATTATTGACCTTATTATAGAGGTGAACAATTGGACGGTCAATCTCATTCCTATCGTTTATTTCAAATGTGTTTAAATTTTTATTCATATGCCAGGAGAATCTACTGTAATATAAGAACGTTCTCCGAAGGAAAAGTTGGCTGTTGAAAACGAACCCAGGAAAGATTAAAAAGATCGGTTTATGATCAGAATAAGTACATCGAAAATATACAGCCTGTTTCCAGTCATTCGACAGGGTCAGGAATGGAATGAATAAAGCCCCATCTAGCGGCAACAGTAGGAATTGTGCCGGCTGCCGAAGCACTCCTCTGGGGCAATGATCGATGAATGACAAATGAAATGAAATATTGGACAGTGTTGCTGGAATGAATGATGACAGGGAAAAGCGAAGTATCCCGAGAAAAACCTGTCCCGCCTCCGTTTTGTCCAGCACGAATGTCACATGGAGTGACCGGGATTTGAACCACGGAACCCAGCTGTGAGAGGCCGGCGCGCTGCCGCCTGAGCAACGGAGGCTCCTTATAAGTACATTATGAACAGCAAAATCAATTGGTCTCACCTCCTTTTACACCCCACCGCCGTTAAGTTTATTTACCCCCCCCCAAAAAAAAAATTAAAAGAAGGAGTGTTTCTTTATGTTTAAAGGAGATTCCAAACCCCAATGTTCACGTCTATTACCTTGAGTTTTGAGATATAAGTATCCCCATAAAAATAATTCGCTTTTTTTACTTCCTTTTACACTTCTCCCCCCCCCCCCCCCCCTTAAGTGAATTTTCCGGCAAAAAATACTTGTTTCTTTAATAGTAAAGGATCTTCTAAATAGAAATTATCACGACTCTAACTTCTTCAGTTTTTGATTTATGTGTCCTCATGAAAGGAATTCAACTCCTTTCCACTCCCGCCCCCCAAGATGGTTTCCCCCATAATACGCGTAATTCTTTGTTTTTAAAGGAGATCAAAATACCAATTTTCACGTCCGTAACAACTTTAGTTTTTATTAGATGTATGTATTCTCATACAATTAAGTCAATTCATTTTAGAACTCTTTCCCCCCACCCCCTTTCATTGGATTTTCCGAGAATACGCGTTTCTTTATTTTTAAAGGAGATCCCATATACAAATTTTTAGTTCTGTAATATATACAGTTTGTGAGATATATGTATCCTCATTTTAGGCATTCAAACCATTATTCAACCTTTTACACCCCTCCTATTGGGATTTACAGAAAACGAAAAAATACTTATTCCTTTACTTTTAAAGGAGATTATAAATACCAATTTTTACATCTGTAAACTTTTAAAGTTTTAAGATAGAGACACATTCATTTTAAAAATTCACCCCCCTTTTCACCCCCCCCCCATTATCCGGATTTTTCAAAAACGAAAATATAAGTGTTTCCTTATTTTTAAAGTGGATCCCCAATACCAATTTTCAGGTCTGTAATATCTTCAGGTTCTGAAATATAAGTAGCCTCGTTTAAGGCATTCAACATCCTTTTCACCCTTTTCCACCCTTCCTATCGGGATTTTCCGAAAACAAAAAAACGTGTTCCATTATTTTTAATGAAGATTCTAAATACCAATTTTTACATCTCTAAACTTTAAAACGTTTGAGATATAGATGCACTCATTTTAAAAATTCACCCCCCTTTTCACCCTCGCATTAATTGGATTTTCGAAAAACAAAAAAATATGTTTTTCTTTATTTTTGAAAGCGAACAAAAGTACCAATTTTGAGGTCTGTAATATCTTCAGTTTCAGAGATATATGTATTCTCTTTAAAGGCATTCAACACATTTTTCACCAATTTTCAGCCCTCCTATTGGGATTTTCCAAAAACAAAAAAATACGTTTTCCTTTATTTTTAATGAAGATTCTAAATACTAATTTTTACATCTCTAAACTTTAAAACTTTTGAGATATAGATGCACTCATTTTAAAAATTCACCCCCCTTTCACCCTCGCATTAATTGGATTTTCCAAAAACAAAAAAATATGTGTTTCTTTATTTTTCACAGCGATCAAAAGTACCAATTTTGAGGTCTGTAATATCTTCAGTTTCTGAGATATAAGTAGCGTATCCGGATTAAAGGCATTCAACCCCTTTTTCACCCTTTTTCACCCCTCCTATTGGGATTGTCTGAAAACAAAAAAATACGTGTTTCCTTATTTTTAAAGAAGATTCTAAATACCAATTTTTACATCTGTAAACTTTTAAAGTTTTGAGATATAGACACACTCATTTTAAAATTTCACCCCCCTTTTCACCCCCTTAGAGACGGAATATCCAAAAATCCTCTCTTAGCGAGCACCTACATCTTAATATGAATCTATGCCCAAAATTTCATTTCTTTATGTCCAGTAGTTTTGGCTCGGCGATGATGAATCAGTCAGTCAGTCAGTCAGTCAGTCAGGACAAGCTACTTTATATATATAGATAAGAAATGCACTGCCAGAAGCCTTGCAACCAAGAGTATTTATGTCAGATATGGCAGAAATGTATTATAATGCTTGGTCTGCGGTAATGCTACCTCCTGAATTTCGCCTATTTTGTACATGGCATGTTGATCACGCCTGGCGAAAAATTTTTTCAAAAGTGAACGGTCGCGAGAAACAGGTTGAAGTGTACAAACTGCTGCGGACTTTACTAGAAGAGAGGGACGAGGTGGCATTTTCGAAAATGATAGGACAAGTCTTAATCATGTTGAAAAATGACCCAAGCACCAGGGCTTTTGGTTTGTATTTCGAAAATGAGTACAAACCGTGTGTTTCGAATTGGGCCTACTGTCACCGCCTGCATTCTGGACTAAACACAAATATGCATCTTGAACGAATGCATGGTGTATTGAAACACATTTACATGGGTGGAAAAAAACCTAAGAGGTTGGATTTGGCAATTAATACGCTTATGACTTTTGTGAGAGATAAACTCTATGATAGACTGATTCACATACACAAAGGTAAAATTACCAGCAAATTGTCGGCGATCAGACAACGACACCAAAGCTCACTGCTGCTATCTGAGGAAAGTGCTGTCTGCGAGGGAGAAATATGGAGGGTTTCATCACGAAACAGGAACGAAATTTACGAAGTGAGGAAGATGGACAAACCGAGCTGCAGCTGTAGTTTACAATGTACTGAATGCAAAGCATGTGTTCATCAATACATCTGCGGCTGTCTTGATTCATCTATTAAATTCAATATGTGTAAACATATTCATCTTGTCTGCAGAATGATACCAACAACTACAGAGGGAGGAGACATGTCTTCAGAAAGTAGCCTAATTATTCAAGAACAGCCACACACTGAGGAGCAAGATATTATTCTTAGACAGTTACAAACTTCAGATGTCACGAGAAAATGTACAAACATAGAGCAAAGTAAGGCAAAACTTCTACATGCATTCAAAGAAATTCTCGATCAAGCCGACTGCGAAGAAGACATAGATATTATTCAGAGACAAATTAAGCCCATTATTCCAACTCTTCAGGCCCGAAAATCAAAATTAACATTTCTATCTACGCCAGAGTCTGCTGCAGCAAAAATCACTAAATTTGAACCTCAAAGGAGGCTATTTTCAACCAAGAAAGTTCAAAAGAAGACATGTTTATCTCTTTCTAGACCTACAAATGATGAACAAGATAATATTGCAGCACAGTTGTTGATACTTCCGGAAACTCAGTCGAACGTTGGTGTATATCTCTAATCACGAGACATTTTACAGTTACATGTTAGTGACATTATTGTGTATATTACTTTTTTATACGCACCGTTTTATTTCTGAAGTGGAACTATTTTTAATATTACGTTTGATTTAGTGCGTTAGGAGACTGCTCTCTTTTCTTCCCTGACAGTTGCTGTACTCTATCGTGAGAATGAAGTGACTAAACTGTGTGATTTTAACGTAATATTGTGTAATTTCTTAAGTGCAACTTTTTAAATAATAGCCTACGTTTGATTAGTGCGTTACGAGACTGTTCTCTTTTCTTGAGTGACTAACAGTAGGTGTACAGTACTCTGCCGTGAGAATCAAGTAATCAGGCTGTGATTTTGCCGTCATATTATATGTAATTTAGTGTATTGGGAGACCGTTCTCATTTCTGAGTGACTAATTGATGTATTATTCCATGAAAAAGAGGTGCCTAAACTGGGTATTCTACCATGAAAATATATCCGCAAGCCTTCCTTTCAAATGCCACGTTGCTCGCGCGTGTCCGCTCTTGATGTTGCTCGTACAGTAGTGCGGGCGAGGCCTGTAACGAGTGTGACCGAATATAGCCGATTTTCAACGATGCAGGCACCACACTTGTCAGCGGCTAGACACAAGTAAACTCTCACAGGGGGAATCCGCCAAGTGTAACCTGATTTGCCAGAAACTTCGGTAAGTGAAAGTGAGATTCAAATAAGTGAACACGTGTTTCGGCTTACTCGTAGACACTCGACCGTTCCCGAGAAAATGACGGTCGAATTTTCTGATGTGCTGTATCTGCCTATTATTACGTAGATTTTGTGTTTGTTTTTTATTTACTTTTGTCCATTGACGATTACTGCACGAATGGTTTTGTTCAATGTACTTTGAAAATTTCTTCTTCTTTTCCTACCGCTTTTTCCAACACCCGTGGGGTTGCGGGTGTGAACCGCGTCGCACATGTGGAATTTGTCCCTGTTGTGGCTACTCCGACCACTACTCTTATACTTACATCTCCTTCACACAATATAAATAACATTTGTTTGAGCGCCAGTTGCTTTTTAAGAAAAACAACAAAATTCGGTAGAGCATACCTCTTATATCAATTATCTCAAGGCATGAGGTGATAAACTCACATATCTGGCAATATACAGGGATATGGATCAGGACAATATTAAATTACTGTTGCATTTCCACAATTGAGGATTGTACATGGAACTGGAATCACTTATTATAATTAAAAATAAAACTGAGTTTCTGACTAAATTTACGTCACAATGAACAATCATTTACGTCTTTTAATTTAACAAAAGAAATATATCGTGAGATTTGCGGTACAAAGAAAAGAAAAATTTAATCTAAACAAAAAAAGCTATTGGCATGAACTTGAAGTGAGATGTGATATCGCCGCTGATTACACTCTTCTTCATGTTATGAATGCATAACATGTCTGATGCTTTAATTACCTGTTGTCTGCATACACCGCTGTTGAACTTGAAATTCTTGGGAAAACCTGTGAGCTGAAGTCGGGAGCCGTCTGTTGTAATCTTCTTATATAACAAGGAGTTGGCCTACATACCATGTACGCGTGTAGGGAGCTCCAATGTAATTACGTCCACTCAATATATTTTAAATAATTGGAAAATATTATTGAAACATCTTGTCAAGTCCATCCTCACAAGAAGATGATGTTTCTTTATCAGCATAGTACCCGTCTCTGCTCGGATACAACCACCACTTGTAGACCTCCTCGATTATTACTTCTTCAAACACAACTCTTAGCTCTGACCATCACACTAAGACCACTTCTTCCATTTGATCCATCTGACTGTTACATATGATCTGCACGATATCAACTGCTTATGAACTGAGTAAGAACAGATGAACTGAGTAAGAACAGAATACCTCTCCCCACCGTCGCCTTGACTTTATATCACCTCGCGATGACGACTCATCTCCCCACTCACTGTTCATCCCTTCCACTTCCACATACAGTAGCTGGCGAATACTGACACATGGTCGCAATCACGTGTCCACGCACTGATGTCATCAGTCACGCGCTGTCTAAGCGTACCCAAGCGGAACAAGAATGACTAGGCCGAATGCGTCACCGGGAAATCTCCTTGTACACAACATTCCCAGTTAAACATAGCCTCGATTGCAAAATACTATGCCAGCTCATCTAGCCAAAGTTACAAGCCACAGCATGACAATATGAAACCAACAAATCTCACTTACTACAATACAGAATAATTACAAACATATTCACTTAACCTATGATGAAATACAATAATATACGTGATACCTAATTATTACAGTCTAATTGATGAGAAACAGAATATATAAAATCTAATGAATCGGGTTAATAATAATAATAATAATAATAATAATACTAATAATAATAATAATAATAATAATAATAATAATAATAATAATAAATACTGAATGGAATCTGTAACCCTGTTGTACGGTTACAGAACGCCTCCCTCATGAAATAATCGATTAAATGAATCGATTGATTCATGAAATATCTACACAATCACCTGAAATCGAGTACACCATAGATACATGTATAAAAATGCCCTTTACAAATTTGGTACATAGTATCATCCATCTGGATGTTCGTTGTTACACATATAAAACATTTATCAATTATCATTTTCACTTTGATTATACAGTATTATTTACATACAGATTACATTTCTTTCTCACTTCTGTCGTTTCAAACGTTCATTGAGTGTTCAAAAGTAATTCTCGAAGACATTTCATTATATACACTGTCTCCAAGCACTGGAGTTTATTGCACTGCCGTGCCTCACTTATTATCACAACACACGCTAATTTCACTGAAGTCCTGTTCGCAATGCCAGCTTCATAAAATATGGTGAATTAACATAATAATGAGAATTAATCAACAAACTCACATGATATATTTCTTAAGATTTCTTATATTGTCTGTGCCTACGATATTTCCTTCCTTGTCTTCTAATGAATAAGCACATTTCCCAATCCGTTTCACTACGGTGAAGTATCCCTGATATAACAAGAAAAACTTAGAAAATTGACCAGCTTCTGCTGATGACGGGAGTGGCACTCTGAGTAAAACCTTGTCACCAAGCTCAAATTCATCCAAAGTAGTCCTACAAAAGTTGAGTTATCAATAACATTAAATTTGTGTTCGTAAAGATGTGTTCTACCAGGCCGGTCACTAAAAACATCACTATGTGATATCAATAATTCACACAATTCGTCCTTCTGACTTTCCGCTAAATTACATTTCTCCACTGTCTCATACAATTCATCTCTAGAATCTCTCTGTATAGACACATGGCAGACATCAATATTTTTCCTCATATTAGGAATTTCACAAGATCCTTCCGTACTAGAACACACTTTATTCTCACTAATTTCTGACAAAACATCATATGGTAAACTGACTTCCCTGCTACTCTTTCCCCAAATAAGATTGACATTACACAGATCAAAATTTAATTTAGCCTTGTGACACGTTAACCAGTCAGTACCTAAAATAACGGCATAAACTAAATTAGGCACAACTAAGCATGGTTGGAAAATACATTCTCCACTTATGCTAATGGGGACAGCTATTTGTTTATTCACTCTTTGAGACTTGTTTCCAACAGCTGTTACGATGAACGTATTCCTCACTGGAATTTCCGCTACCTCATACTTCTCTCCTAAAACTTCCTCATACAGCTTGTAATTTACACATGGCTTCTCACTACCAGAGTCCAACAAAATCTTAACTTTTCTGCCCCATATCAGCAGTTCAATCGTCGGTGTAACAGTAACACTACTTAAATTATCCTCATTACTTAATATAAGATCACTTAACAAATCTTGCCTTATATCTAAATTTAAATTACACTTATAAAATTTATTGTCTACGATTAAGTCGTCACTTAAAATATTTGAATTATTGCTACTTAGGTCACAATCATGTTCACTTACAACTATAGGCTGGTCGACATTGACATACTTATCTACCTTATACGTGAACTCACCATTTACGGACTGTCTCAGTGACCTGTTTATACAGTCCGTTGCGCGTTTAAAGTACTTGGTTCGGTTACGACTTGTTGGTTACACACCTCAGTCGGCCTCCCCTGTTGCCTATTTCCTCTAGCGTCATTATTATTATTATTATGGCCTGTATTCTCCCGCCTCCCAGCTTCTGGTTGATTACCATAATCACGCCTCCCAGTCCTGAAATTTTCCGAACTATTTTGATAATTTCTCTCCCTGTGGAAATTATTATTAGGTCTCTCCTGATATTCTCTTCTGTAGTTACGACTATTCATAGTCCTGTCCTGATTATTAGATTGGTTACTCCTTCCTTCTACATTCCTATTTAGTGTTCTACTATTATTCAAGCTACTACCTAAAGCATCAAAACTTTCCAACAAAATCTCCATTTCCTTAATAGTCTCCACTCTTTGCATACAAACAGCTTCTCTTATTCTATCGGGATAGTGCTTAGCCATAAGTCTAACTATATCAGCCTCAGGTCCAATACATTCTAAATTTCTCCACACCAAAACATGAGCTAAAAAATATTCTGTCATTCTTACACCCTCGTTAGAATTATACCTGCCAAACATTACTCTCTCTCTCTCTCTCTCTACTCTGAACACCTTCACTCCAAAATTTAGCTATGAATTTTTCTTTAAATTCAGTTAGACTAGACATCGAGCTTTTATATACTTGAAACCAAGACTTAGTCTCTCCTACGAAAGCATTAGATAAGATCTCCAATACAGTTTCCCAGCTAATAATATTGTCTCTTAATTGAACAGCAAATTTCTTCTCTACTACTCTCATAAATTCCATCGGGTTAAATTCTTTCCCAGAAAACTTAGGTAAATCATGATCTCTAGTGATTAAACCATTATTTACAATTATCTCACGTACATTCTTACTATCACGCACTTCTTGCTGGAGTACTCTCTGGCAACTCAGAAATTTTTCTTCCACTGTTTCCTCAGTCTTTTCTTGAATTTTTCTTAATTCCTCCAACTTTTTTTCCGATTCTCTCACCTTCTGTGATAATGATTTCTGCTCACTCCCTAGATCACCTACTTCTCCAAGTTTTCTTTCCACCAGTTCTACCCTACTAATACATTTCCTAGTTTCTTGCCCCACTGTATTGGTTATCTTTTCAAACCTTTCTTCTACTAACTCATTGATTTCTCCTTTATTAGACTCGATCTTGGCGCCTAATTCATCAATCTGTTTGATGCATGTCTCACTAATTTGTTCTATTTCCGCATGGAGATTGCTCCGACCCAATTCCATCTCAGCTCTGATGTCACTACACTCCTTATTTACTTTACTTTCTAAATTATTAATTTGCTTACTTATTTCTAACACCTTATGATCTATCTTATTACTAACATCATCAATCTTCTTATTAATACTATTTATGGCATTACTCTGAGCTTCAATTTTTTCACTAATGACCGCTTCAATTTTCTCACTCATAATATTATTCTGAGATTCAATTTTCTCACTCATAATATTATTCTGAGATTCAATTTTCTCACTCATAATATTATTCTGAGATTCAATTTTCTCACTCATAATATTATTCTGAGATTCAATTTTCTCACTCATAATATTATTCTGAGATTCAATTTTCTCACTAATGACCGTTTCAATTTTCTCACTCATAGCATTATTCTGCTCAGTCATTTTGGACATCAGCAAATTAAATAAACCCAGGTCAATCACCCCTTTACTTTGATCTTGCGTGACAGCGTTTTCCTCAGTTTCTACTATTTTCTGACTTTCAGCAGGTCCCACCTTAGTCACCAACTTCCTATTTATGTTACCACCTTGGATTTCCTTGGACACAATAACCTCAGCCTCATCAACTGACTGCATATTGCTATCCTTGTCCATCTTCGGTTTCCTACTAATTTTTCGCGATCTCAAAGCTATTTCCCCTTGCAATTCCTCTGACATTCCCCTTAAATAAAAACCTCAACAAAATGACCTTCCTAACATTACTCGGTGAATTTAACATGTGCGTACTCATTAAAAGAACTGATCCATGTATATTGCCATTCAGAAACACTTTTTCTGAACCTTTCGAGCCCCACGTTGGGCGCCACGTTGTGGCTACTCCGACCACTACTCTTATACTTACATCTCCTTCACACAATATAAATAACATTTGTTTGAGCGCCAGTTGCTTTTTAAGAAAAACAACAAAATTCGGTAGAGCATACCTCTTATATCAATTATCTCAAGGCATGAGGTGATAAACTCACATATCTGGCAATATACAGGGATATGGATCAGGACAATATTAAATTACTGTTGCATTTCCACAATTGAGGATTGTACATGGAACTGGAATCACTTATTATAATTAAAAATAAAACTGAGTTTCTGACTAAATTTACGTCACAATGAACAATCATTTACGTCTTTTAATTTAACAAAAGAAATATATCGTGAGATTTGCGGTACAAAGAAAAGAAAAATTTAATCTAAACAAAAAAAGCTATTGGCATGAACTTGAAGTGAGATGTGATATCGCCGCTGATTACACTCTTCTTCATGTTATGAATGCATAACATGTCTGATGCTTTAATTACCTGTTGTCTGCATACACCGCTGTTGAACTTGAAATTCTTGGGAAAACCTGTGAGCTGAAGTCGGGAGCCGTCTGTTGTAATCTTCTTATATAACAAGGAGTTGGCCTACATACCATGTACGCGTGTAGGGAGCTCCAATGTAATTACGTCCACTCAATATATTTTAAATAATTGGAAAATATTATTGAAACATCTTGTCAAGTCCATCCTCACAAGAAGATGATGTTTCTTTATCAGCATAGTACCCGTCTCTGCTCGGATACAACCACCACTTGTAGACCTCCTCGATTATTACTTCTTCAAACACAACTCTTAGCTCTGACCATCACACTAAGACCACTTCTTCCATTTGATCCATCTGACTGTTACATATGACCTGCACGATATCAACTGCTTATGAACTGAGTAAGAACAGATGAACTGAGTAAGAACAGAATACCTCTCCCCACCGTCGCCTTGACTTTATATCACCTCGCGATGACGACTCATCTCCCCACTCACTGTTCATCCCTTCCACTTCCACATACAGTAGCTGGCGAATACTGACACATGGTCGCAATCACGTGTCCACGCACTGATGTCATCAGTCACGCGCTGTCTAAGCGTACCCAAGCGGAACAAGAATGACTAGGCCGAATGCGTCACCGGGAAATCTCCTTGTACACAACATTCCCAGTTAAACATAGCCTCGATTGCAAAATACTATGCCAGCTCATCTAGCCAAAGTTACAAGCCACAGCATGACAATATGAAACCAACAAATCTCACTTACTACAATACAGAATAATTACAAACATATTCACTTAACCTATGATGAAATACAATAATATACGTGATACCTAATTATTACAGTCTAATTGATGAGAAACAGAATATATAAAATCTAATGAATCGGGTTAATAATAATAATAATAATAATAATAATAATACTAATAATAATAATAATAATGATAATAATAATAATAATAATAATAATAATAATAATAATAATAATAATAAATACTGAATGGAATCTGTAACCCTGTTGTACGGTTACACTGTTTTACGGCCAGATGTCCTTCCTACCCTATATGGAGGGATGTAATCACTATTGCGCGTTTCTGTGGTGGTTAGTAGTGTGGTATGTTGTCTGAATATAAAGAGGAGAGTGTTGGGACGGACACATACATTCAGTCCTCGAGCCAGAAGAATTAATCAGAAGCGATTAAAATCGCCGAGCCGGCCGGGAATCGAATCCGGGACCCTCTGATACAAAGGCCTGTACGCTGACCATTCAGCCAACGAGTCGGACTGTTCAATGTCTTTTGAAATATCGTTATTCTGTTTCGTCTATTAATGTTTTGTCTGGTAAAGGAATTTTCTTCTTTTCTTTCTTACTGTCCAGGGTAGGTTTTTCCCACCGAGTGAGTTGGCCGTGCGGTTAGGGGCGCGCAGGTGTGAGCTTGCATTCGGGAGATAGTGGGTTCGAACCGCACTGTCGGCAGCCCTGAAGATAGTTTACCTTGGTTTCCCACCTTGAGATCAGGCAAATACTGTGGCCTTAATTGAGGCCACAGCCACTTCCTTCCACTCCCATACCTTTCCTATTCCATCGTCGCCATAAGATCTATCTGTGTCGGTGCGATGTTTTTCCCTCTCTGACTCAGCGAGGGATTCAACCTCTACCGCCTCAAGGTCAGTGTCCTGGAAAGTGAGGGATACAACTGGGAAGGAGGACCATTACCTCTCCAGGCAGCTTCACCTGCTATGCTGAACAGGGGCCTTGTGGAGTGATGGAAGTTAGGTACCATCCCGACATTTGCCTGGAGGAGAAGTGGGAAACCACGGAAAAACCACTTCTAGGATGGCTGAGGAGGGAATCGAACCCCTGTCTACTCAGTCGACCTCCCGAGGCTGAGTGGACTCCGTTCAAGCCGTCGTACAACTTTTCAAATCTCGTTGTAGACCCTGGAATCGAACCCGGGCCTCCAGCGATGGCAGCTTATCACACTAACCATTACACCACAGAGGCGAACTAAAAAATCAAACCAAACCCCATGGCACAACAGCTCCGAAGGGCCATGGCCTACCAAGCGACCGCTACCCAGCTCGAAGGCCTGCAGATTATGAGGTGTCGTGTGGTCAGCACGACGAATCCTCTCAGCCGTTATTCTTGGCTTCGCGTGATCCTCGTGGTGTGCGAAAATTCTGTTTCGAATGTTTCTGCGATCGGTATTAGCCAAGGGAATGCATCATATCTCCCTGAAGCGTGAATATAAGAATGAACTTACAAAACATTGTAATCCCTAAAAAATGCCATGTATAGGCTACATAATAAATAGGCTACATAGTCCGCTTCTGTGGTGTAGTGGTTAGTGTGATTAGCTGCCATCACCGGAGAGCCGGGTTCGATTCCCGGCTCTGCCACGAAATTTGTAAATTGATACGAGGGCTGGAACGGGGCGCACTCGGCTTCGGGAGGTCAACTGAGTAGAGGTGGGTTCGATTCCCACCTCAGCCATCCTGGAAGTGGTTTTCCTTGGTTTCCCACTTCTTTTCGAAATGCCGTGATGGTACTTAACTTAAGTCCACGGCTGACCTTTGGTCACAGGGGTCCCGGGATCGATTCTCGGCAGGGTCGGGAATTTTAACCATCATTGGTTAATTCCGCTCGCACGGAGGCCGGGTGTATGTGTCGTCCTCATCATCATATCATCCCCATCAAATCGCGCAGGTCGCCTACGGGAGTCAAATCAAAAGACCCTCACCTGGCGAGCCAGACACCTCCCGGCACTAAAAGCCGTACGCCATTTCATTTCGCATCCCCTCTCAAGGCCTCTGTTCAGCATAGCGGGTGAGGCCGCCTGGGCGAGGTACTGGTCCTACTTTCCAACTGTTACCCCCGACCCAAAGTCTCACGCTCCAGGACACTGCCCTTGAGGCTGCAGAGGTGGGATCCCTAGCTGAGTCCGAGGGAAAGACCAATCCTGAAGAGAGAATATATACATAACACTTATTGTGAAACCCAGTTGTAATCTTACAATTCGTGTACTAATCGTCGATGGACATAAGTAGGTAAATGAAACCAAAAAAATCGGGATTTGAACACGGGGCGCAAAAGAGCGTAAGCACGGCGATAGCGGCGACGCCACCGCGTAGCGTACGCGCTAATAGGCACATAAAGCACGTCGGAAACTTTGACTTAATTTTCTCGGAAACGTCTGAGTGTCTACGGATAAGCCGAAACATGTGTTTGCTTATTTCGGCGCCCCCTCTTCGCTGAGCGAAGTTTCTGGGAAATCGGGTTGTTACACTTGGCATGTTTTAATGACAAAAAAATCCATATATGAAGGCACTAATTGAAAATCTTATTACACAGTAGTTTTTTACTGGACCTACTTCCAGCTATTTATTAAAAAACAAGCCAAGATGATCCTTTTCATTTGCGATCACACTTTTCACTGGAACAAAGTCTTGAATTGGTGTATGTGGTTTTGCAGCCACGTTTCATATACTGTACTTCTTCTTCTTTTCCTACAGCTTTTTGCCCTCACCTGTGGGGGGGGGGGGGGTCGCGGGAGCGAACAGCGTCCCACATGTGGATTTGGCCCTGTATTACGGCCGGATGCCCTTCCTGACGCCAACCCTGTATGGAGGGATGTAATCACTATTGCGTGTTTCTGTGGTGGTTGGTAGTGTGGTGTGTTGTCTGAATATGAAGAGGAGAGTGTTGGGACGGACGGGAATCGAATTCGGGACCCTCTCAACCGTAGGCCAGGACGCTGACCATTCGGCCAACGAGTCGGACGATTCATACACTGTACTTCTCAGGCTTAAATCGGTCAACTGGTGAGGTATTTGAATGCATGAACATAAGCAACGAGCAGTGGTGACCTTAAATAAGTGATGGCTGACAAAGTTATTTATCAAGCTTAACCTTCGATGTTCATGATTACGAACGTAGCCGACAGTGTTGCCAGCTTACAATCACATAATAATATTATGGATACTGTAGTATATTTATTACTAAAAACTAACAGGGTGTGGGGTAATAAGCTTACTTTTGACAACATACCATATAAGTTCTGGGAAAAGGAGATTGGCGTTCGGTTTCCCCATTAATTTTGAGGTTAAGATATTTTACTTTCAAAGAAATGAAACTATGAATTCGTTTGATAGAACAATATATATTCTTTAAATAATATATCAAAAAAATAGTGAGTCTTGTTGCGATAAAACAGATGAGAATATGAAATTATGACATTGCAATTGAAAGAAACTAGGCATGAATTTGAATTCTTCTTGACCGGACATTTAACAATTTATACGAAATATTTCCCTCACTGATTCACTTGACTGTACCTTCAACACTTTGAGTGTAATTACGACGTAATCCATTGCTCTGGTGTTTACTGTAGATGTGTCACGCCTAACGTGGTGATACATCCTTGCGACTGCTTCTTCTCCATATCATCTGACTTCTTTGTAAGTCAATATGGTATGACCTCTTGGCAGGTCCAGGGTTGCCCTCTCTGACTCCTTGGTAAGCCTTGCGTCCGCGTCTTCCACTAAGTGACGGACGAACCATTTGGTCTCACTCTCTCAATGACCAATAATTAATGGCTCACTGAGTCTTCTCCATCTCTCGTTCACACTCGTTGGCTGACCACCTAAGGCCTCTTGATCTAGTAGACTACTTCACTGTACTGCATCCGTATAAGTAATGACTGACGCTACAATGTGCACCCACCTTATATAGACTTTGGTTGACACAGCTACGTGATCTCCAAAAATAACAATGACATACTCCCACCTACGCGACAGATATTACACACAGTGGTGAAATAGCCCCGCGGCGATTGAGTCGATGCGCGCATATCTAAATAAATACGATGACATAGCCAAGGCGCGGCGATGACTTGGCAGAATCTCCACTGGTGTCGCAATATAACAACGTCACTTCCAATCTCTGATATATACAACAATTCTCACTGTACAGGTATTGAGTGTTATACTACACATACGTATATATGTATACATCTAAGTGCAATCTTGCAAGCAACAGGCAATTGCAAAATTGAATAAAACGGATAATTACAATAATAGTACAATATCACAGATAACATAATAATAATACTGACATAATAATAATAATAATAATAATAATAATAATAATAATAATAATAATAATAATAATAATAAAATACAGATAAAATCATACAATAATAAAAATACAGATATCATGTTGTAACGGGATTTGAACCGTTACAATTCGCCTCCCTCATAAATAAATTGAAGAACAAAGAATCGATTGATTTATGAACAAAATTATATATATAACACTGACACAGATAAACACTTTAAATGAGTATACAACAATAATTTTCTTTTTCAGCATCCATACATTTTATAATACATTACATATATGAGAATTCTTGTCGCACATTGTCATCGTAGATAACTGTTCAGTGTCCCATTCTCATACAATTCACAAGAGCATAGCCCTTAATTTAACAAACACAAATAATTTTCAATCAATATACAACATTCTTCTCCTTTTTTTTTAACATATCAAAATATTTTGTGAAATATCACTTATATGAGAACTTTTCTCGCATATGGTTATCGCAGATAACTGTCCAATGTCCTGTTCTCAGTTTTGTCACACAGAACATGACAATGTAGCACTTATTCTTCCAATGCACCAATACGACACTTGGTTCACACGCTAATTCATGTATGTTAATTTTATTTTGCCAGTTTCTCACAAAATTTAATCATCTTACTCTTAGTTCAACAAATCTCACGTGAAATACTTCTTTACATATATAATACTACAAATACCGACAATATCCCCTTCCTGATCTTTTAAGGAATATGCACACTTCCCGATACGGTTCACAATAGTGAAATACCCCTGATACAAAATAATAACTTCAACATATTTCCCGCCTCTGCAGATGATGAAAATGGAACTCTGAGTAGCACTCTGTCACTCAAACTGAATCAATTTTGCCCTTATTAACTTACATATCTCAATAGATCACATCATCCTTGGCAACAATAATTAAAGAATCAATACTATGGCTACAAGATGGTTCAATTATTCCGTAATCCAGCATAATGTTTATTTGTTCTTAGACGTCACTAGCATTTTTAAGTTGAATGGGGTACTTACCTCCCACAAACGATCTATGGTCATGTACTACAAATTTATGTTCATATACGTGTTCCTCCTCACTTACCACTAAATACATCTCGATGCTTACCTAACATCGACCACAATTACTCCTCCTGTAATTCACTCAAATTACCTCACGTCACTGCCTCATACCGACGATCCCTCAGATCCTGGTCGTATAGACACCTGACACACTTCAACACATTTCCTCTCACTAGGAACTACTTCACTTACCTCTCACATATCTTTAAAGAACACACGTTACCCAATACTTACCTCAGACCATCATAATTAACACATACGTCTTTGCTAGTTTCCTCATAGAACAAACACACACTACCTAAATTAAAGTCTACTCTACTTCCATGATTTGCAACCAAGTCAGCTCCTAAAACAACTGAATACACAAGTTCTGGTACAACAAGGCCTAGTTGAAACTTACAATTATCTTTACTTATGATTGGTACCGCTATTATTTTATTTACTCACTTTGACTCACCCAACGGCTGTTATAAGATCTGATAGTACCTTCACCTACCTTCTTCATATCATAATTTCCATCATTGGAGTTACTACCTCACTACTTACATCATATTCTCAGTATTATAAGTACTTACATCACTTACCAGAACACTTCTTACGTCTAACTTACTGCTACCATGAATTACTTCATACCTATGACTACGTCATCACTTAAATATCTCACTTAACATTACTCAGGTCACAATCACGCTACTCTTAAATCTACTTTCACTACATAACTACTTATACTAAATACCTGTTCATCTACTACCTTCAGACTGTTCGCTTAACTTACCCGATTCCCTGTGAATCTGAAATACTCTTGCTTGATAACGACACCTTGATAACATTCATATTCAGACTATCATAGTCTCTCTGATAACTCAAATCCGTACGCCTCCCATCTTCCGATTCTCTCTGATTACTCCTCTGACCTTCTCTCTCATAACTCAAATACATACGCCTCCCATCTTCCGATTCTCTCTGATTACTCTTCTGATCCTCTCTCTCATAACTCAAATACATACGCCTCCCATCTCCCGATTCTCTCTGATTACTGTTCTGACCTTCTCTCGCATAACTCAAATACATACGCCTCCCATCTTCCGATTCTCTCTGGTTACTCCTCTGACCCCTATCACCATCAACATAACTCTTAATCCTCTGTGGATCATGATCACCCCCTCTCCTCTGATACACGGCTAACATTTCCCCCCCTCTCTTTACTATACTAGTTTCTCCAGACATCATGCGCTCTCTCTCGCGCGCGCGTAAACATTCTTCCCAAAGCCTGTCAATGAGCACTTTAATCTCTCCTAAATTAGACATATTATTCCAGTATACTCGAAACCATATTCTACTTTCACCGACAAAAACATTCGACAAGATTTCCACCACGTATTCCCATTCATTAATATTATTCCTCGACTTACTTGCAAATCTTTTCTCAACTACTTTTACAAATTCTACAGAACTGAACTGTTCTCCAGAAAACTTGGTTAAATCACGATCCCTACTGAACAAACCACTCACCACTATCATTTCTCCCGTCATCTCACCTGCAAATTCAAATTCCTGCCGAATCAATCCCTGGCAGTTCACAACATCTTCTTCTTCTTCTTCTTCTTCTTCTTCTTCTTCTTCTTCTTCTTCTTCTTCTTCCGCTGCTCTCTCAGAATTCTCTTCCACTATTCTCACGTCTTCCTGCAATTCTTCCTCTCTCTCTCTCACCTGCTGTGATAGCATTTCCTGTTCGTTCCGTAGTTCACTGACTTCCACAAGTTTGCTTTCAATTTGTTCAATTCTACTAATCTGTTCCCTCGTATCTTCCCTAACTGCATTGTAAATTTTGTCCAATCTTTTCTCGACTACCTCATGAATTTCTTCCCGATTACTCGAAATTTTATTTCTTAATTCTTTGATATTCTTTGTACAAGTTCCTTTGACATGTTCAATTTGAGTATGAAGATCGCTCCGATTCGACTCAATTTCACCTCTAAGGTCAACGCACTCTTTATTTACCTTATTTTCTAAATTAGATAGCTGATTAGTTACCTCGATTATCTTAGTATCTATTTTAGAATTTAGTGACTCCCTTAACCCATCTATTTTATCATTAATCCCATTAAAATTCTCTTTATTACTACCAATTAATTCTTCCATTTTACTACTTATAGAGTTAATCTGTTTATTACAATTTTCATTATTATTACTAATTATTTGTTCCATTTTATTACTTATATCTTTCTTACTATTTTCACTACTAGTATCAATCTTTTCTTCCATGGCTGTAAATCTGGCCAGCAGCAAACTTAGAATATCTTGGTTCATTCCCCCCGCGATTTCTTTTTGAGTTTCAGTGTGCTTCTCAATTTCTGCACTTTCCTGAATTTCCTCAGAAGGTTCCATCGTATTCACCTGCTCCCTACTCTGAATTTCACCTTGGATGTCCGCAGAAGCAATGACCTCGTCGTCACATGACTTGTTATTGTCTTCCTTGTCCATCTTTGGTTCACTAGTGATAGTACGCGATCTCAAATTAATTTCCCTCTTCAAATCCCTTGACATATCCCCAAAATACAAATATATATCGCAAAATTATACTCCTGACATTTACCGGTAATAATTTCCGTTGGCTTAAATGCGCACACTCCTCCCAAAATGAACCTATAATATGCTGTCATTCAGAACAAATTCTGAATTTATTCGAGTCCCACGTTGCGTCGACACATTGTAGTATATTTATTACTAAAAACTAACAGGGTGTGGGGTAATAAGCTTACTTTTGACAACATACCATATAAGTTCTGGGAAAAGGAGATTGGCGTTCGGTTTCCCCATTAATTTTGAGGTTAAGATATTTTACTTTCAAAGAAATGAAACTATGAATTCGTTTGATAGAACAATATATATTCTTTAAATAATATATCAAAAAAATAGTGAGTCTTGTTGCGATAAAACAGATGAGAATATGAAATTATGACATTGCAATTGAAAGAAACTAGGCATGAATTTGAATTCTTCTTGACCGGACATTTAACAATTTATACGAAATATTTCCCTCACTGATTCACTTGACTGTACCTTCAACACTTTGAGTGTAATTACGACGTAATCCATTGCTCTGGTGTTTACTGTAGATGTGTCACGCCTAACGTGGTGATACATCCTTGCGACTGCTTCTTCTCCATATCATCTGACTTCTTTGTAAGTCAATATGGTATGACCTCTTGGCAGGTCCAGGGTTGCCCTCTCTGACTCCTTGGTAAGCCTTGCGTCCGCGTCTTCCACTAAGTGACGGACGAACCATTTGGTCTCACTCTCTCAATGACCAATAATTAATGGCTCACTGAGTCTTCTCCATCTCTCGTTCACACTCGTTGGCTGACCACCTAAGGCCTCTTGATCTAGTAGACTACTTCACTGTACTGCATCCGTATAAGTAATGACTGACGCTACAATATGCACCCACCTTATATAGACTTTGGTTGACACAGCTACGTGATCTCCAA
The DNA here is from genome assembly GCF_040414725.1 of Anabrus simplex. Classification (NCBI taxonomy): domain Eukaryota; kingdom Metazoa; phylum Arthropoda; class Insecta; order Orthoptera; family Tettigoniidae; genus Anabrus; species Anabrus simplex. Next base: position 1,521,422,290 of record NC_090265.1, read on the forward strand.
AAATAACAATGACATACTCCCACCTACGCGACAGATATTACACACAGTGGTGAAATAGCCCCGCGGCGATTGAGTCGATGCGCGCATATCTAAATAAATACGATGACATAGCCAAGGCGCGGCGATGACTTGGCAGAATCTCCACTGGTGTCGCAATATAACAACGTCACTTCCAATCTCTGATATATACAACAGTTCTCACTGTACAGGTATTGAGTGTTATACTACACATACGTATATATGTATACATCTAAGTGCAATCTTGCAAGCAACAGGCAATTGCAAAATTGAATAAAACGGATAATTACAATAATAGTACAATATCACAGATAACATAATAATAATACTGACATAATAATAATAATAATAATAATAATAATAATAATAATAAAATACAGATAAAATCATACAATAATAAAAATACAGATATCATCTTGTAACGGGATTTGAACCGTTACAATTACCTCAGCCATCCTGGAAGTGGTTTTCCTTGGTTTCCCACTTCTCTTCGAAATGCCGTGATGGTACTTAACTTAAGTCCACGGCTGGCCTTTGGTCACAGGGGTCCCGGGATCGATTCTCGGCAGGGTCGGGAATTTTAACCATCATTGGTTAATTCCGCTCGCACGGAGGCCGGGTGTATGTGTCGTCCTCATCATCATATCATCCCCATCAAATCGCGCAGGTCGCCTACGGGAGTCAAATCAAAAGACCCTCACCTGGCGAGCCAGACACCTCCCGGCACTAAAAGCCGTACGCCATTTCATTTCGCATCCCCTCTCAAGGCCTCTGTTCAGCATAGCGGGTGAGGCCGCCTGGGCGAGGTACTGGTCCTACTTTCCAACTGTTACCCCCGACCCAAAGTCTCACGCTCCAGGACACTGCCCTTGAGGCTGCAGAGGTGGGATCCCTAGCTGAGTCCGAGGGAAAGACCAATCCTGAAGAGAGAATATATACATAACACTTATTGTGAAACCCAGTTGTAATCTTACAATTCGTGTACTAATCGTCGATGGACATAAGTAGGTAAATGAAACCAAAAAAATCGGGATTTGAACACGGGGCGCAAAAGAGCGTAAGCACGGCGATAGCGGCGACGCCACCGCGTAGCGTACGCGCTAATAGGCACATAAAGCACGTCGGAAACTTTGACTTAATTTTCTCGGAAACGTCTGAGTGTCTACGGATAAGCCGAAACATGTGTTTGCTTATTTCGGCGCCCCCTCTTCGCTGAGCGAAGTTTCTGGGAAATCGGGTTGTTACACTTGGCATGTTTTAATGACAAAAAAATCCATATATGAAGGCACTAATTGAAAATCTTATTACACAGTAGTTTTTTACTGGACCTACTTCCAGCTATTTATTAAAAAACAAGCCAAGATGATCCTTTTCATTTGCGATCACACTTTTCACTGGAACAAAGTCTTGAATTGGTGTATGTGGTTTTGCAGCCACGTTTCGTATACTGTACTTCTTCTTCTTTTCCTACAGCTTTTTGCCCTCACCTGGGGGGGGGGGGGTCGCGGGAGCGAACAGCGTCCCACATGTGGATTCAGTCCCGTAGGTTCCCCCTCCCACTAGACACTAAACAGCTGATAACAGCTCCAAGGAAGTGACGTCATTAACGGTCATGTATGGAGCCTCAATCACCTAGATCACAGTGGGAACCCGACAACTTTCTTAACAAGATCCATCGGGGTAGCTCTAATAAGCTGAAATAAGAACGGAATGTCCGCAACTGTACCGAAGTCCGAACTTCGAATCTCGGCACTGACTTTGGTATTCACGTTGAATCATTCTGTAGATCTAATGGAAAACTGTCAAGTTTGTGATTATACTTCAGGAGGATGTTTTCTTATGTCAAAATTTGTTGTAAAGCTGCAAAGTTGATAACACAGGATTCTAGTACCTTAAACGTAGGGCCAACGACGAAATTCACAACACACGCCAAAGGGTCTCCTAGTGACCGACAGCGCTGTAGTCCCAAAACTCTCACAGGGGGAATCCGCCAAGTGTAACCTGATTTGCCAGAAACTTCGGTAAGTGAAAGTGAGATTCAAATAAGTGAACACGTGTTTCGGCTTACTCGTAGACACTCGACCGTTCCCGAGAAAATGACGGTCGAATTTTCTGATGTGCTGTATCTGCCTATTATTACGTAGATTTTGTGTTTGTTTTTTATTTACTTTTGTCCATTGACGATTACTGCACGAATGGCTTTGTTCAATGTACTTTGAAAATTTCTTCTTCTTTTCCTACCGCTTTTTCCAACACCCGTGGGGTTGCGGGTGTGAACCGCGTCGCACATGTGGAATTTGTCCCTGTTTTACGGCCAGATGTCCTTCCTACCCTATATGGAGGGATGTAATCACTATTGCGCGTTTCTGTGGTGGTTAGTAGTGTGGTATGTTGTCTGAATATAAAGAGGAGAGTGTTGGGACGGACACATACATTCAGTCCTCGAGCCAGAAGAATTAATCAGAAGCGATTAAAATCGCCGAGCCGGCCGGGAATCGAATCCGGGACCCTCTGATACAAAGGCCTGTACGCTGACCATTCAGCCAACGAGTCGGACTGTTCAATGTCTTTTGAAATATCGTTATTCTGTTTCGTCTATTAATGTTTTGTCTGGTAAAGGAATTTTCTTCTTTTCTTTCTTACTGTCCAGGGTAGGTTTTTCCCACCGAGTGAGTTGGCCGTGCGGTTAGGGGCGCGCAGGTGTGAGCTTGCATTCGGGAGATAGTGGGTTCGAACCGCACTGTCGGCAGCCCTGAAGATAGTTTACCTTGGTTTCCCACCTTGAGATCAGGCAAATACTGTGGCCTTAATTGAGGCCACAGCCACTTCCTTCCACTCCCATACCTTTCCTATTCCATCGTCGCCATAAGATCTATCTGTGTCGGTGCGATGTTTTTCCCTCTCTGACTCAGCGAGGGATTCAACCTCTACCGCCTCAAGGTCAGTGTCCTGGAAAGTGAGGGATACAACTGGGAAGGAGGACCATTACCTCTCCAGGCAGCTTCACCTGCTATGCTGAACAGGGGCCTTGTGGAGTGATGGAAGTTAGGTACCATCCCGACATTTGCCTGGAGGAGAAGTGGGAAACCACGGAAAAACCACTTCTAGGATGGCTGAGGAGGGAATCGAACCCCTGTCTACTCAGTCGACCTCCCGAGGCTGAGTGGACTCCGTTCAAGCCGTCGTACAACTTTTCAAATCTCGTTGTAGACCCTGGAATCGAACCCGGGCCTCCAGCGATGGCAGCTTATCACACTAACCATTACACCACAGAGGCGAACTAAAAAATCAAACCAAACCCCATGGCACAACAGCTCCGAAGGGCCATGGCCTACCAAGCGACCGCTACCCAGCTCGAAGGCCTGCAGATTATGAGGTGTCGTGTGGTCAGCACGACGAATCCTCTCAGCCGTTATTCTTGGCTTCGCGTGATCCTCGTGGTGTGCGAAAATTCTGTTTCGAATGTTTCTGCGATCGGTATTAGCCAAGGGAATGCATCATATCTCCCTGAAGCGTGAATATAAGAATGAACTTACAAAACATTGTAATCCCTAAAAAATGCCATGTATAGGCTACATAATAAATAGGCTACATAGTCCGCTTCTGTGGTGTAGTGGTTAGTGTGATTAGCTGCCATCACCGGAGAGCCGGGTTCGATTCCCGGCTCTGCCACGAAATTTGTAAATTGATACGAGGGCTGGAACGGGGCGCACTCGGCTTCGGGAGGTCAACTGAGTAGAGGTGGGTTCGATTCCCACCTCAGCCATCCTGGAAGTGGTTTTCCTTGGTTTCCCACTTCTCTTCGAAATGCCGTGATGGTACTTAACTTAAGTCCACGGCTGGCCTTTGGTCACAGGGGTCCCGGGATCGATTCTCGGCAGGGTCGGGAATTTTAACCATCATTGGTTAATTCCGCTCGCACGGAGGCCGGGTGTATGTGTCGTCCTCATCATCATATCATCCCCATCAAATCGCGCAGGTCGCCTACGGGAGTCAAATCAAAAGACCCTCACCTGGCGAGCCAGACACCTCCCGGCACTAAAAGCCGTACGCCATTTCATTTCGCATCCCCTCTCAAGGCCTCTGTTCAGCATAGCGGGTGAGGCCGCCTGGGCGAGGTACTGGTCCTACTTTCCAACTGTTACCCCCGACCCAAAGTCTCACGCTCCAGGACACTGCCCTTGAGGCTGCAGAGGTGGGATCCCTAGCTGAGTCCGAGGGAAAGACCAATCCTGAAGAGAGAATATATACATAACACTTATTGTGAAACCCAGTTGTAATCTTACAATTCGTGTACTAATCGTCGATGGACATAAGTAGGTAAATGAAACCAAAAAAATCGGGATTTGAACACGGGGCGCAAAAGAGCGTAAGCACGGCGATAGCGGCGACGCCACCGCGTAGCGTACGCGCTAATAGGCACATAAAGCACGTCGGAAACTTTGACTTAATTTTCTCGGAAACGTCTGAGTGTCTACGGATAAGCCGAAACATGTGTTTGCTTATTTCGGCGCCCCCTCTTCGCTGAGCGAAGTTTCTGGGAAATCGGGTTGTTACACTTGGCATGTTTTAATGACAAAAAAATCCATATATGAAGGCACTAATTGAAAATCTTATTACACAGTAGTTTTTTACTGGACCTACTTCCAGCTATTTATTAAAAAACAAGCCAAGATGATCCTTTTCATTTGCGATCACACTTTTCACTGGAACAAAGTCTTGAATTGGTGTATGTGGTTTTGCAGCCACGTTTCATATACTGTACTTCTTCTTCTTTTCCTACAGCTTTTTGCCCTCACCTGTGGGGGGGGGGGGTCGCGGGAGCGAACAGCGTCCCACATGTGGATTTGGCCCTGTATTACGGCCGGATGCCCTTCCTGACGCCAACCCTGTATGGAGGGATGTAATCACTATTGCGTGTTTCTGTGGTGGTTGGTAGTGTGGTGTGTTGTCTGAATATGAAGAGGAGAGTGTTGGGACGGACGGGAATCGAATTCGGGACCCTCTCAACCGTAGGCCAGGACGCTGACCATTCGGCCAACGAGTCGGACGATTCATACACTGTACTTCTCAGGCTTAAATCGGTCAACTGGTGAGGTATTTGAATGCATGAACATAAGCAACGAGCAGTGGTGACCTTAAATAAGTGATGGCTGACAAAGTTATTTATCAAGCTTAACCTTCGTTGTTCATGATTACGAACGTAGCCGACAGTGTTGCCAGCTTACAATCACATAATAATATTATGGATACGTCCCACTATGTTAACTGTTTATGGAGATACGGAGGTGACGGAATCTAGCCCCGCAGGAGTGCCAGTAAATCTACACGAGGATCGAACCTGCTAAGTTGGGGTCAGAAGGCCAGCGCCTCAACCATCTGAACCACTCAGCCCGGCACTTACAAACACAAAAAGTAGCTAAACTGTACCAAAAATGTAGCTAAAAGTGGCTATACTTACAGATTGAAATAGCTTTTAAAAACGCTAGATGAACTCACCTAATTACTGCTCATACTGCTCGTGCGACTGAAATAACATATAATAAACGCCAAATACGCCTATATCTGTTGACTCATCTGTTATCATGCTGAATATCTGATTTCTTGTATCAGCAACCAATTCCTGAGTAAAATGAGGTACTAACTCTTTGTTAACCATTTGTGTGCACTTAGTGCGGGGCAAACGAATTTCGGAAAATATACTGTCCGAAAAAAGTAGGCATTTATTGAGCTCACTTGCGAGTAGAGCACAGTGTTCCTCCTCACGTACGCCGAATGAGCTTGTAGTGCGGGAGTCTATTGTTTGTTGACAGGTGAAGAGATTGTCTGCTTTTTCATCTTTTTCGCATCGTGCATGTGATCTTAAATCAAGCCACTTACATTTACTTTTGTTAGTAGAAACAGATTGAAGCCACCCTTTAAATTCCACCAACGATTCCTAATCTTTTATACTTCATGTCGTCTTCTTTCTTTTTTTCTTAATGCGTTTACCCTCCAGGGTTGGTTTTTCTCTCGGACTCAGCGAGGGATCCCACCTCTACCGCCTCAAGGCAAGTGTCCTGGAGCGTGAGACATTGGATCGGGGGTAGAACTGGGGAGGAAGACCAGTACCTCACCCAGGTGTCTTTACCTGCTATGCTGAACAAGCACCTCGCTAGAGGATGGGAAGAATGGAAGGGATAGACAAGGAAGAGGGAAGGAAGCGGCCGTGGTCTTGCGTTGGGTACCAACAAATACAGTAGAGACAATACGCGACACTTCCGGATTTAGCGTTGTTAAAATGGGAGACAAGTCGCAAGTGGCGCTCCTAGTGGCTTGACCTGAAAATTCGCGCTAAATTCAAATATCAATGGAAATGTATATACGGAAATGGATAAATAAATTACGTCTAGAAAGAAAGTGTTACTAAGATATTAACTTCAAAATTGCTAAAGCAATTCTGGATAAATGAATGAAGAATTATTTAACAGGCTATCATTTAAAGACTGAAATTAGACATATAATCAAGATGTTAAATGGACTGCTGTGAAAGGGCTTGATCTTTCATTTATGCATTACGTTTTTAGCTTTAGAATTCCTGCCTGAACGTTCACGGCTAGATTTTTCTTTTTTCTCATTTAAAAGCATTGTATCATCATATTAAAACCCTTGTCAACAAAAATATCGGCACGTTCCTTACATACATGATTCAATGAATTTACATTTAAGAGCTGGACAATTTTCCTTTTAACATGAAGCCTACTAACGGAAAGAAAATCTATAAATTTAGCCTCCAAAATATTCAAACTTTCCCTATAAGCAATACTTGCCATAATGCCATTACATTCGGGTAAAGCAAATTTGCATCATCATGTACATGTACTATGTACATTTCTTAAATCACCCATATTTTCTTCAGTGCTTGACAACGCATTACGGCATTCCAAATGGGGTAACTTGGAACACAACCAGCCACACTCATATGCATATGTATTTTCCTGAATTAAATCAAACCCACGGATCACACCTACAACAACACATCGGTATTGAAGGTTAACTGCTGCACTATACAATAAAATATGCGTATTATATTTTAAGCCAGTTAAAATATGGGTCAAGCAGGTCAGAAGATTATGAAGTACTATAAAAACCTCTTTGTCACTGGAAGAATGTATATGTAAACACAATATTACTTACATGTTCTTGTCACGAGGGGAACGGAAGAAAGACCGCGCATTCTTCTCTACTTCATAGTTACTGCAGCCAAACACAGCACATACCTTTCCCCTCATGGTGAGAGGAGATATCAAGGAATGACACACGCTACTATTTAATTATGTCAACTCACTGAAAACGCGTACATTACACCAAAAACTTCACACACAAATACACGTGCTCTTATGACAGAATCAGTAGTTCTCAGGTCAATCCGCGAGAGAGAGCTCTAATAGTTGTCCCTCGATATCTCGCCGAGTGTCGCGTATTGTCTCTACTGTATTTGGTACCAACCCGGCATTTGCCTGGAGGAGAAGTGGGAAACCACGGAAAACCATTTCGAGGATGGCTGAGGCGACAATCGAACCCCCTCTCTCCTCAGTTGACCTCCTGAGGCTGAGTGGATCCCGTTCCAGCCCTCGTACCACTTTTCAAGTGTCGTGGCAGAGCCGAGAATCGAACTCAGGCCTACGCGGGTGGCACCTAATCACACTAACCACTACACCACAGAGGCAGAGTTACTGTATATTGTACTGTTGCAGATACTTAGGAGGCATTTTCGCTATTTATTTAAACTAGCTACATTATTCACACTCGTTAATCGCAACGGTACACTATCACCTTCAGACTGTGTGTTGTGTTTGAGTCATCAGTCCATAGATTGGTTTGATGCAGCTCTCCATGCCACCCTATCCTGTGCTAACCTTTTCATTTCTACGTAACTATTGCATCCTGCATCTTTTCTAATCTGCTTGTCATATTCATACCTTGGTCTACCCCTACCGTTCTTACCACCTACACTTCCTTCAAAAACCAACTGAACAAGTCCTGGGTGTCTCAAGTTGTGTCCTATCATTCTATCTCTTCTTCTCGTCAAATTTAGCCAAATCGATCTCCTCTCACCAATTCGATTCAGTATCTCTTCATTCGTGATTCGATCTACCATCTCACATTCAGCATTCTTCTGTAACACCACATTTCAAAAGCTCTAATTTAATTTGGGCACGACTTGTTCCACATTTTACAAAACTGTTCTAGTAAAACAAGCACGCAAATGAACCGGGTTAACCCTTAAATGCACAGCTTTGCATGTGTGCAAAGGAGAATGCACTTGCTTGTTATATTTACTTTACGATTTTACAAGTATGCATTTACTTCTACCTTGCAGACAAACTTGCTAGCTGTCAGTAGTATATTAAAAAATGAATACTCTTTTATTTTATAATTTTTCTTGCTAATCAGCTGAAGTGAAGAGTAAACTTTTAACAGTTAAGGTAAAAGAAATAAAATGTTGTTTACCTCAGAGAATTCGTGAGCAAGAACATCTCTAAGACTGAAATGTGGCAATAGCTGCAGTAATCGTACAGCTTCGTACATACCCATACGTAAAACAATCACAAATCTAAAATTTTGACGGATCCAAACATGTCAAAAAATGTATTTTGACAATTTAAAAAAATCTGATTATAATATTGTAACCGTCCAGGCTTCTCCAGCCAGACTAATTTAATATACCATCATTTTACGCGATATCATTTGATGTCAAGTGTATCCGCCATTGGCAATTATTCGTAATATCATATTTATTCAACGTCAAGCATTTGTAAAGAAGGTTTTTGCAATCATATTATATAATTATAACATCATTTATTATTTAAATTCTTATATTAGTTAGGATAGGAATTCATTATGTACTGTAAATATGGTCAATATGTTGAGACATAGTTGTTGTCATTTCATCTCATACTTGTGTATACGGAAAAGGTTATTCTTATAGCGGGGGAAAATTACATGAGTCATTGGGTTAAACTCATGAGCCAAGGCAGTAAACAGCGACCCGCGCGCGAGGCTTGCATACCAGCAGACTACATCATCGCCACGCCTTCTGGTCTTGTCAAGAAGAAAGAAGAGGGAGATGATAATGCGATCTGCGAATCAAATGCTTCGTTATAAAGAGATCTGAGAATAAGCTATTACCAAGAGTGGGGAGAGCCCGGGTATATTATCAAGTGCGGAGCAATCCTCGAGATACAATACGGAGTTACGGACTTACGGAGTCTCGGATACTCACTCACATCGCTACTTCTGCTGAGAGACTCACATCGCAACTTCTACTGTGAACATCTACTTTGAACGACGTTATTGATTTTGAGACAGTGTGTAGTCTCTCCGAGACATAGTTATTTTTGTACAGTGTGTTGTCGCTTCGACACAGTACTCAGCTGTGGTCATGTTATCGGATCTGCGTGAGACGAAACAAGCTTATGGCTTGTGTTATATTCAGTAAATCTTCTGGACGAAGAACTATGTTTAGTTCAAGTCCATGGAATTTGGTACAAGTCTGTACCGTATAAATAGTATAGCTCAGTTGGATTGAGATTTCTACTAACATGGAAAAATTCATATCTCTGAATTTTCTCCTCCTACGATCAACGCTGATCAGTTTTTACAAGTATAGGGCCAATGTCTAATTTAAAGACTAGGCAATTAGGGAGTGCTAGTCCAGATAGCCCGTACCACATCAGAGAAAGAAGGATGTCCATGGAGCCAATTCTACATCGAGAAGAAGAGAACGAGTAACCACGGAAACCAGATGACATCAACGGAAACTGCAATTGGTGAGCTTCAATTAGATAAAGCAAGCAATATAAAATTCAGTATAGTAAATTATAAATTCCTCCACGCTTTAAGGAACTTTTCCGATTCATCTCATTTTTTTGTATAATAAATTCATTTGTATTTTATATTGCGTTAATTTTCTTTCTTAAGCGATACTTAATGGTTAATTATTTAAAATCCTACCCCTGTGATTTAAGTATAAGTCTCTATGCTAGTAAATATAAATTTTGGTTTACAGTTTTGTTTAAAACTGTAACCCTGGCACCCAAACATCACATAGAGAAATGGGAAACCATGGAATGTTAATTGTTTCTATTTGCGTGGCAATTTGCGGGCAAGCCACATATAGTTTATTTGATATTCATGTGTCCCAAGGTAATAACTTTCATCTCCCCAAGTGTTTTGATGAGGAGAACGAACAGTTACAATATATTACTTCTGGAATGAAAAAACATCATATTTGAAAGAAATAATATATTGCGCATTTAAGGGTTAACCATTTTCTCAATTTGAGACTCTGAGATAGGTAGAAAGCTAAGGAATGGAATTCAGGGATTTCCCGAGTGACGGACTGGTTGATGGCCTACAGTGATGCAATGCATGGCTGTCAATGAATGGACCTAGAGAAGGTTTTCATTCCCCTCCCTGAGGGGGATGGACGAGCCAACAAGGAGGTAACGCCTTCTCTCTGGATGAATGGTTGAAACCCGATTGTCAAAGGCCGTCCGTGAGTTAAACATACAGTACGACTCGAGTGTCAACCGCAGAGAATATTTTAAAAAATCTATGTATAAAAACCAATATTACAAAATGCTTTTAAATTGGAGAAATCCAAAAAAGGTGACGTAACCGAAATGTATAGATAAAAATGTAGCTATTAGCTAAACTCAAAATTTTGTAGCAAGTGACTTTTCAAAATAGCTAGAACTAGCTGTAAAATGGCTAAAGTGGCAACACTGGTAGCCGGAGACTTAAATAAAACTCACTGACAGAATGGCGAAATTAAAAAGAAAAGGAGCCAAAGTAAAGAGGTGTATCCAGGAAATCAGAAGGCATATTCTAATGGGTGGAGTTAACCAGAGGGCATACGGCGTACACCCGCGTATACCCTCGACTATAGCCCTGGTGACCGACCCACTCAGTCACGAGGCCGAACAGCTGATAAGAACACCCTTTCACGTCATAGTTCCAGTATCACGTAGAAATAGAAAGTTCCGACGCAGTAAAGAGAAGGTCCGTTATCATAATGATGTAACAGGGCTTGACACCTTCTCAAATTCACATCGCATTAATAAACTCTTCAGCCCTCAACACGTGAGACGAACATTTTCCCCGGACACAAGAACGTGAACAAAAAAGTTATCAATCACGTTTTCGTCTGAGAGTCTGTGGTGAACCCGTGTCTTTAAAGTGAAAAAAAAAAATGCTCTGGGATCAAGAAGCCAACTGATCAGCTTATGGCGATGATTGTTGTTAAGATGGGACGCGCAAAACCTTTATAATCTAATATGCAGCGTATCAACTACCAGAACCATGTCATATTATGTAAGCAACTACCAGCACATTTTTAGCCAGCGATGCCCGCCGTTCATGGACTTGCCGAAATTAAATAAAAAGATATCTGAATTCCTTAATATTTTCATTTTTGTCACAAATACGGTACAGGTAAAATATTTAAACTCGTGTCCTCATCCCGAGGTGGTGCAGCTCTTTTCAGGCATACCCCCAATGGAGGTGAGCTGCATGTACTATTTCAACCATATACCAGCCCTCCTGCCATTCTTAAATTTCTGGCAGTACCGGGAATTGAACCCGGGCCTCCCAGGACGGCAGCTCATAACACTAACCGTTACACTACGGAGGCTGTCAAGGTACAGGTGAATGAAGCATAAGGTTGTAAATTACATTTTTTCCAACTTCTAATATTTTCAGGTGTTAGGTAGAACTGATATTGTCCGACTTGTTGGCTGAATGGTCAGCGTACTAGCCTTCGGTTCAGGAGATCCCGGGTTCGATTCCCGGCCGGCCTCGGAGGGAGGATGAGCAGGTAGAGGTTGAGGGCACCCTCTTGTCCTTGGGGTGGGAAGCTGCCCCTAAAGGCGGAAGAGCCACTGGATGGCCAACGGCATAGGATCAGGAAGGCAAGGGGGAAACCACCTGATTATCATCCCATGAGCGCATCATGCAAAGTCAAGAAATGAATATTGGTATGCTGCGCGACCCGAGTAGCGATCGGCGTCAGTATGGGTCCGGGTCGAACGATGTGAAATGTGCGACCGGACGTGCAGAGGTGAACGATCGGGGCCTCGCACGGTAAATCTGCTACTGATGGACCCAATTCAGACCAACTTCGCAAAGGTAAAACAATAGCTACATGGAATGTGAGAGGGTTACTTCAGACGGGAAAATTTCGCATTGTAGAAAGAGAACTAAAGAAACATCAAATCGACATTTGTAGACTGTCAGAAACTTACTGGAAAGGACGTGGGCATTTTGAAACAGATGATCATGTAATATACATTGGCGGGGCAAATGATACAGGTCAAAATGGCGTCGCATTTCTTGTTGATAAGCGAATATCCCAATATGTTGAGGAATACAAACCTATCAATGAAAGAATACTGACCCTCACTCTCAACACCAAACCATATAAACTACACCTGATGCAGGTATATCTACCGACCATCGCTGCAGACGACCAAGAGATCGAAGACTTCTATGCAGACATGGAAGATACTATAGCATTACTTAAACCAAGAGGTGTTACCATCATATTGGGAGACTTTAATGCAAAAGTAGGAACCACCTCGATGCACAAGCAATTGCGAGAAACTGTAGGACAGTATGGCCTGGGTGCACGTAATGAGCGAGGCAATCGGTTGATACAGTTTGCAACCGACAACAGTCTTTCCATTATGAATACCATGTTAAAACATCATAAATGTCGTCTTTTTACGTGGTCCTCCCCGAATGGGCATTTTAAGAACCAAATTGATTACATCCTTGTCGATAAAAGATGGAGAACCTCCTTCCATAATGTGAAAACAAAACCTAGTGCCGAATGAGGATCGGATCATCGTCTACTCTGGGTCTACCTTAGAATCAAACTGAGCAAACCAGTCGTCAAAAGAAACTCGAAAAATGTTAACGGCCCCTGAGCCAATTACTTTCCAAGAAACACACCGAAGCACTGGGCCACCTGACCTAGAGAGAAACTGTGAGGTGGCTCGGAACGGAATTGGAGAATGGATCACAGATGCAGTGAGAAAGGTCTCAAAGATGAATACCGTAGTGAAGCGACAACACTGGATAACTGACGAAACTTTGGCACTGGTTGAAATGAGACTTAACATCCGGCTCACAGTTACAAATCCAGAACAACAAGGACGACTAATTAAAAAATGAACAATGATATCAAACACGCTTGTAGAAGAGACAAGAATGAACAACATTAAGAAACTGCGTGCAGAACTAGAGGCACATGCGACCAAAAATCACAGCGCAGAACTGTACAGCAAGGTGAAGTACTTAGCACGAGAATTTATGCCTAAGACTCAGATTATTAAAGATGACCAAGGGAATATCATCACAAATGTAGCGGGCATCGCCAAAGTATGGAGAGAATACCGCATTATGCTGTTCACTGATGACCCACAACCAATGCCATGTCATCATAACCCAACAGACTTTGAACCAATGATCCTTAGAGAAGAAGTGGAACGTGCAATAAGAAAGCTCCGAAACCGGAAAGCACCAGGCCAAGATGGAATCACAGCATAAATCCTAAAGAACATGGGTGACGTAGGTGTCGACATCCTCCACAAGTTATGTCAGCAGGTATAGACATCTGGAAATTGGCCGGACCAGTGGTGCCACTCCATCTTCGTCCCACTGTTCAAGAAAGGTTCTCCACTTGGCTGTGCAAACTATCGAACGATAGCCCTCATCTCCCATGCCAGTAAAATCATGCTCACGGTGCTGAACGAAAGGCTGAAAACCTTCTTTTTAAAATAAAAATGCTATTTGTTCGGGGCATCGACTCATGTGGATATTTTGCCCCTACTGGCAACATATTGTATGAACCTGCATGTAATTGGAATGGTGGAAGTGTGGAATGTTGTGTGTGAGGAAAGGAAGATTAAGGACGTCAAAAACACCCAGTCCCCAGGCCAGCGATATAAATCATTACAGTTAAAACCCCTAACCTGGTCGGGAAACTAAGCCGGGGCCACCAGGTGACAGGCGGACGCGTTGCCCCCTACACCGCAGGGCCTTCCACCTTCTTACTTCCACAAATCTCATAGGAACAAACCGGGTTTGTTCCAGGCAAATGAACTCGTGAGTAGATCCTAAACATCCGACAGGTCATATAGAAGACAAGGGAGTACAATATCAAGATGTTCCTGCGTTTCGTGGACTACAAGAAAGCCTTCGACAAGGTAAAATGATCAAAGCTCCAGGCTATATTCATTGAGATGGGGACGCCGAGACATTTAGTGTACCTGATCAACAATTGTACTCTTCAAACACTGCGACAGTGAGAGTTAATGCCAACTTCTCAGACATCTTGTCTACTAGTGCTGGAGTGCAACAAGGTTGCATTCTCTCCCCCCTCCTATTTAATGTATACCGCGAGTACATTATGAGGGAGATTCTCGAGGATTGAATTGACGGCATCACAGTTGGTGGCAGGAAAATTAACAATCTCAGATATGCGAATGACACTATGATAATTGCAGGAGATGACCATGAACTAGAAGCCATCATGCGGAGGTTAGACGAGCGAAGCAGAGCATATGGTCTTGAAATCAACAATAAAAAGACCAAAGTGATGACTGTAGATTGTTTTAATAACAACAGACTTGCCATAACAAGAATGGCTGATTATGCGGTTGTCAGTCGCTTCGAGTATCTGGGATCTATTGTCACAAATACCGAAAACTGTGAACCTGAGATCCGTAAGCGCACTGCGATTGCGAGAAATTCAATTGCAAAACTTACTCGCATCTGGAAGGACACCTCCATCACTTCCAAGACAAAGCTCACCCTCATTAGAACTCTGATCTTCCCTACCGCGACCTATGCAGCAGAAACTTGGACGATGAAGACGGCGGATCGCCTCAGGATTGATGCTCTAGAAATGTGGTGCTATAGGAGATTACTGCGAATACCATGGACAGCACACCGTACTAATGAATCGATCCCGCAACAGTTCGGCATCAGAACAAGACTGTCGATCGTTATCAACCAAAAACAACTCAGATATTTTGGTCATATTGCCAGAAAACAGGAGGAAATGGAAATACTTATCATAGAGGGAAAAGTCGACGGTCGAAGACCTAGATGACATGCACCATTACGATGGATGGACCAGATCAAGAGCTTGACCAGGATGAGCTTACAGCAAGCAAGTTACCATGCCCAAAGCAGAGACTTCTGGAGGCAGATCATCAAAAGTCTTGACGCGTGATGCCACTACCAATTACGAAGGCTTGGTCTAAAAGACAGAGACCCCACTACCTACCACCACAGAAACACGCAATAGTGATTACATCCCTCCATGTAGGCTTGGCGTCGGGAAGGGTATCCGGCCGTAAAACAGGGCCAAATCCGCATGTGCGACGCAGTTCGCACCCGCGATCCCACAGATGTTGGAAAAGCGGTAGGAAAAGAAGAGGTAGAACCGATATTCGTAGAGATAATCGGCCATTTGCGAAAAAATAACAATTGCGATTATCCCAATAATAATAATAATAATAATAATAATAATAATAATAATAATAATAATAATAATAATAACTGCGAAGTTGGGTATATAGTAGTAATCAGATACAGCTACGAAGTACACCATTTTTCAATGACTGTATAACAATATAAAATACTAACAGTAAGGAACCAACCAGTCCGCCTCTGTGGTGTAGTGGTTAGCGTGATTAGCTACCACCCCCGGATGGCCGGGTTCGATTCCCAGCTCTGCCACGAAATTTGAAACGTGGTACGAGGGCTGGAACGGAGTCCACTCAGCCCCGGGAGGTAAACCGAGTAGATGGGGTTCGATTCCCACCTCAGCCATCCCCGAAGTGATTTTCCGTGGTTTCCCACTTCCCCTACATGCAAATGCCGTGATGGTACCTTACTTAAGGCCACGGCCACTTCCTTCCCTCTTCCTTGTCTATCCCTTCTAATCTTCCCATCCCCCGCAAGGCCCCTGTTCAGCATAGCAGGTGAGGCCGCCTGGGCGAGGTTCTGGTCATCCTCTCCGGTTGTATCCCCGACCCAAAGTCTGAAGCTCCAGGACACTGCCCTTGAGTCGACAGAGGTGGGATCCCTCACTGAGTCCGAGGGGAAAACCAACCCTGGAGGGTAAACAGATTAAGGAGAAGAAGAATGGAACCAACCAATAAAATTTAACAAAGAAGGGATTTACTGTAATGTAAACACATTCTTTAGAAATTAAGTACATAAATAACAAGAGGTAAAAACATGTAAGTTATAATAATGTCCGTGTCACTAGTAATGTCCTGGCCAGGTTGTACACAGAGAATCGAGAGCCTGCTCCTTTAGTTTACTCTTCGGTTCGGTTTTGATGAGATCAGACGAACGAAGATGACATTTTAATGCAGGGCATTTGCTGTTGTGTGATTTCTTTATGAATGTCACCATGGAGAATTCGAACCAAATTTTTTGGAAGAATGATACAAGTTTGTATCACTCCTTTTGTTATCGTGATCTCTTTAGTAGCGTGATCTCCTATTTTGATGTAAGCCATTTGGTTCCAATACAGTTTGCTGATGATATTCAAATGGGTCACTTGGAGATTTGAAGCCGTCACATTTTTGCCAGCTTCATTTGTTATTCTACTCGAGAACCTTCTTATAACAATTCTATCCGGCGTCTCCTTATACATTTTACTCCTATCGGTACACTTCAATATTTCCTCACTGTGTATCCCTATTAGAAGAATTAATTTCCACTCTAGACAACACTAATGTTTTTCGTAATAAGGGCCCGTCATCATCGCTCCGGATGCACTGCAGGTTCTACATTATTATAATCTTCCCTTAATAAATTGTTATCACAGTTTAGTGCAACGTGCATTTATCTCGCCATGATACGAGTTAAGTATTACTCAAGGTGCAAGTGTTAAGGTGCTATAAACTGGTGAAAGCACACCCTAAAGTGTTTTGTTAGTTTCAGCTCACGGAAGAAGAAATCCAGGAGAACATGGACTACAGTCTGCTATAAGAGCGGGGGATCATCATGTTCACCTCACCAGCAACATCTATAATCCGTCTGAGGCCTCCATCGATCGAATACCAATTCAAAATATGTGCTTAAAATGGATACGCTGCCAGGACCGTAAGAAGGATCATCCGGAGACATGAACGACTGACCGAAGGATCGACTACCATCTACAAAGCTGAGGACAATTTTGTAATTCATTTCAGTAAATTATAGTATGATCTTCCTTGTAGAATTAATATTTACTACTATTTTGAAGTAGTTTAGCCATTCTCTCCATTTCTATCTTTATTTAGGTGAGGTACATTAGTGAATGTCTGCTGTAGTTCTATATTGAAATGGGTGCAAGTAGCAGTCATCAAGTATTAACAACTCAGTTCGAGGTTGTCACATAAAAATAATCTGACTAAAAATCAGCGACCACCCCGACAAGTAATTAATTACTTCAATAATGTTGGAATTAATTTCTGAGTTAATTATGATTAATTTACGGGTGGCATTTGAACACACTCTACTTTATGAATTTTCCACGTGATGACTTGGTCATCTTTTTAATTTTATGGCATTTAGGAATTAAAAATAATGAGTTAATAATAGGCTACAGTATAATAATCCTAAAATGTTACAACGGAATATACAGTATCTATAAAACTTGTTGAGTGTTTAAATATAATTTTTGATGATGAATTTGCTAGAGATGCGAATTAGTGCTCAATTGAACCGGCGGAATAAATGGTGTGGTGATGTTCATTTGATAAAAACGAAGAGCAAAATAAGAGTTAGAGGATGTGTAGAATGATTTTTCAATGAGCATTTGTTGCCAGATGAATGCAACCGGTAGCTAAATAATTCTAATAATCATTCTCAATGATGCTCAACACATTATTAAATAATTTTGAGAAGTATATTAGCCCAGACAAAGGTGTAATATGGTCGCAGGAATATTGTGAGATGATGTTCTCCAAATTAATTTCGAAATGAAGTGCTAGTGCTACAAAGTGATTTCCGCTGTATTCAATCACGAGCTAACGTATAAATTCGAGAGGCATTTGATATTTAAGGTCACGATCTATTATTTGGGACTGTAAGCGTTAATAATTTAAAATCTATGGAAATTAGGAACCCCATAAATGCAATAGTAATAAACGCGTGTTGGGTGTGTGTTTTGTGTGGGTCAGCTGTGTTGATTTCTTATGCATATTTTGTTATATTTCACCATGTGATTATTATTAGTGGAATTTCTGAACATCACGTGTTCTGCCACGGTGTGAGGATCAGACTGTTGTCGAATATAGGATTTTCTGGAGTGCGGAAAGCAATATTTGTGTGCTTTAGATGATGAAAATTTGTCTCTACTATAATAATACGATTTTAATGAAGGAGAGAGATCAGATGGAGTGAGGGTCGTAATATATTCTAATGAGAGGAAAACCAACGAAATAATTAGTGTAGGTGAAGTAATGAACAACTCATGTAAACGAAATAATCATTGTCAACGAAATTATCAAGGAATTTCATGTAATCGAAATAATTAACGATTCATGTAAATAAAAATATATATGAACGAAATAATTATTATAAACGACATAATTATCATTTTTATGTAAGTGAAATAGTTAAAGATAAATGTAAAAGAAAGAATTAAGACTAGAAATTAGCGCGAAGAGCGTGAAAGACTGTAGTAATATTGAATAACAATTGATAAAAGTAATTAAAAGAATCATTATAATAATCAATTGCTATGTTCATAATACTCAGACAGGTTGATAAAAATTAATTGATTGATTGGAACATTAGGAATAAAACTGCTCATGATTAAATCAGCCTAAAGGAGAACAATTAATAATCTAGGGATTGAGTAAGTAATTATTATATGATTAATTAATTAAGTTCCTTATAAATTAATTACAGTTCATAAGACTTACTAAAATGTGTAAATATTGGTAATTAACAGTTTACTTGAGAGTGTAGAAGGAACTGACCTGAAGTATTGATCACAGATGATATAAATAGTTTATAAATATAGACGTGACCACATGGTCGAATGAATAATTTATTTTAGTTCATTCAAAGAATTAAGTTCTAGCTTGAACAATATTGGATTATTTGGTAGGATTGAACCTTATTTAAGTCTCGATGAGTTCAATCGCTAGATAAGGGATCTTCTTCTTCTTAATCTGTTTAACCTCCATGATTGGTTTTTCCCTGGGAGGGGGGATGGGGAGATTGTAAGGGATAGACAAGGAAGAGGGAAGGAAGCGTCCGCGGCCTTAAGTTAGGTACCACCCGGCATTTGCCTGGAGAAGAAGTGGGAAACCACGGAAAAACCACTTTCAGGATGGCTGAGGTGGGAATCGAAAACCCACCTCTACTCATTTGACCTCTCGAGACTGAGTGGACCCCGTTCCAGCCCTTGTATCACTTTTCAAATTTCGTGGCAGAGCCGGGAATCGAACCCGGGACTCCGGGGTTGGCAGCTAATCGAAGTACCCACTACACCACAGAGGCGGACAGATAATGGATCTTAATGTAGGAAATTAGATTTTTTAGAACTTGCCATGT
This sequence comes from Anabrus simplex, assembly GCF_040414725.1. Taxonomy (NCBI): domain Eukaryota; kingdom Metazoa; phylum Arthropoda; class Insecta; order Orthoptera; family Tettigoniidae; genus Anabrus; species Anabrus simplex. The sequence continues at coordinate 1,521,441,925 of NC_090265.1, forward strand.
GTTAAATAGAGGATTGGGTTGGGAGAGATCACTCTCACATATTGAAATATTTCCAGAATCCGAGTTAATTGATGATATTTTATCTGGATTTCAGTAATCCCTACATCTGATGTCTTTGTGCACCAGAGGAGGAACTCGACGTTTTCACTGAAAATGTAGTAAAATAATTATGTAAAAATGAGATGTTAAGATTTTCAATTATTTCAAACGCCATTATTTACCATCAAGAGGAAAATTAGTGATTGTGACACAATATTTTATTTAATAAATGTCAATCTTTGTTTGATAAGTGTGTCACCCATTTTCTTAAAAATGCCTCTGACAATACTGGCATCAGCACAAGAACGGTCCACAATGGTATTTCTCGTGTTTGCCGGCTGAGCAACCCCGGAAAAAGAGGGCAATATACAGTATATGATATGAATAAAAGTCGGGACTCACAGTACCAGAAAAATGTAGACACCCTTTGATATTCAGTATTAATGGAACGAAATAGCGTACCGTTACAATTCTTGCACGGGGAAAAGGTTATTTTATGTGTTCAAAGTGACCGCCATTAGCACACAAACAACGTCGATGTCGCTGAACTGCTGACCGAACTACGCCTGTCAGTGTTGCCGGTGTGATGCCGCACAGGACGCCTCAATGGTTTCTCGTAGCTCGTTCAGTGTAGTTGGCTTCCGTCGATGAACTTCATTTTTCAAGATAGAAGTCAAGAGGTGTAAAGTCTGGAGACCGTGGTGGTACTCAACAGCTCCTCTTCGATCTATCTATCGTCCAGGTAGATTTTCATCCAAGTAAGCTCTGGCATCTCTGTGGTAGTGAGGCGGAGCGCCATCTTGTGGTAGGTAAAATCTTTCATTTCCAAACACCTCTCGGATGGTAGGTAAAATCGATGTTTGCAGCATATGAAGATACGCCTCACCAGTTACGGTACCTTCAAAGAAGAATGGGCCAATCAAACCGCGCAATGACAGACCACACCACACATTTACACCGGGTAGATTAACATGTTTGTCCCCATGAACGTAAGGATTTTCAGGAGCCCAGTACACGCAGTTGTGGCGGCTTACAGTAGCGTTCAGCTTGAATTGCGCCTCGTCAGACCAGCTACCATCCCTTCAAACCGTTCATCCTCGCGAAGCATGCCTTCAAACCACTAGCAGAACTCCATCCTTCGATCCGGATCGTCCTTGTTCACAGCGTGCAGCGATCTTGGAATGTACACTTTCCACTCTGCAGCCTTCAGAATTCATCGTACGGTTGATCAGATTACCCCGTTTACACGTGCACCCTGATTCACAGATTTTTGAAGTGACCTCGTAAAATTTTGGAACACAGCAGTGCTGGAAGATGGACTTGTTGATGTTTTTGGTCGGCCAGACCTTTTCTTATGCACATCCTGATCAGTACCGTCGGTTTCAAATTTATCCCGAATATGATAAATTGTTGTACGTGTTGGTGGCTGAGTTCCGTACACATTACACCATTGCGGTGCATAATATTTTCGTACTTCCAGTGCCACTTCAATATGGCCTTGCGTTGGTCAAACGAAAACCTTACTTCATTCATTGTTGCACTGTCATCTGCTGGGCGCCAAGATTGTCGCGCCATTCACGTGACCTTCATCTGTTGAGAAAATAATGGACTACGCTACCGTGCAAGAATTGCAACGATATGTCATTTTGTTCCTAAGAGTGCCTACATTTTTTGGACACCTCTGTATACACATTAGTAATGAGCTGCAGGATTGTGAGCGACTGTAGGGGAGTTAAACATTGTTGTGAGACGGACAGCAGACAATGGTGTGAAAGTAATTGGAGTGAAAAGTCAAGTTGTAGGTTTCACCAAGAGGAAAAGTGCTCTCAGTTTTAATGATTGTGTTGATGAGGTGAGAGTACATCATGGGGAGCAATGTAAGTACCTGGGTGTTAATATAAGTAATGATCTTCATTTCGGTAACCATATTAACGAGGCTACAAATCTCTTCACATGGTTATGAAAGTATTTAAGGGTTGTAGTAAGGATGTCAAGGAGAGGGCGTATAAGTCTGAGGTAAGACCGCAGTGAGAGTATGGCTCCAATGTATGGGATCCTCACCAGGACTACTTGATACGAGAACTGGAAAACATTCAAAGGAAAGCAGCACGATTTGTTGTGAATTATTTCCGACAAAGGAGTAGTGTTACTGAAATGTTGTGAACGTTGGACTGGGAAGACTTGGGAGTAAGGAGACGAGATTCTCGACTATGTGGTATGTTTCTTTTTTGCTAGGGGCTTAACGTCGCACCGACACAGATAGGTCTTATGGCGACGATGGGATAGGATAGGCCTAGGAGTTAGAAGGAAGCGGCCGTGGCCTTAATTAAGGTACAGCCCCAGCATTTGCCTGGTGTGAAAATGGGAAACCACGGAAAACCATCTTCAGGGCTCCCGTCGTGGGATTCGAACCCACTACCTCCCGGATGCAAGCTCACAGACGCGCGCCTCTACGCGCACGACCAACTCGCCCGGTTGGTATGTTTCAAGCTGCCAGTGTTGAGTTGGCGTGGAATGACATAAGCAGAACAATAAGCTTGAGTGGAGCTTTTACAAGTGGGAAAGTTCATAACATGAAGATAAAGTTGGAATTCAAGAGGACAGATTAGAGCAAATCTTCATTTATAAGACAAGGAGTAAGGGACTAGAATAAATTATCAAGGGAATTTCCCGGTTGAATGGCTAAGTGGTTAGCATGCTGCTCTTTTGTTCAAGGGTCCCGGGTTCGATTCCCGGCTGGGTCGGGGATTTTAACCTTAATTTATTAATTCCGTTGGCTCGGGGCTGGGCGTGTGTGCCGTCTCCATCGTTAGAATTAATCGTAGATAGGGCCCCATCCTCACAGACGCGCAGGTCACCTATACGGCGTCAACACTAAAGACTTGCAGCAGGTCTCTTCGGGGGCGGGGGGCACACGCTATTATTATTATTAAAAAGGGAAATGTTCGATAAATTTCCAAGTTTTTGAAAATATTTAAGAAAAAGCTTGGTAAACAACTGATAGGGAATCTGCCACGTGGGCGACAACCCTAAATGATAATTGATTGATTGATTGATTGATTGATTGATTGATTGATTGATTGATTGATTGATTGATTGATTGATTGATTGATTGATTGATTGATTGATTGATTGATTGATTGATTGATTGATTGATTGATTGATTGATTGATTGATTGATTGATTGATTGATTGATTGATTGATACTTTGTGAACATTTAAAAATTCTCCCCTATCATAAAATTTAAACACAATTCTACAAGTAACATACTTGGCAAACTTATATTATATTGTTGTCCACCCCTCACATTGTTTCCATATATTTTGAGACACATTAGTAGGCATGCCTCTACCATTCGTGGCTTGTTGTGACGTACTCACTTCTTTGCTCTCTATGGCCCTTTGTGTGTTCATATTCTTTGGCATTATTGTTGATCTTAATTTGGTCTATTCCATCCCGTATAAAAGAAAGCTATGCATTGGGTTAATATTCGAAACTACTGACAGATGCACAAAGCCTTGTAAACGTTGCCGGAAAGATTTCCATAGAGTTAGTTACCTGCTCTTGGACTTAAACTTTCACACGACTGCCATTGATATTTCCCTTATCGCGAAGAGGTACAGAACGAAAAATCGACATGAGCTATTTTCGTGTAAAACCAACCGTAAGAGGGATATATCGAGTTGTACACTTTAGACCCCTTCTGAAACACCCCTCCTGCTGAGTTTTTTGAAAAACTTGTAGCTAATATCATACTCAACCTTATTCAAAACTGAATACTAGCTTCCATTTAAATCCAACCATTCGTTTTTTCCGTGATGCTGTAACAGACACGGACAAATATAAACAATTCGATATAGGTCATTCCAATCACGTCAGTAATCTTGTCAGATTACAATATTAACCGACTGGAACGTCGCTTTTTAAAGCAGTCTTATTCTATGAAATGTTCGATCAAATGAGAAAATCCACAGTTTCTCCCTTTTCACAAAGAGTATTCCGCTGGCGTTCTAACAGTGGCAACCTCCAGACCTGGTATGACCCCACCACAGACAGCGGTGAACACTGACAGACAGACAGGCAGACAGGCAGATGGTCCACAAGTATAATCCGAACCTATTGAGAAATTATAGCCCTTCGGTCCATAGGGCCTTGAGTGCAATTTCATGACAGTTGCTATCTACTTAGCTGCATGGATGTGGAAGTGGTGTAACTTTTGAACGGAATCGAGCTGACCAGAATATGACGTGCACCTTAGAGGGTGGATGTTTAGTTGAGCACGGATCTAAGCGTTGCAGTTGCCCAATGAGGAAGTGAGCTTATTGGGGTTGGAATTTACACCGAAGTAAAATTTCCGCATTGTCTTCTGGATTCCGGTGTAATTTTCATCCATGTGTTAGTCAACATGGATTTCTTGATGCCTAGGACTCTGTGATGGATGCGTTGAATTCTGTCGAGGTGAGTTTTGGCTGTGATCCCCCATATGAGACTGGCATGTTCAAGGATTGGCCGTATGAAGGATTTGTGCAGCGTGATCCTGTTTTCTAGGTTCAGCCCATTGTCGACTTCCATTAGTTAAATAATTTCAGAAAGGCGCTTAATTGCCTGGGCTAAAATTTGGATGACATGGTCTTTGAATGTCAATCATCTGTCCAAGGTTTATTTAGTAACATTTGACCAACGGATCACTTCGCCGAAAAAATACCGATAGTTGGGGGTCAGCTCTAGTACGCTTTAAGAAAAGGATTGCACTACTCTTGGTGACATTCATTTTCATTCTCCACTTTCGAAGCCAAGGTTCGAAAGTGGAGAGGGCTTCCTAGAGATAGTTTTGGACTTTGGGTGGTTACCAAGGTACAGAGGATATGGCAGTGTCATCTGCATACATGTAAATTTTCGCATACGGTGGACAGAGTATATTTGACATGTACAAATTGAAAAGTATAGGAGATATAATCCCACCTTGCGGAATACCAGCACCGATGGTGCGGTGATTCGACAGGGTACCGTTGACCTCAACGTGAAACTGTCTATCTGCAAGGTAACTACGGTTGAGATGGATCAAATATGGGGAAAATCTTAATAATTTGAGCTTATAGATGAGGCCTTGATGCCATACCATGTCGAACGTTCTCGAAATATCTAGGAAACAGATGCCCGTTTGCCTGCTATGATTGAAATTTATTGTGATTTTTTCGGTGAGTGGAGGAGTGCTCATTTCTGAAGCCGAACGCTCGTCCTTCAGGATGTGCTTATCTTTAATGATGACGTTGATTCTGGTGCGAAGAAGGATTTCGAAAGTTTTGGAGAGGATGGACAGTATGAAAATGGGTTGGTAGTTCTTGGGGAAGGTAGGATCCGAGAGAAGTTAACGTAGCATTACAACTTAACCAGTTTCCAAGGTGTAGAGAAGTGGGCGAAGCGGAAGATAGAGTTGAAGAGTTTGGTGATACAAGGCAGAGATTTTTGGGAAGATACTTGAGAAAAGTGGCTGATATTTGGTCTACGCCCGGGGTTTTTCTCTTCTTGATGGTGAGAAGTTTGGAAGGGAAAATTAATTTAAAGTCAGGGGGTAGTTCGACTTCCCGCAGGTTCCCAATGACATCTTCATCAGAGGGGTCAATATCAGTGTGTGCTAATCCCTTTTGTCCATGGAGAGACGGTATACCAGTCCGTTTCTTAATCAAACGCCTAGCTACCCTGTGCAGTGAGTTGTTGGCAACTCTTAGCTCAGCTAATCTGAACTTCCAGGCACGTATCCTGCGGTTTCTAACGAGAATAGCAAGATTTTTATTCTGCCTGTTCGAAATACTTTTAAGACGGGGGTTTCTGGTTAGTTGCCAGAGCTAGCGGGTTCTGCTCCTAACCTTGATTTGATCCAAGATCTCGCTGGGCAGTCTGTCCTTTCTGGACGGTATTAATAATGGTCCCACAGCGGAAGATTGAGCGGCCGAAATGATGGTGTAAATTATTTTCTCTATGTCATTAGGTCCCTTAACACTGGGATTTCCGTTGATATGGGAATTAATGTGGTCTCAGAAGAACTGTCAGTTGATTTTGCGAAGATGATTAGGAATGGCTCTGGGAAGATGTACAAGGCTGAAAGCGAGAGTGATGAGGACTGATTGGTGGTCTGAATCAAGGGCGTCGATGATGGTTAGGTTTAGATGATGACGTATATTTAGTGAAATAACAATATCCATTGTGTCGGGTTGTGAAAGTAATAAGTATGTTCGTCCGGTCCATGAGTTAGGAGGAGCTTCTGATCGCAGTACCTGGCGAGTTGGTTGCCTCTTGAAGTAGAGATGCGACTGTTCCAGCGAGGTTTCTTGGCGATTAAGTCACCTGCAAGAAGGCATTGCTGACCATTCCGGATGATTTTGTCCAATGTTGCATTGTGGGGCATATAGCAATCAGAGTGATGGAGAGGTCCTTTATGTGTGGTTACTTCAAAAGTTGTGGCTTCTAGCCTGGTGAGGTGGGTGGGAGTGGGGATTCGTTGATGGGAGAGGGTATTACGGATGAATACTGAGGTGTGCCGCCGTGTTCTCGTTTGGGATAATCATTTCGGTAGGACTTGAAGTTGGGGATGTTGAAGAAGCGGTAGGGTTTAAGTCATGTGTCGCAGATGAGCGCAATGTCTACTTTCTGGTCCTTAATTAGCTCACACAACTCTGTATGCTGACGGTGAACGCCTTCGGTGTTCCAATAAAGGACCCTCAATTTTTCGAGAAACGTTCTTGCCGTGGTTGAACTAGACATACTGGAACCACTGGAAGAAGGCTTCAAGTAAAATTTGTTTCTTGATAGCAGGGTGAGGGCATTCACTATGTGTGATGGTGTAGTCTTTATGAAAAAAATCCTTGAGGGGAGGATCTGAAAGTAATTTAACGAGTTCAAAGAACTCAAGAGAAAAAAGGAGGGCTGGGGTGGACGGTACTTCCCTTAGTGGTAAGGGGGCCATAGAGTCTTGAGGTAGAGGAGAAAAATCAGAAGAGGTGAAGTTGACTTCACTTGTAGTGGGGGGAATCAGGGTAGGGCGCTTGTGGGTTAGCAGCGTTGGCGAACGTAACGCTGGGACGAAGTCTTAAAGTGGGGGTGTGAGTGAGCACCTTTCTGGGTGAAGGAGAGCCTCGAGTTTTGGGACTGGATGAACCTGAGGTAGGTAATGCAGCCCTGGTTGTTGGCGGTGTGTTCCTCGCCGCAGTTTGCACATATCAGTTTCTGGTTTCTATCACTTCTCTTGGGACGTGTTGTTCTCCGCAGATCGCACATTGAGTGTGGCAGAAGGAGTCTCCAGAAAGGCGACCGAAGCGTCGGCATTTGAAGCACTGAATCGGTCCGGTAGGGCTGAAGTATCTTTGAATTTTGACATCGGTGTGTAACAGACATCTGATGTCAAAGATGCTTTCATCAGAAGATGACTTCACTCTATATGTTAGGGTACGAGGAAGAACGCTATTTTACCTTTGTTCCGTTGAGGCGTCATTTGGGCCACTGATGAGTTGTCGAAGCCAAGAGAGGTGAAATCCTCGACGATCTTGTGCGTGGTGAAGGCCACGGATGACCACCTTCCTCTTCCTGTATTGTCGGTATTAGAGAGGGTGGGTGTGGTATTGTCCGTTGCATCCCTTGTATGAGGCCGATGACCTCGATGTTAGACCCCTTTAAACAACAAGCATCATCATCATCCCTTGTATGACAGTCTTGAGTATCTCGTAGTCTTCAGAAGTTCAGGTTTGAGCCCTGATGCTGTCATGAAGGACCTTTAATGTGAAGAGTATTTGGTTCTGTCCTATAATGTTAGTAAACTTATTTTACATCTTTGACGTCTCTGACATACACCGGAGAGATCTTGATGCGTGGCTTCCTAGGGGAGAGCTAGTTGCTTTACATCGCACCGACACAGATAGATCTTATGGCGACGATGGGGCAGGAGATGCCTAGGAATGGGAAGGAAGCGGCCGTGGCCTTAATTAAGGTACAGTCCCAGCATTTGCCTGGTGTGGTAATGGGTAACCACGGAAAACCATCTTCAGGACTACCGACAGTGGGATTCGAACCCACTATCTCCTGGATGCAAGTATAGGCCACGCGCCCCTAACCGCACGGCTAACTCGCCCGGTGAACAAAAGTCTAAATTGATGAATATCGCTATTGTCATAGCCGGTACGGTAAAACTGTATTAGACATAAATGAGCGAAAATTATATTTTCTGTAACTTTTTTTATATGGTCTTTATCGATAGGACCTCTAATAACAAAGAATTTGAGAATTACATTTTAGACCTTCCCCTAAGCTACCATATCAACCAGCATAAATAAAATTATTTATGGCCTAGATTGTTGTGCCTTATTCTCCAACTTTACATACCGATTGCCATTGCATTCTGTTCAGCCCTTTTCTCTTAATGCGCGAACATGCAAAGACAGACAGACAGAGAGACAGACAGACAGACAGACAGACAGACAGACAGACAGACAGACAGACAGACAAACAGAGATGATTGCAAATTCAAAATTGCATTTCCTCTTACTGTGGATACGGCCGATGCAGAAATGCCATTATCTCTTAATTCTGAGCAATGTGCAGACTAAATTCTTCTTCTTACATATATGATACTTTTTTGAGCCAGTAATGATTCCTGCTACTTTCCTGCCTGTTACCTCCGACTTATGAATAAGATATTCTGATTCCACCCTATTTCACTCCCGTACCACAAAGTCACTCGTGAAAGCAGATCGATGTAAATATAGTGTCTGCCGGGAACTGATTTCTTTCCTATAGAATACCGTTGATTGCGAGTCGTAGCTGTCGGCTTGCATTCGGGAGATAGTAAGTTCGAACCCCACTGTCGGCACTGTCAGTGTGACGTAGAAAAAAATTATGTAAAAGAAACTGCGAGCTCACTGCATTAACTTCTGTACACCTTGATTTAATTTCTGTATACTACCATCCTGGGAGAATACACGTATAAATACTTGAAATGATCTACCCGATATCTACCTGTCCCAGCATGACATTCAGTTCTCTTCAACTGACATCACTTCAGTCTTAGAAATATTTTCATATCATACACGCTACATGTCTTTTCAGGCTACGCGAAATAAGACTGCAGGCTTTCGGCACGCTCGAAAGGAGCGAATGACAGTTCTCTCTTACCAATGTTCAATCGTTCGTTTGTGTAACACGGCTGCAGATAAACTCTTGACCTCAAACCAGCGGCCAGAACGCAAGCACTTGAATGTGAACTCACGAAAATCTAGATCCTTACATAATCCTGACGGTTTAACGACCTCCCTTATTGTAATATGCAAAACTCCCGATAACCTCCCAAAAGACAAATTCATCCTATTTGAGAAGAATACGGTCACTTCATATCCTTATCTTAAAAGAAAGAAAGAAAGAAAGAAAGAAAGAAAGAAAGAAAGCAGAGTGGCTCAAGCCTGTAGCTGGTGGTCTATTGGGTACCATAAGCTCTGAGTAACGAATGTTGGCTCATATAATTTTAGTGACGCGCTTGGGAACTTTAATGACTAACTCTCGAATGTTTCTCAGTTTTTAGGTTGATAGCAGGGCTACTATTCTCGCAACAAAATACTGCTGACCTTATAACAATGTTATTGATTTGACCACTTCGACGATTTTCGGCGATATTGTCTGACCAGGATTACCTTTTACGGGATGGAGTAGATCATACAACCAGCGACTCAACGCTGAGTGTTGGGCGGCCGTGAATAAACTGACCCTCTAAAGGGGCCAAAAGCTTTGGGAGGAGGAACCTGCTTCTGGTGAGTTCTGGTCCCCCAGTACAGGAAATACCACTGAAATCCAGCAACAGCGTCTGTACTCAAGTTTAGAGTACGGTGTAAGTGAAATCTGGCAGGAGGTATAAGATGCCTTCAATGACATGCTAAGCGACTCGACAGTTGAGGTAATTGATCGGCGTATGCCTCATTGGAATTGTTATCACGCTAGGGCGTTACCCCGAATCGATGCGCGCCGTTTTCGCAGAGTAACGTGAGAAAGGTGCAAGGTGGAGGCCTGCAAACCATGCACTTCGTTTGTTCATGCTCATTCGACCATCATACGGTCGGCCGTATCTCGGTCGATTTTGAGCGGGTGGCTAGCAGCATGTAGTCTGAGGTAAGGCGGCCAGTGCGTTTACGGATAGTATCAACAAAGTTACGACGAATAAACTTAAAATGAGCGAGGAAAAGAGATTGGCTGACTATACAATGTTGGACACCATGCAAATATTTTAACGAAATTTTCATTGAAGTGATGTAATTACAAACTTGCTGTAAACATTGTGGGCCGATTGCAGAAACGATGACTAGTTTTAAGCCTTAGACATCGTCTACCTAACCAACGCCTAAATCGTTCACGATCTTCCATTGCATAAACAATGTTCAGTCGATGTGTAACTGGACATCCCTGAAAGTTTCAATTTTGGTTTGAAGGATACAGAAGTATCTTTCATGCAACTCTTTGCTTGTCGCAACCAATGAAATTCGCCGGTGCGCGCGCCGAACGCCAGTCAGCTGTTTGTCTTCCTACACATTACTCAAATATGGCTGAGCATGACTTGCCCACAGATAAGAGTATCGCTTTCGGTGGAAATTAAATCTCATAATATCGACACTAAAGCGACACGGCACCGTACGGGGAAGTGTAGCTTTCATTACAGCGTTGTTACAGTGAGTGTAATCTACTCATGAATACGGTAGCTTCGACGAAGGGAAGATGAAGCAATAGTAACGTGTAACCGAGTGTGTTGTACGGGCCATATAGATGTAGCTTGCATTCTGGAGATCGTAGGTTCGAAACGCATCATCGGCAGCCGTGAAGATTGTTTTCCGTAGTTTCCCTATTTTTACACCAGGCAAATACTAGGGATGTTATTATGGCCACGGCTCTTCTTCCTCAGTCGTCTTTAAACGATAATCACCACCACTTGCCTTTTCCTATCTGATAGTTGCCGATGATATATATAAAAATCCCATACAACCTACTTTTTAGTTTTTACTATTATGTGTGTTTACTTGGCAGTAAATATAAGTGAATCCCTCCTGATTGATATCTGTGACAGCCCTCAGACGATCGGGACACGTAATTCTGATACCGGTATGTATGTAGTCGAAGTGGCCTATAATTCCATGGAAATTACCTCATGTACATAATAAAATATATCGGTTGCCAAGAATTGTATTCAAGTTGACAGTTACCGGACTGTCACTTTGTCAGTCTCAAGAAACAAGTCTCTCGTAAAGCGAAACCTTATGTTATTGTTATCTCCCCGTACATGTCAAACGAATTGCTGCGATTTAGCAGCGGGCAACCCACAGAGAGGCCGTCGGACTAACCTTTCTTTCCGGAGCCGTTTCAACATGATCATACAAATTACATATTTTATCGTACATAACCTCTAATTGTGATTCACTCCTCTCATTTGAGGTTAAACAGTGCTCTCGGCAGTGTTTAAACATGACCGGTTGAGCATCGGTTTTAGACAGTGTCTAAGTGATAAATAACGTCTCTGCAATGCGGCAGCCATGCTTAGGTATTGTTTAACCGTAGACATCGTCTAAATACCGTTTCTGCAATCGGCCCTGTGAGATCAACTTGTCACGTTAGTAGACACACAACATTAACTTGTACCGTTTTTAACATCGTCACACACATTTACCATTACTTTTTGTTTGTTTTAATACAGAATAAATCAAGAGAGCACCATTTACTCTATCTAGGTTCGGTGAGCTCCTTTTGTCACTAATTTGGTTACCAAACCAAACCCCATGGTGCAACAGCCCCGAAGAGCCTTGACCTACCAAGTGACCGTTACTCAGCCCGAAGGCCTGCAGATTACGAGGTGTCGGGTGCTCAGCACGACGAATCCTTACGGCCGTCATTCTTGGCTCTCTAGACAGGGAATTGCGTTACCAACTGAACTGTAATTTCTTTCATTTGCGGCCGTGGAGGCTGTAATAGACATTATTTTCTTTGCTAGTAGAGCAAATCATGGATATTCAGTGCTTTTATATCCCCACCATGCAAGGGCATCGTCATCAGAAAGGTGATATTTTAATAAATAAATTGTTGTATGAGGAATATCGGCAACGTGTATTCGTCCATAATTTCGATTCTAGGAGACTGAGGGAGTAGCTGCACAGTCTAATATATACAGTCGCGAAGCTCTAAAAAGAGGAAGGTTCATCCACTTGATAGCTGGAGCGTTACTAGCATCTCTAGCGTCGAGGTAGAGGTAACTTGCTAGCAGACAACAGGGTACGTATTACCACTACAGTCTAAAATGGTCATAACTTCTGAACCATTCATGCAAATAATGTCCTGACAAGGTTATTGTAATCCTTATGAAATAGTGGAGGAGGTCAAACAATTTATTTCGATGAGGAATTCGAGGATAATATCGAAATATTTATTTAATCTTAAGGAGTTTTGTTTTTTTACCGCAGACTAGACAAAAAATCGCTTCTAGAGGGCAGCCGGTTCGGAATAGGTATATACCATCGCGGACTTTTTTGTAGAGGTTATTGAAAATGAAAATGAAAACCTACAACCTGTTTTCCAGTCATTGACCGGGTCAGGAATGAAATGAATGAATCAAATACAGGCTATTAGTACGATGGGGTCGCCACTCCCAAAGTGATTTTATTAATGACTGATAGATGCTATGAAATGAGAATGGAGAGTGTTGCTGGAATGAAAGATGACAGGGAAAATCGGAGTACCCGGAGAAAAACCTGTCCCGCCTCCGCTTTGTCCAGCACAAATCTCACGTGGAGTGACCGGGATTTGAACCACGGTATCCAGCGGTGAGAGGCCGACGCGCTGCCGCCTGAGCCACGGAGGCTCTGTAGAGGTTATTATGCTCTACAATTCGTACGCTTACACTTGGGGTCTGTCGTTGACGGTTCAGGCAGCGTAAGCCAAGAAAGCAAGCGACCGACCAAGGTACCGCGCTGGCCTTCTTAGTCCAACTTGGGAGGTTCGATGTCGGTCGGTCGCTTGCTTTCTTGGCTTACGCTGTGTGAACCGTCAACGATAGACGCCAAGTGTAAGCGTAAGAATTGTAGAGCATAGAAACCTCTACAAAAAAGTCCGTGATGGCATATACCTATATTGAACCAGTTGCCCTCTAGAAGCGATTTTATGTTATAGTCCGCGGTAAAGAAAAATAACTCCTTAAGATTAAATAAATATTTCGATTTTATCCTCGAACTCCTCATCGAAATAAATTGTTTCACCTCCTCCACTATTTCATAAGGATTGCAATAACCTTGTCAGGACATTATTTGCATGAATGGTTCAGAAGTTATGACCATTTTAGACTGTAGTGGTAATTCGTTCCCTGTTGTCTGCTAGCAAGTTGCCTCTACCTCGCCACTTGGAGCGCTGTAGTCGCATCGGATGAAAAATATCATCAGAGCTTGGCGACTGTATATAATTAGACTGTGGTAGCTGTGTGTTTTGGGCCACGTAAGTGTCGTCGCTTCCTTCCCGCTCCTAGCCCATTCCTGTCCATCGTCGCCATAAGGCATATCTGTGTCAGTGAGAAGTAAAGCAAATTGTACACGCAATTAAAAACTTCTGGATAAGTTTGGATTACCTTTGTCCTCATCAACAATGTTAAGCAGGCGCTGCTCGAAGTTCGCTTGTCTCGATATTCTTGATAACGTATTGAAATTGGTGTCAAGTTGTAGCGAAAATAGACCCACGGCAGATAATTTGTTTTCTGAGCTTTGCTGAGATGCACATAAACAGCAAGATGGTTTTCCGTACCTTCCCATTTTTACTCCAGGCAAATGCTGGGGCTGTGCCTTAATTAAGGCCACGGCCGCTTCCTTCCAACTCCTAGGCCTTTCCTATCCCCTCGTCGCCTATCTGTGTCGGTGCGACGTAAAGCCACTAGCAAAAAAGCTTCTGACACGCATTGCGCACTCGTAAATGAGTATTAACTACGCCAGCACTTGACACCTTGAGGAGAGAAGGCAACTGCCTAGACAACTGTAGTAGAGTAGGAGGTAGGATATTTATATGAGTTGTACGAGAGTGTTGTCCAACTCGTTGGCTGAATGGTCAGCGTACTGGCCTTCGGTTCAGAGGGTTCCGGGTTCGATTCCCGGCCGAGTCGGGGATTTTCACCTTCATTGGTTAATTCCAGTGGCCCGGGGGCTGGGTGTTTGTGCTGTCCCCAACATCCCTGCAACTCACACACCACACATAACACTATCCTCCACCACAATAACACGCAGTTACCTACATATGGCAGATGCCGCCCACCCTCATCGGAGGGTCTGCCTCACAAGGGCTGCACTCGGCTAGAAATAGCCACACGAAATTATTATACGAGAGTGTTTAACAATACATTTACGCAGTGTTTTGTATACATAAATGTGGTTCGATAGCTGCTGTGCAAATACTATCTCAGAATCGCCGTTAATTTTCTGAAGATATACTCCCATGTCCTTTCATGAAATACACGCGCGCGCACCCTTTGTTGATATATTTTTGCATGGACTTCAAGGATGGACAAAACTGGGTATAATGTACTTTTCTTGCCTTTAATTTCCACTGTACTGTGTTCACAATATAACAAGTTACAAATGAATATTAAATTGTTAGCCAGTTATTACGGTATGTTCACACCATGTGTGTGTACATACATTAAATGTAATTAACGTCTCTGTTATTTATTCAGTTCTGGTGGTTTTAGTGTAACTTGAGTGCTTCGTGATTCACGTTTCACTATTAAATACGCCCCTCTATGATTTTCACCGTGTGCGTTCGTATGATAATGGAAAATATGCAATTGCTTTGTATTCGGTACTGTTTTGTGTTACCTACTAGTCTTCAAATTTCTTATGATACTTTCAAACAAGGTAGAAGACATGCTTCTGGAAACTTCTAGAAACATGTAGTGGTTCAGGGATTGAAGCCAGGGCCTCTTGCACGGAGTACACAGTGTTACCACTTCGTACACCAAGTACACCTTTAGTGACAAGTCAATTTATGCATTCAAGTATTGATCATCTACCGCCGCCATCGCCGCGGCGGCTGTTTTTACTGCTACTACTGGAGTTGACGGTGAATGGTCACAGGAGTCATCTGCCACTACGACGAGTTGCAGAATCGGCGATGTACGCATATCCAAAAAAATTATTATAAAAACGCAAATAATGACGTGTGATTTTCTGCTACTTACGTCTCTGTGCCCCTCCTTTCTACTAACAGGAATCCACCCGATGACAGCGCACATTCCTTCGCCAATTTACTAGGTGCTGTTCACTCGTTAGGAAGTGCTCTTAAGTGTTCGGTCACACAGACCCAGTATCTGAGTGCCAACAACTTAGTACAGCATTTCTATTCATTAAAGATATTTTGCTCTATGGTGAGTTAATGTCTAGTATTCCCGACTATTTGTAAAAAATACAACACTGCCGACTTAACCGAAAAGACATTCTTCTTCTTATTCTTATTCTTTATCTGTTTACCCTCCAGGGTTGGTTTTTCCTTCGGACTCAGCGAGGGATCCCACCTCTACCGCCTCAAGGGCAGTGTCCTGGAGCTTCGGACTCTGGGTCGGGAGATACAACTGGGGGGATGACTAGTACCTCACCCAGGCGGCCTCACCTGCTATGCTGAACAGGGGCCTTGCCGGGGGGGGGGGGAAGTAAGCGGCCGTGGCCTTGTTAGGTACCATACCGGCATTTGCCTGGAGAAGAAGTGGGAAACCACGGAAAACCACTTCCAAGATGGTTGAGGTGGGAACCGAACCCCCTCCCGAGGCTGAGTGGACCCCATTCCAGCCCTCGTACCACTTTTCAAATTTCGTGGTAGAGCCGGGGCCTCCGAGGGTGGCAGCTAATCACACTAATCACTACACCACAGAGGCGGACGAAAAGACACTCTGGACTCCAAAAATCTGTTTTGGAAGGGAAATAAATGCTCAATAATTCGCTATGAACAAACGAGAAAACATTTTCTGAGTTTTAAAGTAGCCTAATAGTAACACGCTGAAAGAGTGTGCTGAAGTACTGTGCAATGGATTCAGATTTAGTTAGTCCATACCTCGTACATTGCCTCCTAGATGGTCAATTTATGATCAAAGTGTCGACTGTGTTTCTCTCGACCGTCGAAACGTTTAAGTGGAAACTGTTAATGGACCCGTCCGGAGCTATAAAAGCCTACGATTACTTTCAGCTAATATTTTAGCTGCCTCCGTTATCCTATTGACATCTTTATCTCCACCCCAGTTTTCTATTTACGGTCATATGATATAGACAATGTTCGTTATAAAATCTATATCTTCTCCCAATTTTTATCCTTCTTCTACCGCTTTTCCCACACTGGTGGGTTCGCGGGCGCGAACTCTGTCGTTCATGTGGATCTGGCCCGTTTTTACGACCCGATATTCTTTCTAACGCCGACCCTGTGTGGAGAATTGCATTCACAATTGCATGTTTCTATGGTGGTTAGTAGTTTGGCGTGTTGTGTAACATGAAGAGAAATGTACCGTGACAAAGACAAACACCTAGTTCCCGAGCCGTGAGAATTAACCACACGCAGTCTTTGTCAGTAATCTTCCCCAGTGCCCGCTGAACCTAACATCAATACGCTCACTCACCAATTCAATAAATGGTCAGAACGGAAGGAGGTCAAATTGCAGGCATTTATTTACTCAATGTACGCAATTATGCACAGATGGAATGGAGTGGACTGTCCAACAATGTCTACTTTTTGGAAGAAAACAATGGCTCTTAGGCCATGACTGCTACCGTTCTGCTTTTCCTATTCTAGTATCAATGACAACCTCTATGAGTGAGCAGTTTAGACAGCTAGCAAACAAAAATATGTATATATGGAATACGCCCTTCCCCAACATTTTAAGGAACTTCCCACTATTACAAGATGCTCAGAGTGTACTTAAATGCATCCGGCATCCCCAGTGGAATCTCTGAACATACAGCAGAACCTCATTTATCCGGATTTATTGAGACTATAGGTTGTCCGAATTAATGAAAGCCCGGATTAAACAAAATAACTTACGAAATGAGCCATGGTATATTTTTAAATACTCTAATCAGAAAAAAGAATGCGTGCAGTACAGTGAAATGAAATGGCGTATGGCTTTTAGTGCCGGGAGTGTCCGAGGACATGTTCGGCTCGCCAGTTGCAGGTCTTTCGATTTGACACCCGTAGGTAACCTGCGCGTCGTGATGAGGATGAAATGATGATGAAGACGACACATACACCCAGCCCCAGTGCCAGTGAAATTAACCAATGATGGTTAAAATTCTCGACCCTGCCGGGAATCGAACCCGGGACCTCTGTGACCAAAGGCCAGCACGCTAACCATTTAGCCATGGAGCCGGACTGCAGTGCAGTATTTTAAATGTAAGAAATGCAAGGATTATTTAGTATACAACATATAAGGCAATACAGTATTAGGCCGTACAAAATACAGAATAAGTAGTGCAGTACAGAATTAGAACATGGCAATCAAGGCACACCTTCAATGACCACACTTGACACGCTTACTGGTTTGAAGATCATTTGCTGTCTTCTTCTTCTTCGTCTTTATCTGTTTACGCTCCAGGGTCGGTTTTTCCCTCGGACTCAGCGAGGGATCCCACCTCTACTACCTCAAGGACAGTGTCCTGGAGCTTCAGACTCTGGGTAGGGATACAACTGGGGAGGATGACCAGTACCTCGCCCAGGCTTCCTCACCTGCTATGCTGAACAGGAGCCTTGCGAGGGGATGGGAACATTGGAACGGTTAGACAAGTAAGAGGGAAGGAATCGACCGTGGCCTTAAGTTAGGCACCATCCCGGCATTTGCCTGGAGGAGACGTGGGAAACCACGGAAAACCACTTCAAGGATGGCTGAGGTGGGAATCGAACCCACCTCTAATCAATAGACCCGCCGAGGTTCAGTGGACCCCGTTCCAGCTCTCGTACCACTTTTCAAATTTCGTGGCAGTGCCGGGAATCGAACCCGGACCTCCGGGGGTGGCAGCTAATCACACTAACCACTACACCACAGAGGCGGACTTGCTGTCTTTCTTTGACTTAATTTCTTTAATAATTAACTCACGCAGATACCTCAAATGTTCGTAAAGTGCAGATATGTTTTTATCGTTATTATCCTCAACGGATTTGATGACCATGTTTAGATGGCCTTTCATTTCATTATGTTTTGGTTTGATCACTTGCTTCATCCTGATCGTATTCATCCATTCCGGAGCTTTCTGCAGCGATCATACTTTCAACGATCTCCTCCTGCGTATTATCGAACATTGCGTTCATAACTCAGCTCTATACTGTAATCGCATTTATGCACTATTATTAAACGGCTGTCCGGATTAAGCGAATGAGGTCCGGATTAATGAGGTTCTACTGTACTTCAAATGGTAAACGACGGTAAGAAGACTGGTGCAGAAACTCGATTCTTGAGGGTCAACGTACACGCAGGCATACGCTATAATGAGAATAGCGAACCAATTCGCAAAATAAAACATCGCGGATAGGCAATTTAAGGTCATTCCCTTACGGTATTTTGACTTCAAGTACGCCATTCATAGCTCTGCCCTCCAAACTTGCCACATCGCAGAAGCATAAAGGCCGATCTACGCCACACATTAACCAATCATACTAACTACTACTAAACCTATAGCATACACATAGCTTCC
This sequence comes from Anabrus simplex, assembly GCF_040414725.1. Lineage (NCBI taxonomy): Eukaryota > Metazoa > Arthropoda > Insecta > Orthoptera > Tettigoniidae > Anabrus > Anabrus simplex. Next base: position 1,521,460,678 of record NC_090265.1, read on the forward strand.
ATTATCTGCATGCGGCTGAGGCGAATTATTGCAACTGCACCAAACCGCGACGAGGATCAGGACGAACTTGCCGACCTCAGTTACGTTCTGTTTGCCGGCACTAAACGCTCCTCTCAAGAAATCCTGTACAGAAATCTCTAAGCTCTCTTCAAAAGATTTCCCATTAATGTGTCCTTCTTACTACAGATCCATGGCAGACTCCATACTTGCACAATTTTTGAAGCAATCCGGCACAGTGAATATCATTGAATTTAATGACTCAGTCCGGCTCTGTGGTGTAGTGGTTAGTGTGATTAGCTGCCACCTCTGGAGGCCAGGGTTCGATTCCCGGCTCTTCCACGAAATTTGAAAAGTGGTACGATGGCTGGAACGGGGTCCACTCAGCCTCGGGAGGTCAAATGAGTAGAGGTGGGTTCGATTCCCACATCAGCCATCCTGGAAGTGTTTTTCCGTGGTTTCCCACTTCTCCTCCAGGTAAATGCCGGGATGGTACCTAACTTAAAGCCACGGCCGCTTCCTTCCCTCCTCCTTGTCTATCCCTTCCAATCTTCCCCATCCCCCCCCCCCCCCCCCACAAGGCCCCTGTTCAGCATAGCAGGTGAGGCCGCCTGGGCGATGTACTGGTCATTCTCCCCTGGTTGTATCCCCCGCGACCCAATGTCTCACGCTCCAGGTCACTGCCCTTGCGGCGGTAGACGTGGGATCCCTCGCTAAGTTCGAGGGAAAAACCAACCCTGGAGGGTTAGCGGATTAAGAAGAAATAATCTCGCAGCATAACATGTGTAACAATGATATACTGGAACATTATCGTGTGATTCAGCTGCTCCATCCAATGTAGTTTTATGTAATCCAACTAACGTGCGACATGGTTATAAGGTGGCTATTCCCCTGCAGGCGTACTGTATGGTATAAATGTCCAGTGAGCACTTTTTGCTCACGATTTTGAACACTACCGACAGCTTATATCGTCCGCTCGCAAAACATGACGCGTTGAAATCGTGTAGCGACGTTCTTTGACCATGTAACTACGTTAATGTGTCATGCCTCTTAACTGGGTGTAACTAAAAGTGGAATCAATGCATAAAACTAGGTAACAGTGTAGTTATTAATGTCTTAAACACCGAACCGGAAAGCGTATGTACTCTATTCTCGTCGTACTACCTGAATGTTCCCTGTAGTGTAGAGCATCGAATGTGGTTAGGCGTCAGCCTAGCAATCGACAGAATGTGCCAGCGGTGGTTCGAATCCTGTATCGTTAAAATATGTTTGCATCGATGTGATCTTTGGATACGTAAACACAAGCCCATGTTTGCCTCATTCAAACAGTAGAACGGCGCTGTTATTCAACTTGTGCCCTGCGCATACGTCGTTGGTTAGGGCCTGAATGTAATCTCTGCTGCCATTCGACATGTTTTCCCCTGAGGACTAGATTGACGTGCTCCTCATTTATGGGGAAGCAAGACAAAATGCGTGCGAGGCACTACGTCTATACCAGGAACGGTATCCCGACAGGCGACAACCGCTTGCTACGACATTCCGCCGCGTTGAAGGACGCTTAAAGACAACAGGCGTGATTTCCAAGCAGCCACCAGTCCGCGATAGGCCAATTACATCGGGTGAAACAGAAGAGGCCGTTCTGGAGCCAGCTCGTAATACTCCACACATCAGTACAAGGGCGATTGCACAACAGGTGAACACCAGCCAGCTGTCCGTCTGACAAATGCTGCATGAACACAAATTTCATCCATACCATCTTGAGCTACACCAAGAGGTCCATGGCGGGATTTCGAAGCTCGAATGAAGTTCTGTCGGTGGCTATTAGGCAGGTTGAACAATGATGCAGCATTCGTATCGTACATCTTGTTCTTGGTCGAATCGCGCTTCCACAATAATGGGAACGTCAATCGCCACAACATGCATTATTGGAGTCCGGACAATCATCACTGAGTGCGACAGTTGACCCATCAAGTACGATGGGGAGTGAATGTGTGGTGTGGATTCTTGGGGGATCGCCTGATTGGACCTTATTTCTCTGAGGGCCATTGGACGGGCCCACGCTACCTGCTCTTTCTGCATCAGGAACTCTCACTGCTGCTGAAGGATGAGTCCTTGCACGATCGTTTGGTGATGTGGTTGCAACAAGATGGAGCTCCACCACATTCCACTTTTCCCGTTCGTAACCATCTTAATGAGGAACTGCCAGACAAATGGATAGGACGAGGAGGCCCTTTAGCTTGGCCCACCAGATCACCAGATTTAACGCTGTTAAACTTCTTTCTGTGGGGGCATTTGAAGAACGTCGTTTACTCTCAAGCGCCGGAAACCCCCGACCAGCTCCGGCAACACATCACGGACGTCTGCCGAACAATTACACCTGGAATGCTACAGCGCGCAGGACAGTCTATTGGACACCGGATCCGAGTGTGTATAAACCAAAACGGTCATCACATCGAGCATTTGCAGTGATAAAACATTGTCAGGGCAGTTGTGTTCCTACTAACTCCGTTCCGTACGTGTGTCCGGCTTGCTTAATAATCGGCCCTTTTTAGAGCCTCAGACACATTCATTTACATGCAATTTGCCTGAAGCGGGTATAGAACTTACATTACATGCGGTACGTACAGTATTAGACAAATATTTCGAAAATATGGAATCTTTGCCCCGGACTTGAACCTCACCTCACACGTAACAACTCTCCACCGCGCGTTTGCCAACTATGCTACGGTTCCTTACTGCACATTGTGTAGCTTATAGCATGTATTAAGTTTACTGTGGTCACAATATCAATTTAGCGTTTCGCCGGCGTGTCAGATTCATATGATCCAGAAGGCGCACACGTGCTTCCAATGTTTAATACAAGTATAATTTTACGGCGTCCTATCATGGTGAAGCGGTAAATACTAAGATATCCGGCTGTGTCGTCTGGGCATACCGGCAGGACGGAATTAATATTTCGGGTTGCACACAACTACATTGGTAGGGGCAGCTAAATCACACGGTATTATCGTATGTGTACTGTTCTTCTTTTCTGCTTTTTTGTATTAATGAGTTAATTATTTGTTGTCTAGACGTTTCCTAGCCAACGGCCGTAGCCGTGTTGAAACACCGGATCCCGTGAGATCTCCGAAGTTAAGCAACATTGGACGTGGTCAGGAGTTGGATGGGTTGCCACGCGCTGTTGGTGGAGGGTAAGGGAATGGAGGAGCGGAAAGGAACTGGCCACCCTACCGCACGTAAACTCCGGCTCAGGAACACCTCTGCGGAGGTTCGGACCTGCCTTCGAGCAGAATAACCCTTACCTAGATGTTTCCTAGATAACGCGTTAGAACCCAGTAGTGCTCAGTTCAGTAGTGCTAAACAGGGGCGTTCGCAGAAGGGGGGGGGGGCGGGTATTGGGTGATAAATCCCCCTCCCCGAAAATTTGACGTTTAGAACTTGTGATTAATTGTGGCAACCATGCTAACGAAGATTTTAGGTACCTCATTGTTTCGCTTTTAATTTGAACTACCGTACGTATTTGCCAACAATATGGTGATGCTTCCATTAATATATACATACCAGGTTTTCTTCTAAGGTGGTGATTACTGTTTTAAGAGAAAGTACAACTAGGCAACCAATCCTCTTTTTTAAAAAACAATCATCCTGAACCAATGGACTTCATTTCTGCACTTAACATTTTGCTACAGTGATATTTTACCAATACTAGGAAAGTTTTGCAATACGCAAAAACGGTTGGCTGGACACCTCTGGTATGGTGAGGGATGAAAAGAGGGATGAAAACTGGTTCTGAAACTGAAACGGTTGGCTGAACACCTCTGGTATGGTGAGGGATGAAAAGAGGGATGAAAACTGGTTCTGAAACTGAAACGGTTGGCTGAACACCTCTGGTATGGTGAGGGATGAAAAGAGGGATGAAAACTGGTTCTGAAACTGAAACGGTTGGCTGGACATCTCTGGTATGGTGAGGGATGAAAAGAGGGATGAAAACCGGTTCTGAAACTGAAACTGTTTGCTGTCTTACCAGTAACCCTGCCACACCAGAGAGCTCTTTTTCATCCCTGAAATATTTAAACCGTCATTTACAGAATATGACTGCACAGGAAAGATTAAATGTGTTAGCTCTTTTGTATATACACAAAGACATGTGACCGTAGAAAATATAATCTTTGAGTTGGCCAAACTTCCAGGAGACGTCTGCTATTGTAATCATCAACATGAATACAAATATGTCTTAATTAAATAATTGTGTTATTTTGAACGCTTTAATTTAGTGTTCCTAACTGCACAATATGCACCCACATCATTTTATAGGTCTTCAAATTTTAATATTTAGTATCCCTCCCCAAAGTAATTTCTGCGTACGGCCCTGGTACTAAAAAGTGTTTGAATACGGCAACTCCGTGTCGTTGGTGTCCGGCACGTTAAAGAAATCCTGCGGGAGATAATTCTGACACCGTGGAGCCCCTATAGAAATTGAAGGGACGTTAAACAATTATTATTATTATTATTATTATTATTATTATTATTATTATTATTATTATTATTATTATTATTATTATTATTATTATTATTATTTATTCTCTGTGCCATCGAGGACCTCGTTAAGTCTGGTTACATTTGGCAGTGAACTTTGCTTTCTTTTGAGCCCAGAATTCCCTCATTCTTTCTGAGTGGGCCTGCTTACGTTCCTCTGTCCAAGGAACACCGTGTCTTCTTTTCGGTTGTTCATCTCGGTTTGGCCCGTTTTATCGGAAAAGGCCTCTAAAAATGCGTCTTACGGTTTGATCTATAGCACTTGAAGGTCTTCTTTGGTTATCTAAACCAAGACATCGTGGTTTTAGGTATTGAATCAAATAGGCGAAAGTTCTGTTTTTTCAACCTGTTTCCGCCCATTCGTTTGAGGTGACCGTAAACTATTGCCCTTCCTTTGCGCATCGTGTCTGTACTTTTCTCTATTTTGTTATAGATTTCTTTATTCCATCTTATTTTGGTAGATGCCATTCTTGTAATTGGATCCTATGATTACCCTAATTATTCTGTGCTCCTTTTTCTCCACTTCTTCGAGGAGTACTTTATTGACATTTAGGGACAGGGTTTCGGATGCATACATAACTACTGGCTTCACAACCTATCATAGTGACGTACATTATTATTATTACTATTATTATTATTATTATTATTATTATTATTATTATTATTATTATTATTATTATTATTATTATTATTATTATTATTATTATTATATAATTCGCTGGGGCCATCAAGGACCACGTTAAGTCTTGTTGCATTTGACACTGAACTTGGCCTTCTTTAGAGCCCAAATTTCCCTCATTCTTTGAGAGTGGGCCTGCTAACGCTCCTCTGTCCAAGGGGCACCGTGTCTTCTCTTCAGTTACTCGTCTCGGTTTAGCCCGTTCGTCAATATTTTCTTGCGGAAGCGATCTCTGTTAAGGACGTCTTCAGCTGAGATTTGCAGGTCTTCTTTGGTATTTCTAAACCAGGGAATTGTGGTTTTGGGGTTTGAATAAAAAAGTGAAAGATGTCTTTAGTTAACTTTCTTCCGTCCATTCTTTTCAGATGACCGTAAAATCGTGCCGTCTTTTTCTGATTGTGTCGGTAATTTTCTCTATTTTGCTGTAGACTTCCTCGTTGGATCTCTTTTGATGGATTCCATTTCTGTACTTTATTATTATTATTATTATTATTATTATTATTATTATTATTATTATTATTATTATTATTATTATGCACGACTCGTTGGCTGAACGGTCAGCGTACTGGCCTTCGGTTCAGAGGGTCCCGGATTCGATTCCCGGCCGGGTCGGGGATTTTAACCTAAATTGGTTAATTCCAATAGCACGGGGTCAGGGTGTATGTGTTGTCTTCATCATCATTTCATCCTCATCACGACGCGTAGGCCGCCTACGGGCGTCAAATAGAAAGACCTGCATCTGACGAGCCGAACCCGTCCTGGGATATCCCAGCACTAAAAGCCATACGACATATCATTTCATTATTATTATTATTATTATTATTATTATTATTATTATTATTATTATTATTATTATTATTTCTGTAGAGCTATCCACTAGTTGAAAGTTAATTTGGATCGCTTGGTTTGGTAGTCACTCTATAACCGAGCTGGTTGGCTTCACCGTTAGGGGCAGGTATCAGTAAGCTTGCATTCAGGAAGCAATTGTTCAGAATCTCATTCTCTAGAAGTTCGATATCCGTAGCGTCCTCATTTCCACACCAAATGTCAGAGTTGTGTCTTGAGTTAGGTCACGACTGCTACCGTTCTTCCCCTGCCCTTTCCTATTCTAGCATCAACGAAAACCTATATGAGTAAGTCAAGTTCAGACAGTTAGCAAACCTAGATATGTATATGAACACTCGAGGAGCCGTTTAAAGCCCTATAACGCAGCACGTCAAACCTGAATTCTGCAATTTAGGATATCCCTGGACAACGAATATGAGAATTCTTCATACAAAAGTTGGTTGAACACTTACAACTTATAAATACAAAGTATGTTAGAAGTGTTATTATTTTTTTAATGTCCACCTATTCAATACAAAGAGATCTTTTTTAGAAATTAAGTATTATTACAAAATGTTAAGGGACATGTTTCGCCCATATTAAGGGCATCATTAGCCTCAAACTCAAACCTGTATGGTGAAAAATCAGGATCCTGATTGCTCTTACAAGTTATAAAAAGAGAATATCAATGTAGGTGTCTGTCCAAACATAAAAATTATTAGAATGTCCTTGGCTAAAATCGCAGTATCAAGCTGCATGTCAAAAGTTCACACGATTATACTTTCCGGAGCGTTGAAACAATGCACCCAAAAAAATCTTGTTGGGGTAGAGCAATAAACAGCTCTATCTTTATAATGAAACTTTTTTGTGTGTGTGTGCATTGACTCAACGCTCCGGAAAGTATAATCGTGTGAACTTTTGACATGCAGCTTGATACTGCGATTATAGCCAAGGACATTCTAATAATTTTTATGTTTGGACAGACACCTACATTGATATTCTCTTTTTTATAACTTGTAAGAGCAATCAGGATCCTGATTTTTCACCATACAGGTTTGAGTTTGAGGCTGATGATGCCCTTAATATGGGCGAAACATGTCCCCTTAACATTTTATAATAATATTTAATTTCTAAAAATGATCTCTTTGTATTGAATAGGTGGATATTAAAAAAATAATAACACTTGTAACATACTTTGTATTTACGTACATTTCAATACGGACCTAACATGAGGATTATAACGTGGTAACTTAAGTTATGTCTGTATTATTACGTAAGTTGACAGACAGCACGTGATTGTATAATGCCTTCGAAGTTTAGACACAAAGAAATAACAATTGAAGCTAATAACCCTGTCCTCGCAACACTCCAATGATTAGAACTATCAGGATATTACACCATCGTGGGTGTTCACCTTCAACCTTATCAGTATTAATAATGTCCTAAAAAATACTTCAGACCGAGCGAAATGACCGTGCGGTTAGAGTCGCGTAACTGTGAGCTTCCAATCGGGAGATAGTGGGTTCGAATTCCACCGTTTGCAGCCCTGAAAATAGTTTCCCACTTTCACACCAGGTAAATTATGGGACTGTACTTTAATTAAGGTTACGGCCACTTCCTTCCCAACACTAACCCTTCCCCCTCCTTGCACCGCCGAAAACCTCATCCAGAGAATACCCTGTAAATTCAGGAATAGTCCAGGGCTCTACTCTAGGGCCGTGGATGCTCCTGGTGCTAATCATTGACTTACCTGAACGAATAAAATTCTCGGACTCTCTCTTATACGCCGATAACTTTAAGGTATTCAAATCGATTGTCACCATTAACGACTGCCAACTTCTCCAGGCTGACTTAAGTAATTTACTACAATGGACGACTGAAAATCAACAATATCTAAATGTAGAGAAATGTGTATCCATGTCGTTCACTCGAAATAAAACGTGTATTTCCTTTAACTATAAACTAGGTTACGATGTCCTGAAGCCAGTAAATGAGGTTAAAGACCTCGGGATATTATTAGACCGAGAACTCACCTTCACTTCACATATACAGAAAGTAGTTGCTGAGTCATACAGGACATTAGGATTTGTGATGAGGAATGTCAAACCCTTTAAACTCCTGAAAACCTGTATACACCTCTACAGCTCTCTTGTCAGGCCTAAAGTAGAATACGCAAGCGTTATGTTGAATCCAGCAAACAAAATATATATTGCACAGATCGAAAAAATCCAAAAGAGATATTTAAAATACATTTCAAAAAACGGTAATTATCCACACATAGCATACAACGAACTTCCCCTAAATTTCGAAATAGAAAGCTTGGAACTGAGGAGACAAAAGTATGACATGAAGTTTCTGTACAAGACTGTAAACTCTATTATTGACAACCCTGACCTTTTATGCCTCTTGAGCTTTCACGCTCCCCACTTTAATGCGAGGACAAATGTAACTTTTCGTAATAAAAACAGTCAGAACATCCGCTCACAAAAATTCCCCACTCTACAGGCTATGCAATGTCTACATCAGAGCAGTTCAGAAAAATAATTCTTTAGACTTCTGTGTACCTCTAGATCTGTTTTTACAACAATTCACCATCTTCGTGAAAACTCTGTAATGCTAATTTGAACCAAAATGTATTATAAACATTCTACATTAAGCCCTCTCCCATAAATGTAATTATAAGTGTTAGAACCAGAAAAAAATAGTTTAGATATGAAATTACGTTTTTATTTTCCTCTTTCATATAAAGACTAAATTAGATTAGATGTGAAATACTGTTCCTTTCTCATTGTAAATATAATATTAGAATAGTTTAGGTATTAGTTTATTAGACTAGTTTAGATACGAAATTATGTTTTTATTTACTTGTTTGTTGTAAGGATTAGATGTGTAATATTATTTATTTCTCAACGTAAATATAATATTAGATTAGTTTAGATATTATGATATTAGACTGATTGAAACATAAAAAGAAAAACACATGTAAATCCTGTAGTGCGCAGTAAATTAAATAAATAAATAAATAAATAAATAAATAAATAAATAAATAAATAAATAAATAAATAAATAAATAAATAAATGTGTTAGTGCGGCGTTAAACCACTATCAAAAAGTAAATTACATTATTTACTCCCGATTAAATCCTTGAAGGAATGCTTTGTGTCTTGAATGTAAACTTCAGGTGGTTTTCTTAATATCTACTTACTTCATCCCTATGAATATCATCATTGTTAACAGACTTAAAGGTCATGATTAGCGCTTTCGACGCAAACGGTCGAGGTTCGAGTGTAACTAGGAATCCATCCAGCGTCGAGGTCGAGAAAACCCAATGCTGCTGATGTTGAAGGCATCACACATTTAGTTCGCATACGCATTATTAGCTGTAAATGGAAAACCTTGTCCATTTGCCTTTGGGTAGAGAAAAAGCATCTGCTTCTAAATATGAAGACGATCTATACGAGACAGGAGATACGTTTCATAAAGTAGTAAGCAACACAGTGCACCATAAGCATTATTATGCGGAGTACGTACCTGAAGTACCCGGTACAAACATATACACAGAACAACACGTAATGCCAATATGCTATAAAGTAAATTCATTTTTCTAGAGCCCCTGTAACATCCGGCAACATGTTAGACTATACGTCGTTGCGGGGAGCATCAGAGTGTAAGTCCCTACAGCGAACCAGGTAGACCACCCATTCTACTGCGGTGTATGTATCTGAAGCACGCAAGAGATTGAAAGTTTATTTATAGTTTTATTTCCTTTAACAATGTCTATTGTATATAACATACTTAATCACTGAATAAATTATAAAATTGATCACTGCACTGATCACAAATGTGCACCCATCTTAATGTACAGTGGACTCTTTCGGGAGGTGGGATAAATCATGTAAACAAATGTGTACCAATCTGGCGGCAGTTTATTTTGAAAATGACTAAATTGTATAGCATGGCTGGAAATATGAATGGCTTCATTCTCACTGAATTCTAGGGTGAAATTCTCACGTAAAAATTCATGTGGAATTATGATAGCTATCCGGGCTCATACACTCAGTAAAAATCCAAAGAAGTCAGGGTATCTCCGACCACATAAATACCTTGCATAAGTCAAGGAAATCTTTATCTGAACAATGGGTCGTTAGCTTCAAAATCTAATCAGATTTACGTGTTTCCAATTAAAAGCTGGGTCAAGTGTCGTAACCTGAACTAGTGTTCTGTCTAGTAGGACTTATCACATGCCTTGTAGGTGATTGCACGCGATAATGCTGTGTGGCTCACATAAAATTAATAGTAAAATTCAAAGACAACCTCTCTTCCCTCCGCTTTATCCTGCATAAATTCCACGTAGAATCATCTTGGCTGCATCAGTGAAAGCTCTTCTGAGTCACAGAGGATTGTTTTAGTTGCTCTCTTCATAGAGTCTAAGTAACTTTTCCTTGGGGGCTCATACTCCGCTCACTGCCATCTCTGCATTGTTACGATTCAAAACTCTCTATCTATTTGGTTTTTCAATGTAACTGCATGAAAGTTTGTAAACCAACAAACGAGACCTTCTAATTGCGTTTACTGTCCATAAATTAATTTTTTGATAGTATAATGAATATATTTACGAAGAAAAAATTATCCAATTTTTATGATAACATCTCGCAAAAAACATGATTTCAGCAAAACTACTCATGATATTAGTTTTAATTTTGTTTTCTTAGTTGCAAACGACATGTAGCCGGCGATGAACTAGTACGAATGGTGTGGGACTATTATTAAAATTTCTACATATTTTTAAGTTTCAGTTAGGTAAAAATTCTGATTTTTCCTTCATACATCTATCAATATTTCATTGATTTTCGGATTGTTTGTAATTATCTTAGTACATCCTCTAGATGTAATGTAATTGCAAAGTTTCATGGAATTTGAGCGGTAAATGTGAGAGTTATCACGTTTTTTGTAACCAAATTAGCTATTTTCGGGGAATCAGCTTTAAAAGTAAAGCAAAAAATACTGCTTTCATCATTAGAATGCTCCAGCAGAGTATGTTGCGCCCTCCTTCTCGATGTTTTTGTTGTACTGTTCGAGTCTCAGCCTTCTCCTTGCCCTGCTTGCCTCCTTAGTGGACTCACAAAGACGCTTTTCTGCTGATCTCACCCTTTCACAGTCAAGTTGACCCCGTGCACTCCTAGCACGTTTCCCAACACCAACATCCACATGTTTCAGTATTTATAATTTACTGCTATTCCCGTTCTTGAAAGAAACTACTGCATTAGCAGCAGCAATTCTGACTATTTTCTGACCACTATTACTGGTTTTGCCGGCCCCGGGGTGTAGGAGTAGCGTGCCTGCCTCTTACCCGGAGGCCCCGGGTTCGATTCCCGGCCAGGTCAGGAATTTTTACCTGGACCTGAGGGCTGGTTCGAGGTCCACTCAGTCTACGTGATTAGAATTGAGGAGCTATCTGACGGTGAGATGGCGGCCCCGGTCTAGAAAGCCAAGAATAACGGCCGAGAGGATTCGTCGTGCTGACCACACGACACCTCGTAATCTGCAAGGCTTCGGGCTGAGCAGCGGTCGCTTGGTAGGCCAAGGCCCTTCAAGGGCTGTAGTGCCATGGGAATTACTGGTTTTGGGGCACACTGACCAAACCGTGTTGTTAAAAGATTTATTTGAATTTTGCAACTTTTCAGGCACCTCCGTAGAAGTTCTAAAAATCAGCTTTAACTCCATCATAATGCTCATTTGGGATTGGGTGAGGACGCCTGTAATGCACTTCAGCTCTTTCTGCCTCAGCTCGACGATACCACACCATGAATCAAGGCCTGATGGGCACATCCAGTGTTGTGGTTCAGTATCAGTTGAAGATTCATGATACCATTTGGTCCAGATAGATTTCCTCATTTTTTTAACATCATCTTTGTTTTCTCTGATGACATTCCCATAATACAGTTGCAGTTTATCAATAATAGCATCTGTTAATCTACCAGTGTCACCAATACCTTGGCCATCACTAAGTTTCTTGTCTGACCACTTTTTCTTCAAGTACTTGCTAAACCCTGCACTGAAGTTTCAACTAAACTAATCGCATTATGACACACTTTACAATTTATATATTCACTGACAGATTTCATCAAACTGGGAAGATGGGTAATGCTTTACCCTGACGTCAGGAAGAAATGATGAACACGGGCTAACCTCTAAACCTAGCTTCCTAGCAGATGCACTTTTAGGCGTTTCATAACTGTTGGGAGAATTTTCATCAACCTGACGTTTTGAATACCGATTACCGTGAAAAGTTATTCTTTTACAACGAGCTACGCCCCTTTTCTTATTCATAATTCACCAATATCGCACAGACAGCAAAAATCAAATCAACTTAGCATTATGTGATGGTAAATCACAAAACCAAAAACCAAACCAAACCCCATGGCACTACAGCCCTTGAAGGGCCTTGGCCTACCAAGCGGCCGCTGCTCAGCCCGAAGGCCTGCAGATTACGAGGTGTCGTGTGGTCAGCACGACGAATCCTCTCGGCCGTTATTCTTGGCTTTCTAGACCGGGGCCGCTATCTCACCGTCAGATAGCTCCTCAATTCTAATCACGTAGGCTGAGTGGACCTCGAACCAGCCTCCAGGTCCAGGTAAAAACCTCTGACCTGGCCGTGAATCGAACCCTGAGCCTCTGGGTAAGAGGCAGGCACGTTACCCCTACATCACGGGGCCGGCCAAATCACAGAACACTAGTGGTAAATCAAAACAAACAATACCCAGTCGCCAAGGAGTAATTAACAAAGCAACATTTTATGCCATGGTTAAAAGAACATCTCCGTGACAGCAGCTATTGTTAGTCCAACAAGATTAAAACGATGCACTGTCAGTGAAATATGAGTATTTCTGAATAAAACTTCATATATACGTTCAGAAAGAAAATGTCCTTCAGATAAGACTACAAAAAATCGATAATTTTCTAATTAAGCGGTGTATGAGCCCCCTTAACGCCTCGTATATTTTTTATAGTTTTAATTATCGCTGTCACAGCCCCTCCTCTCTTGCCTGCTCTGTCGCTGCGGACTAGATAGTAGCCAGGTATGTTGAAAGTCTTCGAACGGATCAGATCATGAAGCACCGGGCTGGGTAGCTCAGACGGTAGAGCGCTGGCTTTCTGAGCCCAACTTGGCAGGTTCGATCTTGGCTCAGTCCGGTGGTATTTGAAAGGTACTCAAATACGTCAGCCTTGCGTCGATAGATTTGCTAGCATGCAAAAGAACTCCTGCGAAAAAAATTCCGGCACCTCGACGTCTTCGAAAACCTTAAAAGTAGTTTGTGGGACGTATAATCCAATAAAAATGATTAGATCATGGAGCCAAGTTTCAGTAATATCGCATTCCAGCTTAAGTACGAGATGAGGTAGTCACGATAGTCCTAAGGAAGAAATGCCAAATTTCGAATCACCATACAAATCTACACTGCAAGGTGTTTTTAAAAATGTATATCATATTCTTATATTTTTGATATTGTAATTATAGTTTTAATCATTACTGTCTGGTGGGTATACTGAGTCATGCATGCTTTGTGTCATACAGGTACCGTATGTCATTTTGTGGGATGAAGTTTTACGCCTGTTACATTTGGTCAGTTAAATCAGCAACGGTTAATGCTGGTATTGGATAACGCTAGATTTGTCGTCCCATGATGTCCCATGCGTGCTTAATGGGCAAAAGGTCTGGTGATCACCCAAGCCAAGACAACTAGTCAACACTCTGTAAAACATGTTGGGTGTTAGCAGCGGTACGAGCGCTATTCTGTTGGAAAACACCCCCGTGAATACTGCGAATGAATGGCAGCACAACCAGTTCATACAACAGTCTGACGTACAAATCCGCTGTCAACGTTCTTTGGGTAAAGACGAGAGTGCTCCTGCTGTCAAAGGAAATCGCTCCCCAGATCATAACTCCTGCTGTAGGTCCAGTGTGTCGACGCCGCAGATAGCTTGGTTCCAAGCGTCTACCTGGCCTCTTTCTTACCAACCAACCGCCATTACTGAGCTCTAGCTTGACACCGCTGAAGACGCAGATGGCAGAGATTCGGAGTTAGTGGAATGAACGTTACAGAACGTCTGGCTCAGAGCTGTCCTCAAGTAATCGATTTGTTACAGTTGGCTGTGTCACTCTGGTACCAACTGAAGCTCTAACGGCTGTTGTAGATGCAGTAAGATTCAAGATTCACCACAGCCATGCGGCGAGTGCGGCGGTCTCCCCTCTCCGTAGTGGTCCTTATGCGGCTGGACCCCGGTCTTCTTGAGACAGTGCCTTCCCGTGACCATTGTTGCCAACACCGACGCACTGTGGATACATCCCTGCCAGTTTTACTGCAATATCGCAGAAAAGGCATCCGCCTTCTCATAGCCCTACTACACAGCCCCGTTCAAACTCATTAAACTGCTAATATTGCCTTTTTTCGTCTCCTGAAAGGCATCTTTGACTCCCACCTACCTCACAACGGCAACACCGGACGATGATAAACGCTCACGAAATGTACAGAGCACATTAAAGGCAAACTTGCTTTACAAGGTCATAGTGGCGCTACTAGCACCACTCTTCGTTGACTAGCACACAAATTTGAATAACCATCATCTTTCAGATGTGCAAACGCGCCTCCTGAATTTCTTTTATCTAGCACAACTCCTTCTTAGTGTTGCGATTTAATATTCCGCCAACGTATACACACAGGATTTTCATTTCAAAACTTCCTGGTCTAAAGCCTGCTTATTTAACACCAATTTAATGTAAAACATAACATGTCAATTTAGATAATGAAATGAAATGCCCTATGGCTCGCCGTGTGCAGATGTGCAGATCTTTTGATTTGACGCCCGTAGGCTACCCGCGCGTCGTGATCAGGATGAAATGATGATGAAGACGACACATACACTCAGCGCCAGTGCCAACGGAATTAACCAATGATGGTTAAAATTCCCGACCCTGCCAGGATCGAACCCAGGAGCCCTGTGACCAAAGGCCAGTGCGCTAACCATTTAGCCATGGAACCGGACAATTTAGATAATGACAGATAATTTTAAAACCATGGTAGATTCATCCCCTCTTTGAAATTTCAAACGACACCCGTATATTTTTACACAACCCATTCATCTGTTCTCATATCTTTTGTTTTCTATCGTCCTGACAACCCGGATTATTGCTTTTGGTGGTCAGTACCTGTGTGACAGTGGCTGTTTCCTAGTTTCCCGTTTGGTAGAACAGGTGTTCTAGGTGTTCCACATCGGGTTTACTATCAATCCTCTCAAAATGCGACAAAGAAAAGAGGAATGTGTGGAGAAACAACAAGTGGAAACAATGCTATGATTCACTTTAGTAAACCACTTAACAATATACAATAATAGAAACGCGAAGAATAATTCATTACTATTTCAACCTATTTAGGGTTATCCTATACTCCATTAAACAAAGGTTTATCTCAAATTACACAGCCAGGTCATCATCATCATCAGCCAATTCTATCATTACATGATCTGGCCTCTTTAAGTCGTGAACTCAGGTAAGTCTTCAGCAGAACTCTCCAGGTGGAACGGTCTCGAGCAGTTCTCTGCCAGGTAGCACCAGCTATTCTCTTGATGTCTTTGTCCCATCTGTCTGGCGGTCTTCCTCTAGGCCTTAACAATTCATCAGAACAAAAATGTTGAGAATAAATTGATTGAAATGTTGAAATATGGAGGCATCAGATACCGCATGAGACAAGGGTTAATCCCAACTACACGTCCAAGTAAATATAGGTAAAGGCGCGCAGCTGTGAGCTTGCATTCGGGAGATAGTGGGTTCGAACCCAACTGTCGGCAGCCTTAAAGATGGTTTTCCGTGGTTTCTCATTTTCACACCAGGCAAATATTGGGGTTGTACCTTAATTAAGGCCACAGCCACTTTATTTCCACTCCTAGCCCTTCCCTACCCCAATCGTCGCCATAAGACCTATCTGTGTCGGTGAAACGTAAAGCAACTCACAAGAAAAGTATAAGAATATTGAGAATAACTTGATTACAGTGTTAGGCCATGTGAAGCTCATCACATACTGGATGAAAGAGAGCACTATTTACTCCGCTTCATCCAATGGGATTGATCGGTGGGACCTCACCTCAGCACCGTCCTCAGGCAGACGCGGAAGTGTAGATACTAACGCCCTAACCGCATGGCACCACAGCCATTGAAGGGCCTTGGCCTACCAAGCGACCGCTGCTCAGCCCGAAGGCCTGCAGATTACGAGGTGTCGTGTGGTCAGCACAACGAATCCTCTCGGCCGTTATTATTAGCTTTCTAGACCGGGGAAGTACAGTATACATACACTCTAAGTATAAATATGATAGGGGATTTGCACTTCATCCAGGAAACCGGAACCGCTCTCACGAGTGAGATTAAGAAGAAGAAGAAGCCAAGCCAGGATGAGTAGCTCAGACAGTACAGCAATAGTGGATCAGTCCGGTGGTATTTGAAGGTGCTCAAATACGTCAGCCTCACGTCGGTAGATTTGCCAGCACGTTAAAGAATTCCTCCGGGACAACATTCAGGCAGCGCAGCTTCTCTGAAAACCGTAAAAGTGTTGGTGGGGCCTAAAGCCAATAATAATAATAATAATAATAATAATAATACTGGGCGAGTTGGCCGTGCAGTTAAAGTCGCGCAGCTGTGAGCTTGCATCCGGGAGATAGTGAGTTCGAATCCCACTGTCGGCAGCCCTGAAAATGGTTTTCCGTGGTTTCCCATTTTCACATCAGACAAATGCTGGGGCTGTACCTTAATTAAGGCCACGGCCGCTTCCTTCCCACTCCTAGGCCTTTCCTGTCCCATCGTCGGCATAAGAGCTATCTGTGTCGGTGCGACGTAAAGCGACTAGCAATAATAATAATAATAATAGTAATAATAATAATAATAATAATAATAATAATGGAAGGCTCCCGATGGACAAAACGCATTTTAACCATTTTGACTCAAAACCAAACCTAAAATTGTCTGGTACGTTAAGATCAAGACAAACCTCGAAGTAATGGGCATACGACCAGATGACGCGCACCACCGGGATCTTTTCAGAATAAGAATCGTAACTTTTGGAACTTTCCGGGATGTGAAGTCGAGAACCGGTGAAAAGTGGTCGAATAAACGTGGTGCTCGACACAGCGAGCTGATGGAAACGTAATGGGACCGAGCGAGTTGGCCGTGCGGTTAAGGACGCGCAACTGTGAGCTTACATCCGGGAGATAGTGGGTTCGAATCCCACTGTCGGCAGCCCTGAAAATGGTTCTCCGTGGTTTCCCATTTTAACACCAAGAAAATGCTGAGGCTGTACCTTAATTAAGGCCACTGCCGCTTCCTTCCCACTCCTAGCCCTTCCCTATCCCATCGTCGCCATAAGACCTATCTGTGTCGGTGCGACGTAAAGCAAAATAGCAACAACAAAAAAAAGAAACCTAATGGATCAATCGAAAACTGTGTAAAGGGGAGAATTTATAATGAAGCTTATCGTGGTTTCTAGTTACCCGATTAGCGAATAATAAATAAATAAATAAATAAATAAATACGTATCAGTTTGTGCACTCTACACTCACCTGAAACCGAAATGCACAACACTTGTTGAGTGAGTTGCTGGGATAATTATTTAATTAATATTGCTGGAGAGAGTGATCACATATGGTATACCTCGTAAACTGTAAATGGTGAATCATAATTGCCTTCATCCCATGATAATAACGTCCCTTAAATCGCTGTAGATTTTAAGGCAGACATCAAGTGCTGACATTTTGACTTAAGAATAGGTTCCTTAACTCATTGAAGCTCAGTGTCTTATTTTCAAGGCAGAATCTTAATCCCATGCTAAAATGAAGGTCTCAGTTAATAAATGTATAACCGAATCCTTTTTTTTTTTAACTATTTGCTTTACGTCGCACCGACACAGGGCGACAATGGGATAGGAAAAGCCTAGGAATGGGAAGAAATCGACCGTGGCCTTAATCAAGGTACAGCCCCAGCAATTACCTAGCGTGAAAATGGAAAACCACGGAAAACCGTCTTCGGGGCTTTCGACAGTGAAGTTCGAACCCACTATCTTCCGGAAAAAGCGCACAGTTATGTGACCCAAACCGCATGGCTAACTCGCCCGGTTTACTGAATCCTATAAAATAAGATGTTTGGTGATATTTTGGTCAGAAATCCGCACAGAAGTCGTCAACTTATAACAGAATGGCCCCTTTACATTATCCTGCTAAATCTTCCACCCCTACAGCAGCAAAGATTCAGTTGTTGATCTCACGTGTACTTGATAGCTTTTCATATTGAAAACCTACAACCTGTTTTCCAATCATTGACCGGGTCAGGGATGTAATGAATGAAACATGTATAGGCTGTTATTACAATGGGGTCGCCACTCCCAAGGTGATTTTTATTAATGAGTGATAAATGCGATGAAATGATAATGGAGAGTGTTGCTGGAATGAAATATGACAGGGAAAACCGGAGTACCCGGAGAAAAACCTGCCCCACCTCCGCTTTGTCCAGCACAAATCTCACATGGTGTCATCGGGATTTGAACCACGGTATCCAGCGGTGAGAGGCCGATGCGCTGCCGTCTGAGCCACGGAGGTTCGTTAGCTTTTCATATTATCCATATATATATAAAATAGCTTGTCCTGACTGACTGACTGATTCATCATCGCCGAGCCAAAACTACTGGACATAATGAAATAAAATTTTGTGGATACATTCATATTAAGCTGTAGGTGCTCGCTAAGAGAGGATTTTTGGATATTCCGTTGCTAAGGGGGTGAAAAGGGGGGTGAAGTTTTAAAATGAGTGCACCTATATCTCAAAACTTTAAAAGTTTACAAATGTAAAAATTGGTATTTAGAATCTTCTTTGAAAATAAGGAAACACGTATTTTTTTGTTTTCAGAAAATCCCAATAGGAGGGGTGAAAAAGGGTGAAAATGGGGGAAAATGTGTTGAATGCCTTTAATCAGGATACCGGTACTTATATCTCAGAAACTGGAGATATTACAGACCTGAAAATTGGTACTTTTGATCTCTTTTAAAAATAAAGAAACAGGTATTTTTTCGTTTTTGGAAAATCCAAATTTTGGGGGGTGAAAACGGGGGTGAATTTTTTAAAATGATTGTGTCTACATCTTAAAACTTTAAAATTAACAGATGTAAAAATTGGTGGTTAGAATCTCCTCTAAAAATAAAGGAACACGTATTTTTTTGTTTCCAGTAAGTCCTAATAGGAGGGGTGTAAAAGGGTGAAAAATGGGTTGAATGCCTTTAATGAGGATGCACATATCTCAGAAACGAAAGATATTACAGAACTGATAATTCGCATATGGGATCTCCTTTAAAAATAAAGAAACACGTATTTTTTAGTTTTTGGAAAAGCCAATTAATGGCGGTTAAACAGGAGTGACAAATTGGGGTGAATTTGTTGAAAGACTATATCTACAGAATATCTTGGAATCGTAAAATGTTACAGACGTAAACAGTGGGTGTAAATCTCCTGTAAATGTAAAGAAATATAGGTTATTTTTTTGGAAACTCTACTTAAGGGGAACCCAAAAGGGGTGAAATTTTAAAATGAGAATTTTTACGGATATCTAAAAAACTTAACATGTTACAGAAGTGAAAAATGGTATTTTTTATCTCTATTAAACATAAAGAAAAGTGTATTTTTAGTTTTCTGAAATACCACTTGGGTGGTGGGCGGGGGGGGGGGGTAAAATTGACTGAAAATGGTGATGAATTCTTTTAATTAGGCTACTGATATCTCAAAAATGAAGATGTTACAGACGTGAAATTTGATATTTGCAATCTGCTTTAAAAGTAAAGAAACACGTATTCTCGGAAAATCCAATGAAGGGGGAGGGGGTGAAAGAATTGAAACATTAGTTGACTTAATTGTATGAGAATACATGCATCTAATACTAAAGTTGTTACAGACGTGAAAATTCGTATTTGGATCTCCTTTAAAAACAAAGAAAAAGGCGTTTTGGTGGGGAAACCATCTTGGAGGGCGGGAGTGTAAAGGAGTTGAATTCCTTTCATGAGGACACATAAATCAAAAACTGAAGAAGTTAGAGTCGTGATAATTGGTATTTAGAAGATCCTTTACTATTAAAGAAACAAGTATTTTTTTGCGGGAAAATTCATTTAGGGGGAGGAGAGATTATTGTGAAATGAAGTGCAAAAAAGTAAATTATTTTATGTGGATACTTATATCTCAAAACTGAAGGTTATAGACGTGAACATTGGTGTTTGGAATCTCCCTTAAACATAAAGAAACAAGCATCCTTTTAATTCTTTTTCAGGGGCGGGGGGGGGGTGGCTGTAAGTAAACTTAACGGCGGTGGGGTGTAGAAGGAGGTGAGACCAATTGATTTTACTGTTATTAATGTACTTATAAGGATCCTTCGTTGCTCAGGCGGCAGCGCGCCGGCCTCTCACAGCTGGGTTCCGTGGTTCAAATCCCGGTCACTCCATGTGGCATTCGTGCTGGACAAAACGGAGGCGAGACAGGTTTTTCTCCGGATACTCCGGTTTTCCCTGTCATCAGCCATTCCAGCAACACATAATAATAATAATAATAATAATAATAATAATAATATTCCGGACCGTCGTCAAATTGCGGACCGCGATGGAAACGGCTCCTGGACGGGTAATGACTAAGAATGCAGTCCGGTCGCGGGTTCAGTGCCGCCAAGGCACCCAGTATGACAGCACGCCGGATCTCCTGAAGGATTATATCCGTATTAAAAATATTATAGGAAAAGATGGCAAAGATTTTCGGACTCAACTGACCTGGAGGGATAACTGAGCCTAACCCGGGAAGTACGAAATCGATTGCTGGAAAGGAAGATTTAAAAATGGGAGGAAACGTGCCGTAAAATAATACATCGGGAATTTTGGTGGATTCTCGCAGAGAACGAGTCAGATCGCGAATTTCGGCGGATTATATATCTAAAACAATAAGCATTCAATTATAAATTTCAGTGTAATACCGTAGCGAAGCACGGGTATCTTGCTAGTCATATAATATGTATGTACAGCCCGTGTCTCGTTTCTCTGCGGGATCGGGTGTGAAGTGAGATGAATCTCGTAGCAAGATTTTGCGGCCGGATGCCCTTCGTGACGTCAACCTCATCAGAGGAGTCAATGAGATGAAATGGCATGATGGATTATAGCAGAAAGGAAGATAATGAAATCCGGTGCCGGCACATTTCCTATTCCAGTCGAATAGCACCCAGGGGTCTGCTCAAGACTTAAAGTCTCCATCTGACGGATGAATCACCATGAATAACGGCATATGCCCTCACTCCATATGGGCACTGCGGAGAGGTCTGAAATTGAATCCAGGCTTTTGGCACGCAGTCTAGTGATTAGAAACTGTACACCACCACCTCTCCTAATGTACTCTGCCAGCCAACATTCTGATGGTGAGAAACAGGACTCGAAGCGGCTAACCATGGTGTCAGATCATACAGACTTGACGCCTTAACCACCATGGCCACCAACGGGCCCACTTTATCATATATAGAGTTTAATTTATAAAAATTATGTTCTTTAACGTGAATATTAATTTCTTCAAAATAGACATCGTGTTATCGATAGGAAAAAAGTGAAGAAAGCCATCTTCATACAGGACACGAAGGCCCATGGAGGAGTGGAATGTAAAAGCTTCCGCTATTTGGTAACCCCGCCACTAACTGGGATAGCGTGGTTGATTATGCACAGCCACATTTGCTCTCCAGAATATGGAATAAAATATGAAATAAATATCAATAGGCACACTGTACGGCCAGTAAATAACATGAAGAAACCTCCCCCAATATCAATAGGCACACTGTACGGCCAGTAAATAACATGAAGAAACCTCCCCCAATATCAATAGGCACACTGTACGGCCAGTAAATAACATGAAGAAACCTCCCCCAATATCAATAGGCACACTGTACGGCCAGTAAATAACATGAAGAAACCTCCCCCAATATCAATAGGCACACTGTACGGCCAGTAAATAACATGAAGAAACCTCCCCCAATATCAATAGGCACACTGTACGGCCAGTAAATAACATGAAGAAACCTCCCCCAATATCAATATGCACACTGTACGGTCAGTAAATAACATGAAGAAACCTCCCCCAATATCAATAGGGGAAATAAACTCTGTCACTGTGAAGTGAAACTGTTTGGTTTACAAGCATGTATCTACAGTGAGTCAAAGTGAAACTCATACACCCATGTAACTTGTATGTGTTTATGAATAGAAATGTGGACAATAATTTATGTTCGCATTTTATATGTGGAACAATAAAGGTATGTCTTGAATTATTGAGTCATCGCAGGCTAGTTACCGTATCCCTTAACTTAGCAAGATATAACAGATTATTTTTCTATATGCTGCTGGGGCACGTCAAAATGAAACTCATACATTCCTATATGGGCAAATAAGATCGCAGAACAAAGGCTCTATGTTTGTGTTTCTACACCACATTCAGTTTGTTGTGGAGAGTTGTGAAGTACAGAGAAGTTCCGGTGCTACTATGGGGCGTCAAAGAGGACAATCTTCGAAAGAAGAAAGAACTGATGATTTTCACCATAAGAGAGGAAAACCACTTCGAGAAACTGGTAAACTTGTAAACAGGAGATATGCAACAGTGCAGTGCGTTATAAATATATATAAAAGTACACGCATCATTGAAAATAAAGACTAAGTGAGTGGGAGAAACATTTTCAACCTCAGGGAGGAATGTTGGATAGTAAGACAAGTAAAGAAAAATCCATCGATTAGTGCTCCGAGACTGGCTGTGATGGCTGAAGAACATAGCAACAAGAGAGCACATCCAGAAACTATTCGACTTATCCTAAGGAAAAGTAACAGGCATGGGCGAATAACTAGGGAAAGAAAACATTTGTTAGCAAGATTAACAGGAAGAAAAGGTTGAGTTTCGTTAAGGAGTATATAGTAAAAGATCTTGACTTCTGAAAGGCCGTTATTTTTGCAGATGAAAGCAAATACAATCCCTTCGGATCAGATGGAAAGTTTAATGTCTGGAGGAAACCAAATGATTAGTTGAAACCTAGCAATCACGTCCAAGAGACGAACATGGTGGAGGTAGTGTAACTGCCTGGGAGCGCATGTCAGCTAGTGGACCAGGAGAGTTGAGTTTTATTGATGGGACCATAGATCAACATGTGTATCTAAATATACTGAAAGAACATTTACGACCTAGTGATCAAAAACATGGATTACTCGATCGATTTAAGTATTGCCAAGATAACAACCCGAAGCACAAAGCTCATAAAGTACGGATGTGGCACCGTATAATTGCCGAATGGTATTCGAGATATCTCCACAGTCACCAGACTTAAATGTGATAGAAAATATATGGCATTACTTGGAAAAAGCGTTAAGAAAACACCAGATTTCGAACAAAGATGGTCTGAAAATGGCGCTATGAGAAGAATGGAAGAAAATAGATCCATCTTATTGCGAAAAGTTGGTACAGTCTATGCCTAACCGTGTAAGAGCCGTGAAAAGTCTAAAGGATATCCAACAAAATATTGACTGTTAAAACATATTGTGTTATTAGAGATCGCTCAGGAACTACTTGAAGGTGTATGAGTTTTACTTTGACCTGTTTCATGCCTGTTTAAGCATAATGTATTAATTTTCTTTGTAAGTATAAGAAATAGGAGTTGATTTAATGTGTACCTTGATAGAGAAATGTGTATTTGTTAAACCAGAACCAAGACTAAAATAAAGTAATGGTTATATTTTTCTGTTGACTCCAAATAAAGAAGCTTTCCTTTAGTGTATGAGTTTCATTTTGACTCACTGTAAGTCATTCTTAATGGTAGTCTTAACACTTACTGCCATTGTGATCCACTTGCAAGTAACTAATTTTAAAGTGTAGAAGTGAACTTATAATAGACCTATTATTTGCCATTAGAATAAGGTATAGCTTAACTTACAGCGCATTTGCAACCTTCACGTGGAAACAATCACACAAACTAGCTCTTGGACACCATCTGTAATCCGAAGGTTTAGTAAAATGCATATTATCCCACGGCGAAGCGTCCCAATTGAAGACAGCTCATATCGCACATCTATATGCAGTATATAAAAGAACATGTCCTGACTGACTGACTGATTCATCATCGCCGAGCCGAAACTACTAGACATAAGGAAATAAAATTTTGGGGATACATTTATATTAAGGGTGTTTGTGCTCACTAAGGGAGGATTTTTGGATATTCCGGCACTAAGAGGGTGAAAAAAGGGGTACATTTTTAAAATGAGGATATATGTATCTCAAAAATTTAAAAGTTTACAGACGTAAAAATTGGTATTTGGAATCTCCTTTAAAAATAAAGAGACACGTATTTATTGTTTTCGGAAAATCCCATTAAGGGGGGTGAAAAAGGGGGACAAGTGGTTCAACACCTGTTATGAGGAGACTTATATCTCAAAAACGTAAGATGTTACAGACGTATTTGGAATCTCCTTTGAAAGTAAAGAAACGCGTATTTTTGTGGTTTGGGAAAATCCGATGAATAGGGTGTTCAAAGGAGTGACAAACGGGGTGAATTTTTAATACTAAATATATTATTTATTTATTTATTTATTTATTTATTTATTTATTTATTTATTTATTTATTTATTTATTTATTTATTTATTTATTTATTTATTTATTTTTGCACAATGATATGTTTTCTCTAGAAATTGATTATATAATTTTATCTTTAATATGTGATTAGCTGCCACCCCCGGAGGTCCGGGTTCGATTCCCGGCTCTGCCACGAAATTTGAAAAGTGGTACGAGGTCTGGAACGGGGTCCACTCAGCCTCGGGAGGTCAACTGAGTAGAGGTGGGTTCGATTCCCACCTCAGCCATCCTCGAAGTGGTTTTCCGTGGTTTCCCACTTCACCTCCAAGCGAATGCCGGGATGGTACCTAACTTAAGGCCACGGCCGCTTCCTTCCCTCATCCTTGCCTATCCCTTCCAATCTTCCCATCCCCCTACAAGGCCCCTGTTCACCATAGCAGGTGAGGCCACCTGGGGGAGGTACTGGTCATACTCCCCAGTTGTATCCCCCAACCAAGAGTCTGAAGCTCCAGGACACTGTCCTTGAGGCGGTAGAGGTGGGATCCCTCGCTGAGTCCGAGGGAAAAGCCGAACCTGGAGGGTAAACAGATGATGATGATGATGATGATGATGATGATGATGATGATGATGATGATGATGATGATGATCTTTAATATGTCAATGTGCTTGCAAATCAACCGGCAGAGGACTCTCGCTTTAAAGCATTCTTAAAAGTAATACCATGAGCACCTCAACCAACCACACCAAATAGCCGTTCTCCAAATCTACGATATCGGGACATAAACATCAACACTGAGGTAGAAGGCCAAGTTATCGATGTACGTTACTCGAGCATGGCCTGCGTATTACCTGGTCCTCTTTATCTCCTGAAGCTAGTGTGTCACAACACAAGAAATGTAGACACGAAATGGGCCGGCGAGTCTGTCACTTCATTTCACGGCCATGCTTCATGACTACGGAACTACTGTTTGGGGTTTGATATTAATCCAAAACAGGAAATAGCGTACAGAAAAGCTATGAACAAAAAAGAAAAGTATGTTGGTTACTTTATCATAGTTCATGTCTTCAGCTCTTCGGACATTGCATTCGATCGGCGGAGAGGGAGGGACGACTGTTGTGAAGAAGCAACGACGTAATCGTAGAGACAAACGCACAGCGAGATGGGAGATGGAAATTGCCCTCAGCGCACAGCGAGATGGGAGATGGAAATTTCTCTCAGCGCACAGCGAGATGGGAGATGGAAATTGCCCTCAGCGCACAGCGAGATGGGAGGTGGAAATTGCTCTCAGCGCACAGCGAGATGGGAGATGGAAATTGCCCTCAGCGCACAGCGAGATGGGAGATGGAAATTGCCCTCAGCCTGTCCCTGGACAGCATGAGGGCTATGTTGCCCGATATCAGCCAGCGGTGCAGGCCTGGTTTAGGACAATTTGTAGCTAATGTTATGATTTAAGCTCGTTTTAAAAGCATAGACATGCACCGTGGATCTCCGTGTACAGTATGTACTGTACTCAGCCGATCACGTTTGAGTCAGCAAGTGTACACATTACGCGAAGCCCATCAAATTATCAAGACAAGACAAGACAAGTGTACAAATTGCTGCTTTATTACCTTACGTGTAAACAAGTGCTGTGTTAGCTATCATAAACCGCTCATCACCTATCTCATTAACGACGTAATAATTATGCAAGAAATATGCTCGGTAGTTTACTTTTGTTCGCCAAATATTGTCATTTTTTTACAAGTTGTTTTACTTCGCACCGACATACGTAAATCTCATGGTGACGATGGGATAGGAAAGGGCTAGGAGTGTGAAGGAAGCGACCGTGGCTTTAACAAAGTACAGCCCTAGCATTTGCCTGGTGTAAAAATGGGGAACCAGGGCTGCCGACAGTGGGGTTCGAACCTACTATTAAGCGATAGGATAGGAAAGGCCTAGGAATGGGAAGTAAGCGTCCGTGGCCTTAATTAAGGTACAGTCCCATCATTTGCCTTGTGTGAAAATGGGGAACCACGGAAAACCATATTCAGGGTTGCCGACAGTGGGATTCGAACCCACTATCTCCCGGATGCAAGCCCACAGCTGCGCACCCCTAACCTCAGGGCTAACTCGCCCGGTGGACTCAGCTAGGGAGCAATTGGTTGCGATTGCAGTTGCCGAGCTCGGTGTTATAATTTCTTGCAAAAATGTCTGCAATTAGCAAGAAGTAAGAGAGAGAGAAATGACTCACATTGGATTTTCTGCTTCTGCCGGTTCTTCCCCACACCTTGCTGGGGTCGCGGAAGCGAACTGATCGCACATGTGGGCATGGTCCTGTTTTACGTTCGTGTGCCCTTCCTGACACCAAATCTGTTTCGAGGGATGTATTTCACAATTGCTCTCATACTGGGAGCATGGGTTGGCCACCAATTGCTCCCTAGCTGAGTCCACCGGGCGAGTTAGCCCTGAGGTTACGGGTGCGCAGCTGTGGGCTTGCATCCGGGAGATAGTGGGTTCGAATCCCACTGTCGGCAGCCCTGAATATGGTTTTCCGTGGTTCCCCATTTTCACACAAGACAAATGATGGGGCTGTACCTTAATTAAGGACACGGACGCTTCCTTCCCATTCATAGGCCTTTCCTATCCCATCGTCACCATAAGACCTATCTGTGTCGGTGCGACGTAAAGCAAATAGCTTTCTGAGTCCGATATTGCTTCCACTTACTTTGCCACGCTCCTCACTTTCTTACGCGACCTCCCTTGGCTAAATGCTTAGCGTGCTTTGGCCCTTTGGTCACAGGGGTCCCGGGTTCGATTCCCGGCAGGGCCGAAAATTTTATCCATAATTGGTTAACTTCGCTGGCACGGGTGCTGGGTATACAGTATGTGTTGTTGTCTTCATCATCATTTCATCCTGATCACGACACGCAGGTCGCCTACGGGTGTCAATTTAAAGGACCTGCACCTGGCAAGCCGAACTTGTTCTCGGACACTCCCGGCACTAAAAGCCATACGCCATTTCATTTTCATAACCGTCATGTTACTTTTGGTTTCAGAGTTATTAACCGCAACCTAAATTATATATATCTCAAAATCGTCACTTTTAAAGCCACCTCCCCGCCCCGTGTATTTAACTGAGGACTACCGACTTTCACATTTACCTATCAAATGGTAGCTCAACTATTCAGATCTTGCGAGGCTATACACCCGAATGTGAGCACACAATTTCGTTGCACAAAGGTTCGAATGCACTAGATGTAGCCTGAAACTATAGACGCTGTCACGCCAAAAAAAGCTGTTTAGCAATACAAGACTACTTATATGTAATCAGTTCCTTGTATATCAGTCGCCTTGCTTTGAAGTGAAAAGCTATGGAAAATAATTTCTAGGGATTCGACCTCAATTTTCTTCTCATCGTCAGTCATATTCACGGTGCTGAGATCAGAATGGGAAGTTAATATGCTGACTCCAAAATTACGTCGGAGTCTGCTTCCTAATTTTCCCTCCAGTTTCCTTGGTCTGACAACTGTTCGAAAACGACATAATGGCTGCATATTGTGTACATGTCCATGAAGGTCGCGAGAGGCAGCCAGTTTGAAGGCTCCCACTAATGTTATATCATACCATACGAAGGCTTTTCACGTGTGATATTGGCCTGGAAGTTCATGTGACACGCAGGAAGTCATTCTCATTCAGGAAGTTCCACCAATGAACCCAATCAAAATTCAGGCACGTGAATATCAAATATATGGGCAGCTGTTTGACTCTTGACCGGTTGGAGTGTGTTTAATTCGATGACCGAGCGAGTTGGCCGTGCGGTAAAGGGCGCGCAGCAGTTAGCTTGCATCCGGGAAATAGTGGGTTCGAGTCCCACTGTCGGCTGCCCTGAAGATGGTTTTCCGTGGTTTCCCATTTTCACACCAAGCAAATGCTGGGGCTGTACCCTAACTGAGGCCACGACCGCTTCCTTCCCACTCTTAGGCCTTTCCTATCCCATCGTCGCCAAGAGACCTGTCTGTGTCGGTGCGACGTAAAGCAAATTGTAAAAATAAAAAATGATATCGATCGGATGTTTGCTAGTGTCCAGTGGGCAACTTTAGAAAGGTACTACTCCCTCCTGCCTAATGCACCCGTACTTTGACCAGTCTTCCTTCCCCCGACAAGGCCATGTCATCCTTCCCGGCTCCTTCCGCACCACGCACACTTGCCAACTCTGGATCTCGGGTCTCCTGCCACGGCCTGAGCGCCTCAAGGCTAAAAAGAAAACATCGTGTTTGGTCAACGGTAGCCACAGTCTGACAGCCTTTGCCATTTCTTTGAAAATAGAAAAGCGACATATTTACAGCCAAAATAATAAAGATAGCAATGTACTGTAAGACTGAATAGCGCACTTCGCTACGTTTGTCCATCTCTGTATGTTTGAAATTATGTTAAGTGTTTTTGAAAAAGAGCGGGACGGTGCCCAGAAGCCCTTCATGCACGAACCGTCACTGAGATCGTTTAGCTTAAATCATCTCCTACTCTAATGGGCTGTGTTAAACCTTGGTCGTATCCCAGCCAAAAACTCTTCATTCCTTTTCACGGGATCAGTGACCACAAAGCTCTCCACAGCACAAAAGAAACTGAAGTTCAGTAGCGTTCATATTTCATATTTATATCCGTCTCTTGGCACAGGCCAGAGCAAAGTGTAGCTTCCACCGAAGTCCCAGTCTCATCCATGGCTGTGACAATGTGGAAGCTGCTGGGGTATGAGTGGTGCTGAGTAATGACATTTGGGGCACAAATTGTGTCCGAGTGTTATGAAAGGTGTTGCTCATAGGATCAGTCGTGCTGCAGTGGCACCTTCTGGTCCAGTGAGGAAAGCAATGGCAAACTACCTCACTCCTCATCTTGCCTAGTACGCCTCATTTGGGCTCTCCCATTGGTTTTTGCAGTTTCCCTATAACTGCATAGCCTTTGGTGGTGCTATTTGAGGATCCAACCAGCCTCTGGGCTGATGAATTAACAGACAGATCCATTATTCATTCATTTTTATTTTTATTTAATTGAGGAACAACATTTGATCATCCTCCATGTACAAGGAACACTCACACTCACAGTACACATGCGAAAATATAAATTGTCAGTGCAGAGTGCATATAAGAAATGAAAACCAGATCGTCCACGTTCTTCAAGTACATAACACTACACTCTTCCGGGAGAAGACAGGGGGAACAAACAAAACACTGGCAACAATGCGATGAGCACAAAGTCAAATCCTTATATCCGCGGTTTTCAAAAAGTCCATCGCAGCATTGAGAACTGAAGTGTTTTCATTATTCACTCAATGAGCATGTACACATCAAATTATACGCTTCTCAGCGCTCGTCAAGCTTGCCACTCTAGGATCCTGGCTTAAAAATTTGCTACATCGCAGGACCACGATATTCCACTTACTTCGCAGTAACTCAGTTATTTCTTTGTGGATGGTAAAACAAACATTGTTCACTCGTGGACGGACGCCTAGTTATTAAAGGATGGTCATAAATATCATTGATATATATAAGAAAACATAAAGGTCCGATAATACTGCCTTGAGGAATTCCCCTCTTAATTATTATATGGCCAGATAAAACTTCGCCTACTCTAATTCTCTGAGATCTATTTTCTAGAAATATAGCCACTCGTTGTCACTCTTTTGTCTAGTCAGTTGCACTCATTTTTACCAGTAGTCTCCCATGATCTATCCTATCAAATGCCTTAGACAGGTCAATCGCGATACAGTCCATTTGACTTCCTGAATCCAAGATATCTGCTATATCCTGATGGAATTCTACAAGTTGAGCTTCAGTGAGATAACCCGAACTGACTTCTATCGAACAAGTTATTAATTTCGCGAACATGTCTTATATAATTAGAAAGAATGCTTTCCCAAAGCTTACATGGAATGCTTGTCAAACTGACTGGCCTGTCATATTCATATTTATGTCTATCAGCCTTTCCTTTATACACAGGGGCTACTATAGCAACTCTACATTCACTTGGTATAGCTCATTCATGCAAACAATAATCAAATAAGTACTTCAGATATGGTACTATATTCCAACCTACTGTTTTTAGTATATCCCCAGAAATCTTATCAATTCCAGCCACTTTTCTACTTTTCAACTTTTGTATCTTATTGTAAATGTCGTTGTTATCATAGGTAAATTTTAATAGTTCTTCAGTATTAATCACCTCCTCTATCTGGATATTATCCTTGTAACCAATAACCTTTAGATACTGCTGCCTGATTACTTCTGCCTTTTCAAGATCCTCACGTACACACTCCGCTTGTTAATTCCTGGAATGTCCTTCTTGGAACCTTTTCCTGCCTTAAAGTACCTATACATAGCCTTCCACTTTTCACTAACACTTGTATGACTGCCAGTTATGCTTGCCATCATATTATCCTTAACTGACGTCTTTGCTAGATTCATTTTTCTAGTAAGTTCCTCCAATTTCACCAGTGAATTTTTTTAGGAAAATTACGTAAATTATCGTAGTCTTCGGATCGTGTCCCTGTCGAGTACAGTAAGAAGAGTTTTTCCTTTCTAGGTTTAGCTTTTCGTGAGTATGAGCTGGAATTTGAATTATATGCGTTCTTAGTATGAAGAAATAATATTATGATCATAACCTTCCCTGACATTGAACATGTAGTTGTCAGTATACCGCTACGCGTGTGCGCGAGTGCGGTGTGTGTGTGTGTCATCGTTCTGAATAACTATGATGTGTACATTGTGCTGTGTTTTTCTTCTTATTTTTCCAATCCAATGGATCAAAGTCATGGGAAGGTTTCAACGAGAGGATAGGTTTATGTTAGGTTGTGAATTAAGATAAGTAATGGCGATTTGGGCTTTTATGTGAATTCTCTTACCATCTTCAATAATCAAAGAGGTATTACTTAATCCACAGAAATAAAATAGCATGCAAATGCTGAAATGACGGGAAAGCCTCGAGTAATGGAAGTATTACAGACATAGAAATAATTAAAATAAACAATGTGGGCAAAATAATACTGGCGCGGGAAATATTTACAATGGGACTGACGCGAGACTGACCTTTGTTCATGAACATCACAGAAGATGCTGGAAGTGGTCACCGTTGACGTCGATGCAGCGGTGTGCTCGATTTATCAAACTGCATCACACGCGTAGCAGCTCTGCCTGAAGTATAGTAGCTATAGCGTTTTCAGTGTTCTGCTGTAGCTCTTCCAATGTATAAGGATTATTGGAGTAGACCTGACCCTTCAATTTGCCCCACAGGTAACAATCACAGGGAGAGAGTTCAAGTGATCGAGGTGGCCATTCGATTGCAGTGCCTATGGTGATTGTCCTCTCCTCACCGAACACCTCATGCACTCGTGACAAGGTTGTCAAGGCGGTGTGTGTTGTTACTCCGTTCATCTTCCGTGAGCTGATCCACATATGGATAAAACAGTGTCTGGACATATCGGTTAGCATTAACAGTTTGGCGAAAGACTTGTGTTGCGATGCGAACACCAGACGTGGCACACCACACACCAATCTTGAGATTATGCAACGGTTTTTCGACGTACTGATAGGGATTTTCTGATACATAATGGTGCGTGTTCTGTGAGTTCACATACCATCACAGGCTGAATCAGGCATCATCTGAAGATGTGAAAAACTGAGGATCCAAAATTCCTGACTGCACTTCACTCAAAAACCACTGGCAGAACTCAACACGCGAAGGTTCGTCTGCATACTGCATACTGTTGCCTAAAAGGCAATAACTTTTCACCTGTATAAATGGATAAATATTGTAGACAGAGGTAGTTTTACGGCACACCTTCAACTGTACAATCAATTAAACACATATCCCAGTGATGCCTTGTTTTTTTTTTTTTTTTTTTTTTTTTTTTTTTTTTTTTTTTTTTTTTTTTTACATAAGACAAAACAGCTCTACAACCAAAGGTACTCCTTTCACCCCGTCAACATCCACCGTCAATAAAACACCGTTTATTTTACGTGGGACCTCCCCATCACATTACTACAGGCTTCAGGAGTACCTCTGGCTCAACCTCAAAGACATTACCGACCTACGGTTCTGCAAGTTGTACTTGCGCCTTGCAGTACGCACCCATGGCCAGTAGGTAGTAACGTTCGGTCTTTGAATGTTAGCTTAGCGTAAAATCGTGAAAAATAGTATATATATTCAACTATGGCAATCCACATCACATATGAGTGTTAAGCTATTAGCCCCAGTTAAGAATTGCTGGTACATCTAATACACCGAACGTATGTTGAACATTAAAGCTTGAAATTTTCTTCACCAAACGAAAACGAAAAATAATTCATGCAGTAGAGGGTTAACGCATGCACAAGAGTAAATTTGTAAGGACACAGATGCAGGTCCTCTTTGATAATGCCTCGACACGTCGATCTCTTAATTTCCACTTGAACAGCTAAATGGCGTTGAGATTTCGTCAGACTTCATTCCAGGCTTTCCTTCACTCGAGCAATGTTTTATAGTGTTCGAACTCTTTTCGCGTTTTGCATTGCAGACTTTGCTGGAGGTTTTGCCAAAACACTTCCAGTATTAAACTCTTGCGCAAACAGTTCCGCGCTGGTTTTCCACAAATCGTGCTTCGCATAATACTCGACAATGAAGACGCGCTGTTTTATCGTGAGCACCATTTTGTGTTGCATTCAACTGGCTACTAAACACGTCTGCTCCTCTCACTCATTCATACGTAATGACACAGCGACGTGCTCGGGACAGAGCATGCGGGAGACGCGCACCCTCAGACATGTGACAGCAACCGATTGGAGCATCGAAATCATGGTTTCCAGCATTTTCTGTGGTGGGCAGCTCCCCTGTTCATTGACAAGGGTCAATTCCGCGTCAGTCTTATATATATTTTCCGGGCCAGTTTTATTTTGCCCGCCCTGTACTTTTCAAGTAAGATAAGTGGAGTTGCTTGTGATACTACTTTACTATCGAAAGAGAAACATTCTCTCTATTAAAATTAAGAATGTAACAAAGTAACACACCGAGCTCGATAGCGGCAGTCGCTTAAGTGCGGCCAGTATCCAGTATTCGGGAGATAGTAGGTTCGAACCCCACTGTCGGCAGCCCTGAAAATGGTTTTCCGTGCTTTCCCATTTTCACACTAGGCAAATGCTGGGGCTGTACCTTAATTAAGGCCACGGCCGCTTCCTTCCCACTACTAGTCCTTTCCTGTCCCATCGTCGCCATAAGACCTATCTGTGTCGGTGCGACGTAAAGCAACTAGCAAAAAAAAAAGTAACAACCGTCATTGCCGAGTTTATCACGAAGTACTAACGAGGTATTTATTTATAGTACGCGCACCTTTTAAGTGATACATGGATACCCTAGTGTTGAATTGCTGCTATTATTTTGCTTTACGTCGCACCGACACAGATAGGTCTTATGGCGACGATGGGACAGGAAAGGCCTAGGAGCGGGAAGGAAGCGGCCGTGGCCTTAATTAAGGTACAGCCCCAACATTTTCCTGGTGTGACAATGGGAAACCACGGAAAGCCATCTTCAGGGCTGCCGACAGTGGGATTCGAACCCTCTATCTCCCGGATGCAAGGTCATAGCTGCGTGACCCTAACCGCACGGCCAACTCTCCCGGTAGTGTTGAATCGGTCGACCTCGATTATCTTCGAGATTCGTACTGGCAACCTTTGAAACACAAACTATGAATCGCTTATGCATCAGTAGTATAATAGACGGGTTCTGGCGCCTCCTCCTCCTCCGGCTCTCGGGAGAGGCCTCCTCCTCCCGCGGGAAATTTGAATTTTGGCGGGAAATTTGAATTTTGGCGCGAGATTTGAATTTGTAAACAAAGCCACGTGCTTTTTGACAGCTGTCATCGACAACAACGCATCGCTAACCTCAGTACTGCCATCTTGACGGGCCTAAACCTCACTAGTGCCAACTTAACCTAACTAGCATGAGGTAAACAAACCCACGTGTTTTTTGACAGCCACGTGCTTTTTTGACAGACAACAACGCATCGCTAACCTCAGTACTGCCATCTTGACGGACCTAAACCACAGTAGTGCCAACTTAACCTCACTAGCGCGAGGTAAACAAAGCCACGTGCTTTTTGACAGCCACGTGCTTTTGACAGATTGGTAAACAAAGCCACATGCTTTTTGACAGACAACACCGCATCGCAAACCTCAGTACTGCCATCTTGACGGGAATAAACCTTAGTGGTACCAACTTAACCTAACTAGCGAGAGGTAAACAAAGCCACGTGCTTTTTGACAGCCACATGCTTTTTGACAGCTGCCATCCGCCATCTTTGAGCACCGTGCTGCCCTCTTTCGTCACCTGTCATCGGCAGTGCTGCCATCTTGACGGGTCCAAACCTTAGTGCTACCAACTTAACCTAACTAGCGCGAGGTAAACAAAGCCACGTGCAGCCGTCATCCGCCATCTTTGAGCACAGTGCTGCCCTCTTTAGCTACTTACCTTTGAAATGTGGTGGCGGATAATTTGAAAAATGCTTTTTGACAGCAGCCATATTGCATCGTAAACCTCAGTGCTGCCCTCTTTAGCTAGATGCCTGTGGTAGCAGACAATTCCACGTGACAGCAGCCATCTTTGAGCACCGTGCTGCCCTCTATGTGGTGGCGGCAAATTCCACGTGCTCTTGTTTGGAAACAAACTCACGTGCTTTTTTGACAGCTACCATCCACCATCTTTAATCAACAGAGCACAGTGCTGTACTCTTTAGCTAGATACCTTTGAAATGTGGTGGCGGCAATTTGAAAAATTCTATGTGCTCTTGTTGGGAAACAAAGCCACGTGCTTTTTTTTGACAGCTGTCATCCGCCATCTTTAATCAATAGAGCACTGTGCTGCGGGCAATTTCGTTAGCTGTCATCCGCCATCTTTAATCCAGAGAGAACAGTGCTGCACTCTATGTGGTGGCGGCAAATTCCACGTGCTCTTGTTTGAAAACATACTCACATGCTTTTTTGACAGCTGTCATCCGCCATCTTTAATCCAGAGAGAACAGTGCTGCACTCTATGTGGTGGCGGTAAATTCCATGTGCTTTACAAACCTATGTGCTTTTCTGACAGCTGTCATCCGCCATCTTTAATCTAGAGAGAACAGTGCTGCACTCTATGTGGTGGCGGCAAATTGAAAAATTCCACGTGCTCTTGTTTGAAAACATACTCACGTGCTTTTTTGACAGCTGTCATCCGCCATCTTTAATCCAGAGAGAACAGTGCTGCCCTCTATGTGGTGACGGCAAATTCCACGTGGAAACAAAGCTATGCGCTTTTTTTTTTGTCAGCTGTCATCCGCCATCTTTAATCACCGTGCTGCCCTGTGACGGCAAATTCCACGTAGAAACAAAGCCATGTGCAGCTGTCATCCGCCATCTTTAATCACCGTGCTGCCCGGTGACGGCAAATTCCACGTGGAAACAAAGCCATGTGCAGCTGTCATCCGCCATCTTTAATCACCGTGCTACATTCTATGTGGTGGCGACAAATTCTAAATGCTTTACAAACCCATGTGCTTTTCTGACAGAGCTGTCATCCACCATCTTTAATCACCGTGCTGCCCCGGTGACGGCAAATTCCACGTGCTCTTGTTTAGAAACAAAGCTTTTAATTTAGAGAGAACAGTGCTACCCTGGTGGCGGTAAATTCCACATGCTCTTGTTTGGAAACAAAGCTTTTAATCCAGAGAGAACAGTGCTACCCTGGTGGCGGTAAATTCTACGTGCTCTTGTTAGTTCGTGATTTAAAATCTAAGCTAGCTGTAAATCCCCGATTCTCGACAGATTCTTAATCCGAGTTGTCAGGAAAGGCAACCAAGAGCTTAGATACTACTAGTTTTGCATCAGGGAGGGCGACCAGTCTTAAAACAAATTCTTGCGATTTAAAATCTTAGTCAGGAAGGGCATCCGGCCGTAAAACAATAGTTCGTGATTTAAAATCTAAGAATTGCATCTAGCTGTAAATCCCCGATTCCCCGTGTTAGACGTTGTAAAACAGATTCTTAATCTGAGTTGTCAGGAAGGGCAACCGGTCGTAAAACTATGGTGTATGAGGTTAGATACTGCTAGTTTTGCATCAGGAAGGACAACTCAACACATTCATGTGATTTAAACACATTTTTATCCCCAAGAGAATCGAACCCGAGACTACCGGGTGAGAGGCATGCATACTGTAGGCTATAGATTTGTCCTACAGTCCTCGAAGTATCGGCACAGTCATTCTGAGCGAGTTGTGTGGAATGCATGTGTTAGCTGAAATTGTATACGTATCTTCCGGCTCGACCTTGAACGAAGACACTGATAAGCGGCTTGTAACTCGCGAAGGTCTTCTTAGCTGAGTCCCATGTAAGCTCTTAAAACACAGTACCAATTAAGGTTGTAAAATATTCTGAAATAGCCCTCCTCTGTAGTGTAGTAGTTAGCTGCTACCCTCGGGGGTCCGAGTTCGATTCCCGGCTCTGCCATAGAATGTGTAGCATTTAGCCTATGTAAGTTCCTAACGTAAAATATCATGATTGTACGGAGAGGTTAAAACACACACAGTGCCTACTCCTATCGAAAGAACCTGCACGGTACCGGCATGTAGGCTTCTCCTGGTGAAGGAGCTTGCACATGGTTTAACGCCTCCTATCAACAGCCCTTACTTAATGCTGGCTTTTTTTCGCACACCCCGCCTCACACCATACGACCGGCTGCCCTTCCTGACTAGGATTTTAAATCGCAGTATACGTGATAAATTTGTTGTAGCGGGTTTTATAACTAGATATCCCGGTACCGATACATAGCCTACTCGACTGAAGAAGCCTGCACAAGGCTTATTGCCTCCATCCGACAAATGAATCAGCATCAACACTCTTGTACTCAAAAAAATCATTTTCGAAGGAGTCTGCACAAGGTTTAACGTCCCCATCAACAGCCCTTACTTATTGCTAGCTTTTTTGCACACCCCGCCTCACACCATAGTTTTATACGACCGGCTGCCCTTCCTGACTAGGATTTTAAATCGCAGTATACGTGATAAATTTGTTGTAGCGGGTTTTATAACTAGATATCCCGGTACCGATACATAGCCTACTCGACTGAAGAAGCCTGCACAAGGCTTATTGCCTCCATCCGACAAATGAATCAGCATCAACACTCTTGTACTCAAAAAAATCATTTTCGAAGGAGTCTGCACAAGGTTTAACGTCCCCATCAACAGCCCTTACTTATTGCTAGCTTTTTTGCACACCCCGCCTCACACCATAGTTTTATACGACCGGCTGCCCTTCCCGACTAGGATTTTAAATCGATATCCCGACATAGCCTACTCCTACCGAAGAAGGCAGCTTAACGCCTCCATCCAACAAATGAATCACACTCAAACACTCTTCAATCATTCTCGCTACTTCGGAAGATAGCGGGTTCGAACTGGAAGCCGTAAATGCTAGGCGAGGGGCCTGCGCGATCGTCATTACATGATCTAGCTTTAGCTCAATACCTACAGGTAAGGAATACCGCGTATGTACCCTCGAGAAGTCGAGGATCACACGCTAACTTTCCAAGGATCGAACTCTTAAATTCTGACACCTCGGTATCAACAGGAGGTTTGAATACGTCAGCCTGCAGGTAGGAGCTCTTGTTTGCATTCGTTCCGACTGTACCGCAGTTGTCAGCTCAGCGATTATCATATCCGCTTGGTAACAAGCAGAATATTTAGCCGCAGCAGTCTGCGCGAAGTGCTCACAGTTCTCTGTATGCGTTTATTACATGCACACATCTCCCGTCTGCAGTGAATATTATTCTTCAGCCTTTATCTTAAGGTAAGGTAGAACTGTTAATTACCTTTTTTTTATTTGCAAAGCAACTTCTACGCTAGACATCTACATTCATATATGTTTGTTCTTTTTTTAGGTACCGTTCGAAAGTACGCAACAATTTTATTCATCCCAGTAACAGCCTGCAGCACGTGCATTTTTTTTAAAGGTATGTTTTCGAACTTTGAGTTGTAAAGATAATTAGGTTAGATGATGTACCCTACACTACATTCATATATGTTTCTTCTTTTTTTAGGTACGACCAGAATATTATCATTCGAGTTTCAGGCTTGAACGCACGCATTTTATACATCCGAGTAACAGTTTGCAGCGCGAAGATTTTAAGGTATGTCTGACCTCTATTCGTTGAAACTTGGTTTCTTCTAAAACATCGTAACTTTAGTCTATTGATAAATAGTTGTTCTCTTTAATCCTCACGCTATAGACGAGGTGCGTACATAGCTATGTCTGCCCTCAACAGGCTGAAACTTGGTTTCTTCCGTAACTTTAAGCTAATCATAAATAGTTGTTCTCTTTAATCAACATACTATAGACGTGGTATAATTTCAAACACGTACACATAGCTATGTCTGCCCTCAACGGGCTGAAACTTGGTTTCTTCCGAACATCGTAACTTTAGTCTATTGATAAATAGTTGTTCTCTTTAATCTACATACTATAGACGAGGTACGTACATAGCTATGTCCGTCCTCAACAGGCTTAAACTTGGTTTCTTCCGAACATCGTAACTTTAAGCTAATCATAAATAGTTGTTCTCTTTAATCCTCACGCTATAGACGTGGTATAATTTCAAACACGCACACATAGCTATGTCTGACCTCAACGGGTTGAAACTTGGTTTCTTCCGAACATCGTAACTTTAGTCTATTGACAAATAGTTATTTTCTTTAATCTGCATGTCATAGAAGAGGTTAATCTTATAATTTCAAACACGCACGCATAGCTATGTCTGACCTCAGCAGGCTGAAACTTGGTTTCTTCCGAACATCGTAACTTTAAGCTAATCATAAATAGTTGTTCTCTTTAATCAACATACTATAGACGTGGTATAATTTCAAACACGTACACATAGCTATGTCTGCCCTCAACGGGTTGAAACTTGGTTTCTTCCGAACATCGTAACTTTAGTCTATTGATAAATAGTTGTTCTCTTTAATCTACATACTATAGACGAGGTGCGTACATAGCTATGTCCATCCTCAACAGGCTTAAACTTGGTTTCTTCCGAACATCGTAACTTTAGTCTATTGATAAATAGTTGTTCTCTTTAATCCTCACGCTATAGACGTGGTATAATTTCAAACACGCACACATAGCTATGTCTGACCTCAACGGGTTGAAACTTGGTTTCTTCCGAACATCGTAACTTTAGTCTATTGACAAATAGTTATTTTCTTTAATCTGCATGTCATAGAAGAGGTTAATCTTATAATTTCAAACACGCACGCATAGCTATGTCTGACCTCAGCAGGCTGAAACTTGGTTTCTTCCGAACATCGTAACTTTAAGCTAATCATAAATAGTTGTTCTCTTTAATCAACATACTATAGACGTGGTATAATTTCAAACACGTACACATAGCTATGTCTGCCCTCAACGGGCTGAAACTTGGTTTCTTCCGAACATCGTAACTTTAGTCTATTGATAAATAGTTGTTCTCTTTAATCTACATACTATAGACGAGGTGCGTACATAGCTATGTCCATCCTCAACAGGCTTAAACTTGGTTTCTTCCGAACATCGTAACTTTAGTCTATTGATAAATAGTTGTTCTCTTTAATCCTCACGCTATAGACGTGGTATAATTTCAAACACGCACACATAGCTATGTCTGACCTCAACGGGTTGAAACTTGGTTTCTTCCGAACATCGTAACTTTAGTCTATTGATAAATAGTTGTTCTCTTTAATCTACATACTATAGACGTAGTATAATTTCAAACACGCACACGTAGCTATGTCCGTCCTCAACAGGCTTAAACTTGGTTTCTTCCGAACATCGTAACTTTAGTCGTTCTCTTCAATCCTCATGCTATAGGCCTAACTCACAGCCATGTCCAACCTCTATAGGTTGAACATCGCAACTTTAGGCTAATCTCTATTGGTTGTTCTCTTTTCAGAACTTGTTGCATACGCTGTTCACCTAAACACTTTATTCGAAGAAAGAGAAGACACTATGTTCCCATGCGAGCTGTGTAAGGCAATGTTCACAAGACGTGACAACCTTGCACGCCATGTAAAAACAAAACATCATCAGCTATCTGCTTGCGACTATAACCCAACTATGTTCCCCTGCGAACAGTGTAAGGCAACGTTCGTAAGACAGGATAACCTCGCACGTCATATAAAAGCAAAACACCCTAGCATAACATCTGCTTTATGTGATGTTTGCGGGCTGTACTTCGCTAATGTAGAGCAATACCAGGCTCACTTAGCAGAGGTACATCAAATATCTACTTGCCCTCAGGTAGTAGTAGGGAAAAAGCGTGCAGCTACTGATGTAGCTGTAGAAAGTACTAGTAGTAAAAAACCTAGGAAAAATGAACTTCAAACTATTCACTGCGAGCACTGTAACACTGATGTACCATCTTCGCATTTTCAGGGACACTTACGGAGTAATGCGCATAAAAATAATGCGTGTAGAAGTGGTAGTAACGCAAACATCGAGGAAATTAATACAGCATTTAAAAGTAGGATTGCTAGTTACCGAATTCGCACCAGTCAAAAGTTTCAGAGCACTTCAAACTTTTTAAATTGCGTTCAACCGGATGTACAACAGCTTCTTGCTAAATCTTTATCCAATCATAGTTTATTTAAAGTTAATTTTGAACTTTTCGCCTTGTACATTAAAAGCACGGATGAATCCGAAATAACGGACATTAAATCATTTAATACGAAGAATTTTGTCATAAGTGAGTCGACTAATTTTGGTGATGTACTTAGGGATGTCTCTAACATTATTTCAACTAAGAGCGAGGAATTTCAGGAAAAGGAATCAGGGTGGGCTTTAGTTGAGATAATGTATCTAGAAGTTAACATCAATAAGTACAATCCCATGCGAGGTTCATCGTACATCGAGCTGCCGACATGGATTCAGCAAAGAAAAGCTGTTGTAAACATCCAAAACAATGACGAAGCATGTTTCGCATGGGCGGTGATGTCGGCTTTAAATCCTGCGAAATCAGACGTAGCTAAGAGAACATCATCCTATCCACACTATTCAACGCAGCTAAATTTCGATAGTATAGAATTTCCCGTACAGTTAAAGGATATTAAGCGCTTTGAGGAACTAAATAACATTAGTATCAATGTGTATGGTGTAGAGAAAAAGTCTGTAGTAGGTCCTCTGTATTATACATGTCATAAGAAGAGTACTCACGTTAATTTACTCTATATTGAAAACAGTGAGAATAGCCACTTTTGCTGGATTAAAAATCTGAGTAGACTTGTTGGCAGTCAGTTGTCAAACAGGTGTAACAAAAAGTGGCTATGTGATGGATGCTTGCAGTATTTCAGAAATGAAGATCAGTTAACGAAGCATTCCAAGAATGACTGCAATCATGTACGTACAGAGATACCTACTACAGGTAATAATGTTTTAAAATTGACAAATTTTCACAAGCAGATGTGGGTACCGTTCGTGATTTATGCAGACTTTGAAGCCATCCTCACGCCATGCAACACATGCTCACCTAATCCTGACAACTCTTTCACTAATACTACGCACATGCATGTCCCGTATAGCTTCGCGTATTACATCAAGTGTAGTTACGATAGTACGCTTAACAAGTTAGAGCTGTATCGAGGACATGATGCTGCTAAAGTATTTTTAGAAAGACTTGAAAGTGATGCAGTTCGTCTCGGTCGTATTCTGAATAGTAATATTCCTATGAAGCCACTCACCGAAATTCAGTAAAATGATCATGAACGTGCTACAAAGTGTAGCATTTGTGATGGGGAATTTTCCGAAAATGACCCTAAAGTTTTTGATCATGATCATTTAACTGGTTTCTACAGATGTGCCGCTCATTATAGCTGTAATCTTAAGTATAGAGTTCCTAAATTCATCCCTGTAATTTTTCATAACTTATCTGGTTACGACTCTCATTTCATCATTTCACAATTTGGAGCTTCGGATGAAAAAGTAGATATAATCCCTCAGAATAAAGAGCGGTACATTGCGTTTGCAAAGTCTGTAAAAGTAGATGCTGAGCATTCTATAAAACTGAGATTCCTTGACTCGTTTCGCTTTATGGCGAGTAGCCTCGATAAACTTTCTAGTCATTTACAGCCTGACCAATTTACGGAAATTCGACGCGTTTTCCCCGAAGAAGCGCAGTTTAATTTACTTCGGCGTAAGGGTGTTTTTTGTTACGAATATCTCGACTGCTTAGACCGCCTCGAAGAACGTGCCTTACCATCGAAACAATCCTTTTACAGCTCGCTGAATTCAGCAGATATTAGTGATGATGACTATTTACATGCACAACATATCTGGGAGCAGTTCCACATTCAAACGCTGGGTGAATACTCCGATTTATATTTAAAGACAGATGTACTTTTGTTAGCTGATGTTTTTGAAAATTTTCGCTGTGTTTGCATGAACACCTACAGCCTTGACCCATGTCAGTATTTTACTGCACCTGGGTTAAGTTGGGACGCGATGTTAAAATACACGCGTGTGAA
Source organism: Anabrus simplex (assembly GCF_040414725.1). Classification (NCBI taxonomy): domain Eukaryota; kingdom Metazoa; phylum Arthropoda; class Insecta; order Orthoptera; family Tettigoniidae; genus Anabrus; species Anabrus simplex. Next base: position 1,521,503,882 of record NC_090265.1, read on the forward strand.
TTTGGAGCTGCTAACGGATATCGATATGGTGCACTTTATAAAAGCATCCATTCGAGGCGGTCTGAGTCAGTGTAGCGGCCGGTATTCGAGTGCTAATAATAAGTACATGCCGAGTTTCGATACCAGTCAGGAATCTCAGTATATCGTTTATCTGGATGCTAATAATCAGTATGGATGGGCGATGAGTCAGCATCTACCGGTGAGTGGTTTCCGCTGGCTGACGCAGTGCGAAATTGATGCTTTACAGCTACACGCCCTAGGCGATGAAGCTGATAAAGGTTATTTCCTCGAAGTTGACTTACAGTATCCGAAAGAGTTACACACTTCTCATAATGACCTACCGTTCTGCCCTGAAAATATGAAGTCCCCGTACATTGCATCAACGACGAAAATGCTCATTGCTAATTTATGCGATAAATCTAAGTATATCATTCATTACCGAAATTTAAAACAGTGTTTGCAGCATGGTTTGAAGTTATCCAAAATTCATCGCGTACTAGAATTTAATCAGTCACCGTGGCTAAAGCCATATATCGATCTGAACAATAATTTAAGAACGAATGCGGTTAACGAGTTTGAAAAAGATTTCTACAAGCTCATGAATAATAGTGTGTTTGGTAAGACTATGGAGAATGTTGACAAACGCGTTGATGTAAAATTGATTACAAACTGGGATAATATTAAGAAAAGGTATGGTGCTAACTATTTAATAAGTAAACCAAATTTCCACAGCTGCACCATCATACATGAGAATTTAGTTATTATACAGATGAATCGTGTCAAGGTTAAGTATGACAAACCTACCTACGTCGGCTTCACAGTACTTGAATTGGCTAAAACACTCATGTATGAATTCCATTACGATTATATGATGAAGAAGTACGCGCATAATGCGCAATTGCTCTACACAGATACCGATTCGTTTATTTATCAAATCAAAACTGATGACTATTACAATGATATAAAGCCTGACTTGGGTAGGTTTGATACGAGTAACTATCCTGCAGATAATCAATATCATCTACCGCTAGTGAACAAAAAGGTTCTAGGTAAAATGAAAGATGAATGTGCTGGGAATATTATCGATTCATTTGTAGGTACTAAATCCAAGTCATATTGCATAAAACTCTTAAATGAATTACAAATAAAGAGATTGAAGGGGGTTAAAAAGAATGTCGTTCAGAATCAGCTAAGTTTTGAAAACTATAACAATTTCATTAAAAGTAATCCACCTGTTTTGCATAAGCAAATGTCTGTCATTAGAAGCAAGAAGCACCAGTTGTACACTCATTTAATTAGTAAGGTAGCCCTTAATAGCGATGATTGTAAACGGTTTGTCATTCCAAATTCTACCAACACGCTAGCCTGGGGGCATAGTAGTATTGATAAGTACTACTTTACATAAACATTATGCTAGAGGTGTGTGTACTTACGTTACGCTGTCTTACATCACAATTCGGGGAGGAACGCTGGTACGGCAAGTCTAAACTTGTACATTCAAGAATTGCATCGAGAAGTACGCTAGGGTGAAATGATTCGAGATAAAACTTGTACATACAAGATGTAAATAAATAATGTAGAATTGGCATATTCTTTTATTTTAGGTTAGGTATCACCTTCCTCCCGCTCCTTATTTGCAGGATAGAGTTTTTGTTTATTACTCATAGAAGAAAGAAGGTGATGAGCAGTTTCGTGAGTATAGTTCGGTAAGTATCTCGAGAGCAGATTTTTTTTTTGTCAAGAAAGCACATAGCTTTGTAAAGCACGTAGAATTTGCCACCACCGGGGGGGCAGCACTGTTCTCTCTGGATTAAAAGCTTTGTTTCTAAACAAGAGCACGTGGAATTTGCCGTCACCGGGGCAGCACTGTGATTAAAGATGGTGGATGACAGCTCTGTCAGAAAAGCACATGGGTTTGTAAAGCATTTAGAATTTGTCGCCACCACATAGAATGTAGCACGGTGATTAAAGATGGCGGATGACAGCTGCACATGGCTTTGTTTCCACGTGGAATTTGCCGTCACCGGGCAGCACGGTGATTAAAGATGGTGGATGACAGCTGCACATGGCTTTGTTTCTACGTGGAATTTGCCGTCACAGGGCAGCACGGTGATTAAAGATGGCGGATGACAGCTGACAAAAAAAAGCGCATAGCTTTGTTTCCACGTGGAATTTGCCGTCACCACATAGAGGGCAGCACTGTTCTCTCTGGATTAAAGATGGCGGATGACAGCTGTCAAAAAAGCACGTGAGTATGTTTTCAAACAAGAGCACGTGGAATTTTTCAATTTGCCGCCACCACATAGAGTGCAGCACTGTTCTCTCTAGATTAAAGATGGCGGATGACAGCTGTCAGAAAAGCACATAGGTTTGTAAAGCACATGGAATTTACCGCCACCACATAGAGTGCAGCACTGTTCTCTCTGGATTAAAGATGGCGGATGACAGCTGTCAAAAAAGCATGTGAGTATGTTTTCAAACAAGAGCACGTGGAATTTGCCGCCACCACATAGAGTGCAGCACTGTTCTCTCTGGATTAAAGATGGCGGATGACAGCTAACGAAATTGCCCGCAGCACAGTGCTCTATTGATTAAAGATGGCGGATGACAGCTGTCAAAAAAAGCACGTGGCTTTGTTTCCCAACAAGAGCACATAGAATTTTTCAAATTGCCGCCACCACATTTCAAAGGTATCTAGCTAAAGAGTACAGCACTGTGCTCTGTTGATTAAAGATGGTGGATGGTAGCTGTCAAAAAAGCACGTGAGTTTGTTTCCAAACAAGAGCACGTGGAATTTGCCGCCACCACATAGAGGGCAGCACGGTTCTCAAAGATGGCTGCTGTCACGTGGAATTGTCTGCTACCACAGGTATCTAGCTAAAGAGGGCAGCACTGAGGTTTGCGATGCAATATGGCTGCTGTCAAAAAGCATTTTTCAAATTATCCGCCACCACATTTCAAAGGTAAGTAGCTAAAGAGGGCAGCACTGTGCTCAAAGATGGCGGATGACGGCTGCGCGTGGCTTTGTTTACCTCGCGCTAGTTAGGTTAAGTTGGTAGCACTAAGGTTTAGACCCGTCAAGATGGCAGCACTGCCGATGACAGGTGACGAAAGAGGGCAGCACGGTGCTCAAAGATGGCGGATGGCAGCTGTCAAAAAGCATGTGGCTGTCAAAAAGCACGTGGCTTTGTTTACCTCTCGCTAGTTAGGTTAAGTTGGTACCACTAAGGTTTATTCCCGTCAAGATGGCAGTACTGAGGTTTGCGATGCGGTGTTGTCTGTCAAAAAGCATGTGGCTTTGTTTACAAATCTGTCAAAAGCACGTGGCTGTCAAAAACACGTGGCTTTGTTTACTTCATGCTAGTGAGGTTAAGTTGGCACTACTGAGGTTTAGGTCCGTCAAGATGGCAGTACTGAGGTTAGCGATGCGTTGTTGTCTGTCAAAAAAGCACGTGGCTGTCAAAAAACACGTGGGTTTGTTTACCTCATGCTAGTTAGGTTAAGTTGGCACTAGTGAGGTTTAGGCCCGTCAAGATGGCAGTACTGAGGTTAGCGATGCGTTGTTGTCGATGACAGCTGTCAAAAAGCACGTGGCTTTGTTTACAAATACAAATCTCGCGCCAAAATTCAAATTTCCCGCCAAAATTCAAATTTCCCGCGGGAGGAGGAGGCCTCTCCCGAGAGCCGGAGGAGGAGGAGGCCGCAGAACCATCCAATTATACTACTTGCATCGCCGTGCGACATCTGGCGTACACTTTACGTACGTTGTTGTTTACACTGCAAAGCCAAACCATAGAATTCATGCTAGGAACAAGATTCGCATCGAGAAATGTTATATAATGTGTGTGTGACACAGTTGTTGGCTTAAGATAATAAAGGTTTAGAAAATTCACATCGATCGATCATATTATCGATTCAATTCAAATTTCATTTCCATTCAGTTGGCAGTATTACCGGAGCCGGGAGAGCACCCTCCTTACTCCTCACCCCTGTACAAAATCAATCACTAAAAACTGTGCGAATAATACTTATGTTGGCAGCGAGCCACCTGCCACTATAGACTCTATGAACTGTTGTCTCAGCCGTCCTCTTTATACAGGAGTGGCGGATCTATTTCTCTTACATGAACATTGATATTCAACTCCCAGGCAGAATGCGAAGAAAAAATGCAATGAATAAGGAGTTATTTTGAGGGCAAGTCCAATCAGGTGTGTTAAGAGAGATAGGCTATCCCCATTTGCTATTTTTTTTTCTTTTGTGAACAGACATGTTAGGCAGGCATTTCGTATATCCTGTGATAAGGGCGTCGAAGTAGAGCAGACATGGCCACTGTCTCCAAGACACTTGCTGTGTCAGAAAAGCGTAATCTCGAGGCCTTTGCTACGGTTCCAAGGAACAAAATACATTATCGGAACACCGGTAGCAGATAGACCGAGAGACACAGTGGTCACTAGAACCTATATTTGTTAATAAATCCAAGGAATAACCATACCGTCTTCAGCAATGTCAGCCACCACAAGGACCCAAATTTCTAGACAATCCGTGTGTCTTGATTCAGAGTTGTTGTCCGCTGTATTAAAGAAACCTGTACCATATACTGTATTCCTTTCACCCTGAGAAACAGGGCATCCCGTCTGTAGAAGTATAAGCATCAGCGCTCCTGGATCATGAATGAGTGCCGCAAAGTACACTGTCAGTTTGCAGTATGATTCCGGTCGTGTGATTATCCTTTACGAGTCAACAAGCCTCGTAAAAGGCACACCTCATACCAATTCTCTTGTGGCAATGTCTCCGTTGTTTCTGTTAAATCATGAACTTCTACATTTTAAATTTCTACATCTTAATCCTGGTGAAATATCGTGTTTGTACATGACAGGTTTTGTTTACTGCTATCTGGGGTAATTTCTGACATAGGTTTTGTGCAGTTCTGACATTCCTTTTTGTATTTCATTAACTTGACTTACCTGACTTATTTCCTTTAATTCCAGGTGGAACATAGGGCCTCGACGAAATTTCTCCAGCCTGTTCTATCTGCCGCCAATGCTTTCACCTCCCTCCGTGTCTTGTTAACTCCAGCAATCTCCTTATTCCAGAATCCGATTCGTGTCTTGTATTTCATTGCAAAAATCGTCTCCATAGAATCCGGCCGGTATAAATTTCGTCTGGTTTCTGTAATAAGTTTGATTCAGGTGTGCGAGTTATTAGCCCACAACACCCTAAGTCTAGTGGAGGGGCTGCCTCTTGTCTGCGCTAGACCGCAGGATTTTTCTGTAGGGGTTATCTCCCTTAGCCTTTAAAGATCCCTCTTTAGCACAAGGCAGTGGTTTCTTCTTTATTTATCCCCAAGAAGAAGGGTTGCCTCACTCTCCAGCTTCGCCGTACCAAAGGACTCCTTCTCCGGCGTTGCTGCCATTGAGGTCTTCACCAGAGCCCCGTTAGCCGTCACTTTTCAGGGTTCCTGTAGGGCCTTCACAGCTACCGTAGCGGTCATGGGGCACACACAGTCCCCACTGTGCATCACCCTTACAGGCAGTCCCATACTTCATGCCGTTGCCCACCTCTCACGACGTGGACGAGGGGTTGGCCTTGTGGGAGGCTTCATTAATTTGCTAATGGTTTATCATTGTACTAACTCAGATAAGTTTTCTGTGACAATGGGCTAAGAATGGGAAGGAAGCAGCTGTGGACTTAAATAAGATACAGTTTGGCGTGAAAATGGGAAAAGAGGGAAATCCTTTTCAAGGCTACCGATGGTAGTGTTTGAACCCTCCATCTTCCGAATGCCTGCGTACAGCTATTGTACCGAAAGCCATCTCACTCTGTGCCCTGAAATTCACTTGATGATAAATCAACATGTGAACTGAATGTATTGAAACCTATGGGTGGGTAGTAGATAAATAAATACACGACTGGTAGCGGTTACTCTAAGATTTCTTAGCTAACACTAATTGCTATACAATGAAAGCAACGCAGTCATTCTAATTCGCTCCCTCTCTGTTCTCACTGTTCAGTCACACAAGTTATTCAATCTAACACTTACGAGCTAAAACAATTACACTACGGTCACTACTGCAACTATCACACGCATTCTAGGGCAGTTCACTGCACACTGTACTCATTATACTACAATAGCGGCCGCACACATCACAGTCTCACAAATCAGTACGGGGTCGCACACTAATGGCAGTCTTCATACATTATCCCACGTCACTTAGCTGTACTGTTCCGTCAGTCCACAGTCGACACTGCATCACATTGATCCAGTATTCACAGCACTGTCCTCAGCTGCACTCCATGGAACCACACCTCGCTCTCAGTCGATGAACCATTTCGGGCTAGTCCGACCTGTCTTTCATAGGGAGGCCGGCCATTACAGATGTTTTGCGAGAGTAGGAGCCCCTGGTAATCTCTGTGAGTCGAATCCTCTGCTACACTTTCCTCGTAGTTTCATATACCGTTGGGCACGTAGTGATGACAGTGGTGATGGATCGGCTGGCCAATGAGTTTCTGACTCGTCTCTGACTGGTTGCCTGTAGCGGAGGAGAGAGCGGGGCCGTATCTTGGTGATGACGCTCGCAGTTAAAACTGGATAGCTTGCTCCACCCAAAGTCGCACTTTAAAATGGCAGACAGTGTCACAGAATTTAAGATTTAGACATGGCGAATAGAATACCTAGTGTGATCACTCCGCTCTCTCAGCATTGTCATTAGTGGCCTCGCCAGAGTGCGGCGCTGCACTCGCTAGGAATCCAACTGCAATAGCACGTGCGTCAACTTGTTGACGAAGGTAATGAGCGTGAGTACATGCGTGAAGTCATGGTGATAATTTTAACGCCTATCGAGGGCATTTATGTGTTTTAATATTTTCCGAAAGTCTGTGTTAGTATCTGTACAGTGTTTTGTGTGTGCAGTCAACTAGTTTTCTATTATTTCGAGAAAATGTCGTACTGTTTCGTTCCTGTTTGTAAATCGGTTTACGGGAGGAAGCATGATGGTAAACGATCTTTTTTACACAGCCAAAAGAAAATAACCTGTTTGCAAAGTGGGTGAGAGTTATTCCGTGGAAAGATAAGCAATTCTCGGGTGATCTACATTTTTTGGCAGATTGAATTATAAAGACGGACTGTTTCGTAATGAATGGTGAAAACATGGAACTTCTTCGTATGAGCGGTACCACAATTTTTTCCAAATTTACCGAAATAACTATCCACTGAGGTCAAATCGTGGAAGGCAACCAGTAGGAAAAGGAATGAAAACAGTCTCAAGAGGACAAGAAACAAGAATCACGATGTGAGTGAAGCAGTGATGGCAACAGTAAGCGGTGAAGTTGAAGTTCAAGGTCAGTCTAGTAGTACCGGTAGTTAAATTCAGGGCCATTCTAGTTCTCTTACCGATGCCGAAAAGACAATATTGACTCTCAAAAGGCGACCAAATAATGCAAGTAGTAATTTCATGCGAGTTAAATGCGGTATTTTCTCAGCGAAAGCTAGGATTAATTTCCTAAAGGGACAGATTAATAGCACGGAATTTCAATTTAAAGATTGTAAATTTGTATTGAACACACTTTGGACATTATTCAGAGCGAGAGAAATCCGCAGAGTTCTTCAAGCTCTACAATCTGCTAAGTCTACTTGTAAACTATAAAAACTAGCCTCAAACTAGTTTTGGTGAGAAATTTACTTTATTTGAGAAAGTGTCAGTGATATTTGCAATCTGGTGTGTGTTTAATGTTTTATGTGCTCTGATTAATAAGTTTTTTAAATTATATAAAGCACAATATTGCTCTTGCTAATGTTCCATTTTATCTCGTATATTCTCGTGTTAAAGTCCAAAGATATTTCTACATGGGGACTGAGAATATTAAAAAGTTCTCTGACAGTCTCATTCATAAGTCTAAACAATTAGATGTTGTATTTGGGTATTTGCGTTATCAGCGTCCGGCTCCATGGCTAAATGGTTAGCGTGCTGGCCTTTGGTCACAGGGGTCTCGGGTTCGATTTCCGGAAGGGTCGGGAATTTTAACCATAATTGGTTGATTCCGCTGGCACGAGGCTGAGTGTGTGTGTTGTCTTCATCATCATTTCATCTTCATCCCGACGGGCAGGTCGGTTGTCGAATAAGAAAGACCTACATCTGGCGAGCCGAACTTGTCCTCGGACATTCCCGGCACTAAAAGCCATACGCATTCCATTTCATTTCATTTCGCGTATCAGCGCAACCTCCATTAAAGCAGCTGACCGTGTAGCTTTGGTGTTAGGTTCCATCAGCGTCGCTCTGCGGAAGCGCGTTTGAACTCGGTGAGTGATCTCACTAGGTATTCTATTCTTCGTGATTTGGATATCGATATATTTTCTTGATGGCAGTCCATAAATTAGTAATATTAAGGGTTCCTCTATAGATCTCCATTTCAGTTCCATATAAATGTCTTTATACGAGATATTGATCCCATGTTCCTCTAGGCTTCTCCTTTGCCTCACTTTCGGAATAACATACAGTTTCGTCATGGGTAGACAAAAATATAAACAATAGGCACTGCACTACAAGCACATTTAAAATACTGACTAGGAAAATCTTACTATCCATCCGTAAGTTCCTTTTTTTTTTTTTTTTACGTCGCACCGACACAGATAGGTCTTATGGTGACGATATCCGTAAGTTCGTAATAACTCGTATTGACTATACACTATTCTCTTAACAGTATATGAACGTGCTACTACTTGAAACTGGTAGCTCTCCCAACAGTGATATCATCTGCCACATGGGACGTACCGGAAGCTCTTGGAATTATACCAGCTTCCACACTGTACCTGGTGAAACTGAATAAAAAAATTAGAAAATTTTTGTAGGAAAGTCGGCAATCATATTACTACTATTTTTCCGAGGACCTTCATATTGTTACGTGCCATTCAGAAACATTGATGCACTCAAGGTCAGAAACTGTTTGGACAGGTTTTTTGAAAGTGTAGCTAAAGTGCGCAGACACTATGGGCATGAGGAAGAGACTGCAGGTGAACCCTTTAACAAACGAAGATGTAGGATTTCCATCTAATCGTATCGCTGCTGTTGAAGTTTGTGATGTCATTGTGCAAAATATTAGAGGAAGGTTTCAATTTTCTAATCATTTGTGTTTGTCAGAGCTATTTCTTGTTAGCAATTTTGAACAATACAGCGTGACGTTTCCTAAAAATGATTTTAAAGCCACTCTTCAAGCTTATCCTTCTCTTAATGAGCAGAAACTGAAAACAGAATTGCAAGTTCTATATTCCACAGAAGATCTGCGAGAGGCTGCCGGTGCTACAACGCTGTTAAACTTCTTCATTCAGAATAACATGTCGCGTACTTTTTCGGAATGTGTCAGTGCGTTGAGAATAATCGTCACCATACCCATGACAAGAGTTGAAAGTGGACATTGTTTTTCGACTCTAAATAGAATGTAAAATGTTCTAAGAAACACTATGAGAATGGAAAGACTTCGCGCACTAGCTATGCTCTCCCTTGAGAAAAGAATGATTTGTGAGATCCCAGAATTTAATAAGAAAGTCATAATACAAACAATAAATCATCAGGTATGGATATCATAATGATATGTATATTAATTACATTCTAATATTATTTATTTATTTATTTATTTATTTATTTATTTATTTACAGCATTTATTTATTTATTTATTTATTTATTTATTTATTTATTTATTTATTTATTTATTTATTTATTTATTTATTTATGCTCTCGATAGCATTTTCTTCGTATGGGTGAAAACAGTCCGAATGATATTTGATATTGCTCTCTGTTATTCAGTGTTTATTATTTCCTAACTTATACAATATGTTTAGTGTATTCAGTTGACTATTTTCTATACAACGTACTATATTCTGTGGATTGACATTCACATTTCTGTGTATTCTTAACACTGTTGTAACGTTAAACGATCCAGGGGATAATAATAATAATAATAATAATAATAATAATAATAATAATAATAATAATAATAATAATAATATCTACATTAGAAAATGCAGGCAAGAAGTATACTCTAAGATAGAGAAGATCGCGGACACAATGCGTAAAGGCAGAGTTCGCTTCTACGGTCATATACGACGGATGATCGACTCTCGATGGACGAAACGTATCTTCAGTATATTTGACTCAAAACCCAAAACGGCAATGCCATGGTACGATAATGTCAAGAAAGATCTTAAAGAACTGGGCCTACAAGCAGAAGATGCACCTGACCGAAATCTTTTCAGAGCAGCCATCAAGACTTTTGGGACTTTCCGGGACGAAAAACGGGCAACTGGTGCTAAATGGACAGAAGAACGTCGTGCTAAACACAGTGAGCTAACGAAAACGATGTGGATCAAGGGAAAAATGAACAAATGTCAGATTGTAAAGTGAGGTTCATCGTGGTCCCTAGTTGGCCGATTAGCGAAGTTGAATAATAATAATAATAATAATAATAATAATAATAATAATAATAATAATAATAATAATAATAATGTCACGCTGAGTACCTCACACGGTGGAGCTCAAGTGCCAACCAGGCTCAGTTCGGTGATATTTGAATGTGCTCATATAGCCTACGTCAGCCTCGTATCGGTAAATTTATTACTAGGGCTCGGATGTTTAGGAAAAGTCATATTTTTTCTTTGTCTCTATTTTCATTCCTGATTGGATTTTGGTGCGAATCAGGTGATTATCGTCACAATTAAGTGATTTTTATTTGTCATATAAACGCATATTTTGGCTATTTTTTGTCATAAAGTCATATTTTGAACTATTTTCGTAGAAACGTCATATTTCGGCGGTCTGACGACAGCTGTAGCTGTGCAAAATCGTCTTTCAACTTATCGAATGCGAACTAGTGTTCACAAAAGTGCTTCTTGGTATCACATCTGCAGTTAATACAAGTGGAATACCGTTCGTATAGAATGAAGGCCATGAATGAAATATGCACCAATAACCTTGCGACATAGAAAGGAGCTTCTCTTCTTACAAGAATATGTTAAGTGATAATCGGAGGTCTTTCGCGCCTGATGATTTGAAGATGAATCTTGTCATTCACTTCAATTCCACCCGCGGAGAAGAAGGGAAAAGGTATGTCAGTTTGCACTATACGCCCTGCCGCCCTACCATAATGTATTGAAAGACATCTACCTGATTCGTTTCGTGATGCTCAATTTAAACTAACGCATTTAATAATATTAATGAAAATGTTGGCTTGAACATTCCAAAATATTTTTTAAAAAATTGATTTTTTTTAGTTTTCTCGTATTTCAAACAATCACTACAGGGTGCAAATATGTTTTAATTTTTAAAATTTTGTGTGCCGGGCTGAGTGGCTCAGACGGTTAAGGCGCTGGCCTTCTAACCCCAACTTGGCAGGTTAGATCCTGACTCAGTCCAGTGGTATTTGAAGGTGCTCAAATACGACAGCCCCGTGTCGGTAGATTTACTGGCACGTAAAAGAACTCCTGCGGGACTAAATTTCGGCACCTCGGCGTCTCCGAAGACCTTAAAAAGTAGTTAATGGGTCGTAAAACAAATAACATTATTATTATTATTATTATTATTATTATTATTATTATTATTATTATTATTATTATTTAAATGTTGTGTGATCTGATAATCTTATCGAACTTAGTGCTGGTACCTTATAGCTACGTATTGACAAATGTTCGGTAAGAGAAACAAGGACAATAGACTGAATAACTGCTAAACATGTATATTAAGAAAATGAATATGAAAGTAAGAATAAATAATTTAGTTAACAAATATGTATCAAAGGCATTGCCCTTTCGATTTATAATTTGATAAAAATGTCCATATTTAGATTAGTCATTTTCGGGTCATATTTTGTAATTTTTACGTCATATTTCTCCACTTTTGGGGTCATATTTCGTCATTTTTGAGGTCATATTTGCTTGCTTATTTTGGCGATTTTTAGGTCCTAAACATCCTAGCCCTATTTATTAACATGTAAAACAACTCCTGCAGGACAAAATTCCGGCACTTCGGCGTCTCCAAAAACTGTAAATGTTCAGTGATGGCTCATTAGGTGCGATTTAATTCATTTATTTATTTAGTTTAGTGTAGTTAAGTTCTGTCCGCCTCTGTGGTGTAGTGGTTAGTGTGATTAGCTGCCAGCCGCGGAGGCCCGGGTTCGATTCCCGGCTCTGCCACGAAATTTGAAAAGTGGTACGGGGTCCACTCAGCCTCGGGAGGTCAACTGAGTAGAGGTGGGTTCGATTCCTTCCTCAGCAATCCTCGAAGTGTTTTTCCGTGGTTTTCCATTTCTCCTCCAGGGAAATGCCGGGATGGTACCTAACGTAAGGCCACGGCCGCTTCCTTCCCTCTTCCTTGCCTCTCCCTTCCAAACTTTCCATCCCCCCGCAAGGCCCCTGTTCAGCATAGCATGTGAGGCCGCCTGGACGAGGTACTGGTCATCCTTCCCAGTTGTATCCCCCGACCCAGAGTCTGAAGCTCCAGGACACTGCTCTTGAGGTGGTAGAGGTGGGATCCCTCGTTGAGTCCGGGAAAAAACTGACCCTGGAGGGTAAACCGGTAAAGAAGAAGTACTATGCAGGATGAGTGGGATGAGAAAGTACACAGCTACTTGCCGGCATCTGTAGAATCCGAATCACAGGGCATCGGCTTTTCATTTCAAAGTTCCCACAGGTTTTTTCGTCCAAATTTGAGTATTTCAGTGATTCACTCCTGGCGTACACGACGGAACTTTGGAATAAGTCTTGTAAATAATTCTTCAACACCGGTTCCTGATCTGCGTCTTTATCTAAGCTATCATTGATCAAGTAACCCGAGCCGGTGTTCGCTTGTAGTGTGGTCCGTTTCTTCCCGCTCCTCAATCAGGTAGCAGCGCACAATCTTCCAAGTACTGACCATGTCCAATGTCATTTACCTTCAATGATCTCACGGAGCCTGTTATTTTAACACAGCTTCGCCATTGGTCGGAGCTCGTAAAATAAGCTTTATGCTTTGAAATAAATTCAGTTCGTTTAGGAAGTGATTTCATTCCATGTAGAATGTATAGAAATGTTTCCTCGTTTGAATAATAGAGAAATACGCCTTGCATTGGAATTTTCCCCTTAAGTTTCTTTGTATCAACACAGAGAATTTAGACAGGTTATAGAATATTACCATAAAATGTTCTTGGTAAGGCGAATATAACGAGAAGCTGCCATATGAACAGATAATACAGTCCAAGGTATTCTTAATGCAGAGGGGGCATACAGCTGAGTGTTGGGAGCCAAAATAGTGGAGTAGTTCTTATGCATCCAGATATGGTTCGCATTGCTACATTGAGCTGAGTGTCGAGTGTGAGAATCACTCATCCACACCGGAGCGCAATATTCGGCCGTTGAGAACACAAAGCTTATCACAGAAGTTCGGAGCGTATCTGCTGTTGCTCCCCGGTTGGTGCCGCAGAGTTTAGGAATTAAGTTATTTCGAGTAGGCCTACTTAATTTTCGAGATCTAATTTCAAGATGTGTCTTGAAATATGTCTCTTCCAGGGTCATTCCAAGAGGAAAATGGTCTACATGTAGCTTCTTCAATCATTGTACTCACAGACAGTCACCGTGGGAACCGTCCGGCTCTATGGCTAAATGGTTAGCGTGCTGGCCTTTGGTCCAGAGGGTCCCGAGTACGATTTCAGGCCGGGTCGGAGGTTTTAGCTTTCATTGGTTAATTCCGATGGCTTGGAGGCTGGGGGTGTGTGCAATCTTCATAATTAGAATTCATCACAGTTAGGACCTCAGGTCGCCTATACGGCGTCAGCTCGAAAGACCTGCACCAGGCCTCTTCGAAGGCCACACGCCATTATTATTATTATTATTATTATTATTATTATTATTATTATTATTATTATTATTATTATTATTATTATTATTATTATTATTACCGCGTTTTGTGGTAGGTAGAGGTGAAAGAAGGTGCGGGGGGTGAACAGGTCTCAGGCTACGAAATTAAAGTGAATTTAAAATTTAACAAGGTTATATTTTCTTTTCAAAATTAAGAAATAACAAGCATGGCAGGTACAGAGTAGCAAGGTAACAAAGGTGCGATTACAGAATTTACAGGATTTGGGCTTCGAGCCCCGAATTCACACTTCTAGGGCAATTAGCCCAACTTTACTCGAAAATAAGTTTTTCACAGAGGGGCAGAAAACCCCATTCATGCCCAGGAGCACTTGCTCCAAAATTACACCATAAAGCCTCCACGAGGCATACAACCATCGATTTTCAAGGAAAGTGCCACCCGCTCTCAACTTTAAGCCTATCAAAGGCCACACCAAACTCCACCTTCAAGTTGTCCTCTAAGGACATAGACACAGGGGCAAAATACCCAACCTACTGAGGTCTATTAAGTAAGAAAAAAAAGGTTAATTACATGACCTCTAAAATAACCACTTGAGAGGAGGCGACCTGCACTCCTAATACATTTGTTTAAAACCTACTTGGCACTAGGCCATTAATGCAGGGGCTAATCCCATACTAAAGAGGTGACTTTAGAAAGGAACAATTTACATAACGTTAAAGAAGAATAGGTTGAGAAAAAATAAGTTCACCTCAAAACAATATGAGTGGGAGCTCGAGAGGGTTAAGCACTCTCTATCCCAATATGTAGTTTAAAAGATAGAATAGATACTAAGTGTCTTTACATTTTAAGGAAGGTTACATTATGGAAAAACTTCGGACCCGCCCCGAGAGTTAAACTGCTGAGCTAGCAAGGAAAGAAGTTATTAATCGGCCATTACCTTGTTGTTGACTGCTGCCGAAGAAAGAGGCGCTTCCCGCCCCCTGCTATGTACTTTACACACTAAAAGATGGAACAGAAGTGGCACCGAGACCCGAAAATCAGCAGTTTATATACTCTCGCGGAAAGTTCGAGGCGTTTTTGGAATGAGAACACCCTCCCACAAGGATTTTATTGGTTCATCAAGAAACCCCCTACACAATACGAAGAAGAAACATGTTATTGGTTGAAAATTAATTCGAGAAATTCGGGATTGGCTAAATTCAAAACAAGGGGGAAAGAAAGGGTTAATATTGCCAACTTAAACAATGACTGAAAGAAATTTAGCAAAGAACAAACTTTTGAAATTAAATTTTCTCAACAAAAACAGTTCTTTCACTTCGCACTAGGGTGCACCGTTGTAGTTCTTCAGTAGTGTCCTCTAGAAGAGAATGTTCACACTTCTTACTACAAGTAAAACAAAAATACATCGAAAACAACACAGTTCAGAAACTTCAAAATTTCCAAGTAGTGGCATCTTCAGGGTAACTTGAAAATTAATACATAAGACAAAGTTCAGACTTCTCCCAGTAGGGGAGTTTCAACTGGCGCAAAGTTTAAATAAGCGGCGTGGAGGTGTACCGCCCGGTACAATTATTATTATTATTATTATTATTATTATTATTATTATTATTATTATTATTATTATTATTATTATTATTATTATTTAATCTGTTTACCCTCCAGGGCCGGTTTTTCCCTCGGACTCAGCGAGGGATCCCACCCTTACCGCATCGACGGGCAGTGTCCTGGAGCGCGATACAACTGGGGAGGATGACCAGTAGCTCGCCGAGGTGGCCTCACGTGCTATGCTGAACAGGGGCCTTGCGGGGGGGATGGGAATATTGGAAGGGATAGACAAGGAAGAGGGAAGGAAGCGGCCATGGCTTTAAGTTAGGTACCATCCCGGCATTTGCCTGGAGGAAAAGTGGGAAACCACGGAAAACCACTTCGAGGATGGCTGAGGAGGGAATCGAACCCACCACTACTCAGTTGACCTCCCGAGGCTGAGTGGAACCCGTTCCAACCCTCGTACCACTTTTCAAATTTCGTGGCAGAGCCGGGAATCGAACCCGGGCCTCCGGGTTGGCAGCTAATCACACTAACCACTACACCGCAGAGGCGGACATTATTATTATTATTATTATTATTATTATTATTATTATTATTATTATTATTATTATTATTATTATTATTATTATTATTATTATTGTTGTTGTGAGAACCAAGCAGAAATCTAGAAACTTGTAATTACGATAGGTAGGCTTGCCCTCCCCACAAGTACACACGGCAGAAGTTCTACTAAACTGATATATACTGTACATGACCATCAGTCTTCTGTAGTCACGTAAGTTGCAACCATCTCACATACTCTCACATAAAACAACTTCACTTCCGCTACTTATCTGATTCATACATTATTACAAGCCATCACTGAGGGGGAAATTATTGTAGCATTAGGATAAACATGGGTGAACATCTTCTAGCAATGGACAAAGTGGTATTCATCTTCCAAAATGTTCCCATATTCTTTCCTAGAAGGTCATAAATTATTTTGTTTGAAGCAGAGATTATTTCAAACTAACTAAAGTCCACTAAAATTAAACACTGGAAACTTGAGAAACAATCCTCTGAAGCCGTTCCTGCATTATTTGTGTAATTTGGTTCCTCTGTGTCGAATTAGCATTCCATAAACAGCTATCCCTGTGTGCGAGTTAAAATTATAAAGTTCATCCACATTGGTCGGCCTCCATAGCGTAACGGTTATCACTAATCCTCGGAGACCCGGGTTCGATTCCCAGAACTGGTAGAGATTTAAGAATGTCAGGAGGAATGCAGTTAAAATCGTACATGCAGCTCACTTCCATTAGGGGGTGTTCCTGTAAAGAGCTGCACTACCTCGGGAAGAAGACACGAGTTTAGTTAGCCGGGCTAGAACTAAACCACTTTACTCCACCAAGTGCCGAGGTTACAAATATTGGAAGCCTTTACCTTTCACACCTCCCAGAGCCTTCATGGCGTGTACGGAGATGACCTTGCGTTTTCCTTTACCTCCAATTAAACAATTATCACAACCTTCTAAAGACCAAAAGGAACTGGCCACCCTACCGCACGTAAACTCCGGCTCAGGAACACCTCTGCGGAGGTTCGGACCTGCCTTCGGGCAATTAACCCTTACCTTACCTCTAAAGACCAAGAAGATTTGGGTTTGAGTATCGAAATAAAATATTCAGCCAACTCGCCCGGTGGAGCTAATTACCTGCGCGGTTCGGGTCGCGAAGCTGTTAGCTTACGTTCGAGAGATGGTGGGTTCGAACTCCACTGTCAGTAGCCTTGAAAATATGTATCCGTGGTTTTCCATTTTCATACCAGCTGTACTTCAATTAAAGCCATAGTCATTTCCTTCCCAGTCCTATCGTATCATCGCCGTAAGAACTGCCTAAGCCGGTGCGACGCAAAACCCTTAGCAAAATAGAAACTTTTCCCTTTCTGAAAAGCTAATGATCATGAACACGTCTTTCAATAAATGAAACTCTGACAAACAAAGTTATATCAAGGTGAACTGCAACTCTACGTCAGAGGAACTTAACTTGTTGCCGCAGCATCTTTGGTGACCTAGGTATACGGTAAAAGGAAATGGCGGATGGCTTTTAGTGCAGGGAGTGTCCGAGGACAGGTCCGGCTCACCAGGTGCAGGTCTTTTGATTTGACATCCGTAGACGACCTGCACGTCATGATGAGGATGAAATGATGATGAAGACGACACACACACCCAGCCCCCATGCCAGAGAAATTAACCAATGATTGTTAAAATTCCCGACCCTGTCGGAAATCGACCCAATAATAATGTTATTTGCTTTACGTCCCACTAACTACTCTTCTACGGCTTTCGGAGACGCCGAGGTGCCGGAATTTTGTCCCGCATGAGTTCTTTTACGTGCCAGTAAATCTTCAAATACCACCGGACTGAGCCAGGATCGAACCTACCAAGTTGGGGTCAGAAGGCCAGCGCCTCAACCGTCTGAGCCACTCAGTCCGGCAGGAAATCGAACCCGGGACCCCTGTGTAATACCTATTCCGCCAGTACTCTCCACACTGTATCATTCTCTGTACATTCGTGCTGCTTTACGGGCACTGCAACCTGCCACACCGTACATTAAATTAATGTCTGCCAACTCTCGAGAAGAGTAACGTTCGTCTTTGACGACGCGTCATACACGGTACACAGTACCACACCTCACCATGGACACATCACAAGCTGTCTGATGGACAGCTGACACCAGGGATACTGGAGTGCGTGCAGCACAGGTTAATGCGCAGGTCCGATGCACGCGGTCATCACATGACATACGTGCTATGAGCTATGTTTTGTACATGCATGCACAGAAATGGTGCCCCGATATAAACAAAGCATTGTATCCGTAACCCCTCCCACCTCCTCGCTTAACGCATTGCTGCAGGTAGATACCCCGCTACAAGATTTTGTTGTGATTGAAATGGGTAAAGTGACGCATTCATAGCAATACACACACTTATGCCCGTTCAGTCCCTTTCCCTCCTTTTGAGTACCTACTGGAGTGACCTTTAACATTACCTCTTCACACTCTCCCTCCTTTCAGAACCGGAGTGGGGCAGTGGTGAATGTTTATATCAGGACACCATTTCTGTGCATGTGTGTACAGTACGTCTGTTTGGTGGTCAGGGGTGTACGCTGTTTATGATCTGCTTCCTGTTCCAGTGTACAACAGACATCCGAGAATCTTTGCGAGAGTGCAGGAGAACTGCTTGCGCCGTTGCAATACATGCATTGAGACTGGCGGTCGTCACTTTGAACAATTACTATGAGCTACGTTGTTATGCAGTGTATGCGCTGTGTGTGTCCATAACAGAATAAATATGCATTTCCGACCATTGGTTCCCTACCTCAATATAATCGGTTGTGGACCCGCTATCAGCTGTTTCAATTTGAGCCAAAACGTGTTACACCCCTATCATAAAGAACGTGTGTAAGCATTAGGACCAACAGATTTTGAGCCCCGCGTTCACTTCTGGCAATGGATTATCCACTGCAGTGCTGTAGTGCCGAACTTTGTACAGTTTGTATTGTTCACGAATGAGGCCTCATTCACCCGTGATGGTGTTTACAATAGCCGCAACAGCCATGTCTGGAGTGAGGACAATCCCCACGCCACCCACATCGGTGGCCATCAGCAACGATTCTCTGTCAACGTATGGGCGGGCATTGTCCAGGATCACCCAATAGGACCTTATTTTCTGCCTTCCCGTTTGACTGGCCCACGTTACTTGGTGTTCCTGCGAGATGTGCTGCTACAGTTCCTGGAGACTGTACCCCTTGTTGTCCGCGAAAGGACGTGGTTTCAACGCTACGGTGCACCATCCCACTTCGATGTTAATGTCCATGAGCATCTGAACAATACGTACCCTCATCGTTGGATTGGAAGTTGAGGTCCTGTTATGTGGCCAGCGCGATCGCCGGATCTCACTCCTCTGGGCTTTTCCCTCTGGGGTTACTTCAAGTCATTGATGTATGAAACCCCCGTAGAAACGGATGAAGACCTGCTTGCTAGGGTCCAAGCTGCCTGTCTCCTGGTACAACAGACACCAAGGACCTTTGAAAGAGTGCGGCAGAACTTCATGCACCGTTGCCATGCGTGCATTGAGACTGGTGGCCGTCACTTTGAAAAATTACTATGAGCTACGTGATTGTTACGCGGTGTACGCTGTGTATGGCCATAAAACAATAAATATGCATTTCCGACCACTGTTCCCTGTCTCAGTATAATCGGTTGTGGACCCGCTATCACTTGTTTCAATTTGACCCAAAACGTTTGAGACACACTGTATATTTCAGTACGGTTCATTTGGAAATTTAGATCATTTCTTTCACAATGCAACTTCAGCCCTCATTATCCTTAGTCTACTGAAACTATCGCCTTTATGCAGACGACCTTCAAACATACACTGTGAAGTCGCTCGCATTAACAATGCAGTCCACCAAATTAATTCGGTCAAATTCAATTAGCTCCTATGAAAAATTGAACAGAAGAAAATGTAAACAAACATAATAGGACTGTCCAGACTTTTAGTGTCCTAAATATCACGCTTCTGCCTACTGTGATGCTCTATGGTGAAACAATTCCTTTTCAAAAGTTTATTAACAGTGGCAGACTAAATTGGGCATACATAACAAGTATATACTGAAGTGTATATGCATCTCGTCATCCCCTAAAAATTAAACAACTTTATTCTTCCATACAGCACAAAAATAACAATCATTCAAACATTTTTTTCAGATAGTTAGTTGCTGTGATGTTGTTACATCCAGAGACTAAATGGAATGCACCCACGAGATTTTGTACTCTTTGGTTTTGATAACAGTTTTTTTTTTTTTGTACGAGAAATAACGATGTAAATAAAGTTTTAAGTTTGTGAAAAATAATAAAAGTCATCACCTGTGTGACTATCAGACGAATTCCGTTTTATCGGGTAGATTTTCGGGTTCGACGTAACATTAGTGGCGACCGTGACAGGACGTGAACAAAGCAGTAATTTGAAATGGATAAGTTGACTAAATCGCCAAAACCAATACGTGCGATGTTCACGAAAACATACGATGCGGTGATGGCGGAAACAGACCCCAACAAGGTAAGATTGCATTTTACTAAGCTAGAACGACTAGAAAATGAACTGAAGGATGCCGATGAGAAAATATTAGAAGTGCTTCTCGACGAAAGTGACGAAGAACGCTACACAAATGAATACGACAAAGTGAATGAATATCGTGATAAAGTAGATGAAGCTCGTCAAAGAATGGAGTGTGTTGTATTAGCACAACGTACAAATGAAGGAAATCAAATATCGAGTGATGGCTTCGAAGGTTTCTCACAAAAAAAGCTCAAACTGCCGAAAATCGAACTTCGAAAATTTTCCGGAGAGGTTAGGGACTGGTTAGGGTTTTGGAGTCAATTTCGTCGAATTCATGACGACTCAGACATAGAAAAGGAAGATAAATTTCAATATTTGATCCAATGTACTGTTGAAGGAAGTAGAGCTAGGGAGGTGGTAACTAGTTTCCCTCCAACAGCTAAAAATTATGATAGTGCAGTTCAGTGTCTTAAAAGTAGATTTGGAAAAGAAGAATTACTCGTAGAATTTTATTTTCGCGAACTACTTGGACTTGTGATTCAAAATGTTACTTCAACACAAAGACTAACTCTCCTAAAACTCTATGATCGCTTAGAATCCCACCTTCGATCCCTTGAATCTCTGGGCATGACTGCTGACAAGTACGCAGCATTCTTGTTTCCGTTAGTTGAATCATCTCTACCAGATGACTTGCTGAGAATATGGCTTAGAAATTCTGTCCATCACCCTGTTAGTGACTCTACCGAGGATTTATACTGTGACAAACTCTCGCAACTGATTTTATTCCTCAAGAATGAAGTGGAAGGTGAACAGAGGATAGCACTTGCCCAAGGAGGATTTAATACAGCAAATCAGAAGCCTACAAAGCAGAAACCTAGGTCAAACGAAGTGGAAAACATGGCCACTGCTAGAGTCTGTTCACAGGAGACATTAAAGATCTTGGAAATGTATGTGTATTTTGCAGAAAACCTCATGAGAGCAAAGAGTGCTTCAGGGCACAGAAGATGACTCTAGTGGAAAGAAAGAATATTTTGATGAAAGCAGGGTATTGTTTTCAGTGCTTGAAACCTGGTCATGTTGCCAAGATCTGTAAGGATAATGTACTGTGTCACTTCTGTGGAAAGAAACATGTTATTCTAATGTGCCCAACATTACCTTCAAATATTTCCAAGGAAGAAACACAAGACGAAAAGGAAGGTGCCAGTGCTACCTTGGGTAACCAAAACTGTAGTCAGGATGTTCTTCTGCAGACCTTGTTGGGGAAGATCACAGGAAGAAAAGGGGATCGGGTTGTAAGAGCACTCATAGATAGTGGATCACAACGATCATACATATTAAAGAAACTGGTAGATACCATCGGACTAGAACCATCGGGATCTGAAAACATGATTCATGCTCTGTTTGGAGGAACTGAATCAAAAGAGTATCTACATTTTAATTATCAAATACAGTTGAGCAGTTTAGATGGCAGGTACACATGTAAGATCCCTGTATTGGATCAACCGTTTATTTGTGGTACTGTCCCTAGAATCCAAAGTGGTCCTTGGATGAAAGAACTCGAAAAAAATACAATCTTTCTCTCTGATTCTGGAGAAGGGACGCCTGAAATTGAACTTCTTTTAGGAGCGGACACCTACGGAACACTTCTCACTGAAAGAATAAAAAAACATGGAATGTGGACCAGTGGCTGTTGAGACTCGACTTGGGTTGGTTGTTATGGGGAGGCTATCTCTGAACAGTCTCTCAGACTCATCCAGTATGGTGGTATCGTCGATGTTGACTTTGAACACTGCAATCACTGATTTATGGAAGTTGGACACCCTGGGAATTAGGGATCCTGCTGAGAAGACATCGAAGAAAGAAATAGAGATGGCTACCTTGGATCATTTTAAGAAGACTGTCTCAATCGACGAGGAAGGCCGTTACGAGGTCCATCTACCATGGAATGAGGTATCTGAGGAGCTCCGCGACAATTTGGAAATTGCTGAGAAGAGGTGCAGGATGACAACTAACAAACTGTTGAGTAGCAACAAGTATCAGGAATACAATGTTGTGTTTCAGGATTGGCTTCAAGAAGGGGTGATTGAAGAGGTACCCTTACAAGACCTTGAGAATAAATGTCACTATTTACCTCACAGAGGTGTATTCAAAGAAAATTCAACCACACCGTTAAGACCCGTATTTGATGCTTCTTGCAGGGGGAAGGAAAGTCCATCTCTGAATGAGTGCCTGGAGAAAGGACCAAATCTGCTGGAACCAATTCCACCTATTCTGATCAGGTTTCGCCGTCGTGAAATTGGAGTAATTTCGGACATAAAAAGGGCATTTCTGCAAATTTCTATTGCTCCTTCAGACAGAGATTTCTTGAGATTCCTGTGGTGGGACGATTCCTCCATGAAGAAATTCAAGATATTCCGACATCGACGAGTTGTATTTGGGCTCAAGTGTAGTCAATTCTTGTTGGGTGCTGTTCTTGATCTCCATTTAGAAAACAGCCCTCCTGAACTGCAAGAAACAGCACAACTATTAAAAAGCTCATTCTATGTCCTCATTCAGAGGAGGATACGACCCAATTTGTTGAGAAATCTATGAAACTACTTTCAGGAGCCAGATTTGAACTACGTGGCTGGGAATACACCTCACGGGGAAAAGAGAATACGTTTGAGAAGATTTCTCCTGTTCTTGGATTATTATGGGACAAGGAAGAAGATGTATTGTACTGTGATGTGAGGCCTCAAAATGAGACTGGATGTGTTACACGAAGAAAAATCTTGTCATCTGCTCAGAGGATTTTTGATCCCATTGGTTTTTCATGTCCTCTGACCTTATTCCCTAAACTTCTCATTCAGGATAGCTGGAATTCGAAGATGGGGTGGGATGATCCATTGCCAGAGGATGTACAGAAGAAGTTTAGAAAATGGGAAGCTGAAGTTTGGCGACTTTCTGAAGTGAAAATACCGAGACATTTCGTAGTAAACAGGTCTGAACAAACCTGGAGTTTACATACATTTTGTGATGCCAGTCGGAGTGCTTATGCTGCAGCTGTCTTCATACGAAGCTGTGCCGGTACTGGAGGGATTGTTTCTGTTCAGCTGGTCATGGCAAAGACAAGAGTTTCACCACTGAAGGAAATTTCGATGCCGCGATTGGAGCTCCTGGCATGCTGTATTGGTAGTCGACTAGCAAACTTGGTCAGAGAAAGTCTGAACTTGAACATCTCCGAGTTTTATTGGACGGACTCTTCAGCGGCATTGTATTTGATCAAGAGAGATGAGTCGTGGGGAGTATTTGTGAAAAATCGAGTGAAGGAGATTAGATCTCTGACGAGACAAGAAGACTGGAGGCATGTTCCTGGGGAGCAGAATCCAGCTGATCTTCCATCTCGAGGCTGTTCCGTAGAAGTCCTGATAGACTCCAAATGGTGGGAGGGGCTCCACTGGTTGAAGTTGGCAGAAGGGGAATGGCCGACATCAGAAGTCAACGTGGATGATGACATCATCAAACAAGAGAGAAGAAAAATATCTCCATCACTGATCAATTCCACAGCGGAGAATGGAGGTGCCTGGTACTTAAGAAGATTTTCCAAGTTTTTTCAAATTGTCAGGCTCATAGGATGGATACTGCGATTTGTTGGAAAATCATTGAAACGTAGCAGTTGTGAAAGTGGGGGTGATCTCTCTGCTTCAGAACTAGCACAGGTGGAGAGAAGGCTCCTGCGTCTTGTCCAGACAGGGGTTCTGGAAGAAACTGAAAGACGACGACTGAACTCCCTTTGCACCTTTGTGGACCAAGATGGTCTTCTGAGGCTGAAGACTAAAATTGTTCAAAGAGAAGATGAGGAAACTTTTAGATGTCCCATTCTTCTGCCTTCCAGTCACAAACTTGTGGAGATTCTAATCAGAGACTGCCATATACAATATTCTCATGCGGATGTTGAGGTGTTACTTAGAATATTAAGGGAATAATACTGGATCTTAAGAGGTCGGAAGACAGTACGAAGGGTGATCACAAAATGTGTCAAATGTCGACGATTTGAGTCAAAGAAAATTGATGTAGATCCTGCTCCATTGCCAGAAGATAGAGTGAAAGATTCGTCAGTCTTCGAGGTCAGTGGGGTTGATCTTGCTGGGCCGCTGATTTTAAGGGGTGGAGAGAAAGCTTGGATTTTGTTGTTTACTTGTGCTGTGTATCGAGCTGTACATATTGATCTGGTGTTAAACCTTTCCACAGAAGCATTTCTTCAAGGACTTAGACGATTTATTGCAAGGCGGGGACGACCCAGAGTTATATACAGTGACAATGGGACCAACTTCACAGGAGCTGTGAATTCCTGTGATTCTTTGGACTGGCATAAGATAGAAGAGGAAACATCTTCAAGGAGGATCCAGTGGAAATTCATTCCACCCACCGCTGCTTTGTGGGGTGGATGGTGGAAGAGGATCATTCAAATGGTCAAGAAGTTGTTGAAGAGGACATTGGGAACAGCCTCTCTCACCTATGAAGAGGCTTTGACTGTCCTATGCGATGTGGAGTCTGTGGTAAATTCTAGGCCTTTGACGTACCTGTCTGAGGATCCAAGCGACTTAGTGCCACTGACTCCTGCAATGTTCCTGCAGGACAACCGGTCGATTGGAGTCCCTGATCTGGATTGCCTTGACAAGACTGATCTCAGAAGACGGGCCAAGTACCTGCAGCGTTTACGGGAGGAATTGAGGAAAAGGTTCCGTGATGATTACCTGAGTCTTTTAGTACATCCGCAAGTTAAAGGAAAGTGTCGAAGGATGCTAAAGATTGGTGACATTGTGTTAGTAGGCCCTGATCAAAGGAAAAGACTCGATTGGCCTTTGGGTAAAGTGATTGAGATGTTTCCTGGTAAAGATGGTAACACAAGAGTGGTTCGAGTGCAGACTGCTGGACGGGACATCATCAGGCCCATTCAGCGTTTGTACCCACTGGAGATTACTTCATCGCAGGATACCTTACACGTGGAAGATGATGGAGATAATGAGCAAGAAAGTGTTATTTCTGCTGTAAAAGATGAAGTGAAAACGAAAAGTGGACGTTTGGTGAAACTCCCTGCACGATATAGGACTTAAGTTTTATGATAAGTTCTTGTTTTGTTAAACTGTGAAGGTGAAATGACTGTCAGATTATTTTATTGGTTCATTTCGGTTTTCTGTTAACAGGGGAATAAAGAAAACCAAAAGGTGGGAGGTATGTTACATCCAGAGACTAAATGGAATGCACCCACGAGATTTTGTACTCTTTGGTTTTGAGAACAGTTTTTTTTTTTTTGTACGAGAAATAACGATGTAAATAATGTTTTAAGTTTGTGAAAAATAATAAAAGTCATCACCTGTGTGACTATCAGACGAATTCCGTTTTATCGGGTAGATTTTCGAGTTCGACGTAACAGATGTACTAACCGATGCAAACAATGAAACTTCAGAAAGTAATGAACTCTTGTACAAGATTGATATGTTATTTGAAAATATGCACAAATCTCCCATTATTATTATTACTATTATTATTATTATTATTATTATTATTATTATTATTATTATTATTATTATTAACTTATTATTATTATTATTATTATTATTATTATTATTATTATTATTATTATTATTATTATTATTATTATTATTATTATTATTATTATTATTATTATTATTATTATTATTATTATTATTATTATTATTAGAAACTCTTCTGGATGATAACTAAGAAACTTGCACACTGCGACACTAATATTTCGACTCCTGAACTAATCTACAGTACGCCTCAATACCTATCCTCAAATTTTAGCTTTCTCCTCTATGATACGCATGCATATTGAAATGGAACGGTTATGCAATGAAAACAAACCTTCTTCTCTACAACTAATTAATGAAATATGAAGTCTTCTTTTAACACTCAATACACGACGTTGTTGTACAACGGTTTTACCAAAATGGCTACAATACGCGGTAATTAAGAAGTATTGTCACCCCTCACATGGATAACAGCTTCACAATGCCTTCTACGGCGCTGTACGATCAGTTGAAGCAGGCGTTCCCATTTCAATAGGGCGTCTTAGAGGGCTTGAAGTGTTTGTGATGGTGGATTTCTCGCTCGGAAGCGTTGTTCCAGTCGGTCCCAAACTTGTTCGATTGGATTCAAGTCGGGAGTTCAGGATGGCCACTCCATTCCTTGCATATGGTGCTCTTACATTATCATGCATAAATACTACGTTTTCTTCAAGTTACCTCACGTGAGGAATCACATGTGGCACTAATATCGTCAAATGTACCATCAAACAGTTGAGTATCCACTGCGAATGATCAGGAGATCGGTTTCCGTGTCAACACTACACCATAACAGATCTACCTCGGTAAATCATACAGTTGTCGGATGAAATCGCTCTCCACGCCTTTTCCAGACTCGCAGACGGCCGTCTGAGCGGTATAACAAAAAACGAGGTACATCCAAGAACAACACAGGATGCCAGTGTAGATGAAACTGCAATCTCCTGCCACGATACCGTCCGTCCAGTGCAGGTACAGTACTTTGAACGAGTCGTCAAGATCTTAAATTGGCTTCTCGAAGTTTGCTTCTGACAGTTTGATCACAATCTCGTACTCCAGAAGCCTGCTGTAGGTCTAACTGTGGTGCTCGTGCTGTAACTTGGAGGTTTCGGAGAACTTGTAAACGCAAAAACCGATCCTGTCCCGAGGTTCCGTTGGCGGCCTGTTTCAGGGTGCCTGGCAATACTTCCAGTTTCCTGGAAACGTTCTCACATATACCCAATCGTATTCTGAACCACCGCTAGCATTCTGGCCACGTAGCTCTGCGAGTACCCTTCTTCAAGCTTGAGTGGCTTCATTCGACAATAACTGCTTCCCTCCGATGCCATTCTCGATCCCCACGATCAGCCATGACTTATGAAAGGTTACACTTCACACAGACGAACTTTCGCACCCACTTTGAATTGAGGCACTCGTGATTTTCAACTGACACTAACACCTCCCAAACATCCGGATGAAAATGGAACTCTCTGTTATCAAAACAGGACACGTTATTGCCGTAATAGTCCAATCCCCATCCCACTGTGCATTCGTGCAATGTAGTTAGGAACATCTAAAGACGTGACGAAATGTGTTGTTTTAAACGGTGTACAAGAAGTTTTATTCTTAATTCATCCTCGGTATTAAATAGTAAAATCTCCTAGATGCTAATTTTTTAATCTCATTTTTTATCCTCAATAGGAAAATGTATCTTACGCTCTTTTCTGTATTCAATTTATTATATTTTGTATATTACTGAAACATTTAAGTTACAGTGGCAGTTAGTTACAGCCAAAGGGACCTCTGGTCCTAATTGAAATTAACTTTAAATTAATATGCCGGCCCCGTGGTGTAGGGGTAGCGTATCTGCCTTCGATTCCCGGCCAGGTCAGGGATTTTTACCTGGACCTGAAGGCTGATACGAGGTCCACTCAGCCTACGTGAGGAGCTATCTGACGGTGAGATAGCGGCCCCGGTCTAGAAAGCCAAGAATAACGGCCGAGAGAATTCGTCGTGCTGACCACACGACACCTCGTAATCCGCAGGCCTTCGGGCTAGCAGCGGTCGCTTGGTAGACCAAGGCCCGTCAAGGGCTGTAGTGCAATGAGGTTTAAATAAATACATTTCTATTCTATTCTACAACAAATTCGTGTGGCTATTACTAGCCTGGTACAGCCCATGAGTGGCGTCTGTCGTGCAGAAAATTGTATGTTAGTAAAATGGAGGGTAATGTTGTGCTCAAGTTACGGGAATGTTGAGGACAACACAAACACTCAGTCTCCGAGTCAGGGGAATAAATGATTCATGATTAAAATACTGCGACAAAGCCGAGAATCGACCCAGAAAAGCGAGATCCGAAGGCTAAGGTGCTCACCAGTCAGCCAGGGAGACTGGCAAATAACGATCAAAAATCAAGGAATCTGTAGATTCACCTAGACACCAAACCATTACAGATATGTTCCCTTTCTCAAATCTCACATGTATCGACAAAAATTTGAACAGTTCCTGCACAGCTGCCAAATTTTTATTTTGTTTATTAACAGTCCGCTTCTGTGGTGTAGTAGTTAGTGTGATTAGCTGCCACCCCAAAGGCCCGGGTTCGATCCCCGGCTCTGACACGAAATTTGAAAAGTGGTACGAGGGCTGGAACGGAGTCAACTCAGCCTCGCGAGGTCAACTGAGTAGAGGTGGGTTCGATTCCTACCTCAGCTATCCTGGAAGTGGTTTTCCGTGGTTTCCCACTTCTCCTCCAGACAAATGCCGGGAAGATACCTAACTTAAGGCCACGCCCGCTTCATTCCCTCTTCCTTGTCTATCCCTTCCAATATTCTCATCCCCTCGCAAGGCCCCTATTCAGCATAGCAGGTGAGGCCCCCTCGGCGAGCTACTGGTAATCCTCCCCAGTTGTATCCCTGACCCAGAGCCAGAAGCTTTAAGACACTGCCCTTGAGGCGGTAGAGGTGGGATCCCTCGCTGAGTCCGAGGGAAAAACCGACCCTGAAGGGTGTCTGTCTGTTAGGTCATCAGCCCAGAGGCTGGTTGGATCCTCAAATAGCACCACTAAAGTTTATGCGGTTATAAGGAAACCCAAAAACCAATGACAGCACCAAAATGAGGCATACTAGGCAAGATGAGGAGTGAGGTAGTTTGCCATTGCTTTCCTCACTGGGTCAGAAAGTACTATTGCAGCACGATTGACCCCATGAGCAGCACCTTTCGTAACACTCAGACGCACTAGTCGTGCTCTGAATGTCATTACTCAGCACCACCCATACCCCAGCAGCTTCCATATTGTCACAGCCATGGATGTTGACTGGGACTTCGGTGGAAGCTACACTTTACTCTGGCCTGTGCCAAGAGATGGATGCAAAAGTACTGTATCCATCAAGAAATGACAGCAGGCAGCCCTGAAGGGTAAAAAGATGAAGAAGAAGAAGAAGAAGAAGAAGAAGAAGTTTATTAACAAATACATCGCAGTTGGGAAATATCCCGGTGGTAATGATCACTTACAGTACAGTAGTGTGACAGTGAAGTAATGTTAAAACATAATTACCCAACAACAATAACAACTAAAACAACGAGAATACAACAAGCAATTCCATGGAATGAAAATATTACAAGAAGTACTATTAGTTTAACATCCCAAATGCAGCATCATCATATACAAATTCACACACAACTTAAGTAGTCTTTCTTTCTTAGTCCGTTTGCGCTCCAGGATTGGTTTTTCCCCCGGACTCAGCGAGGGATCCCACCTTTTCCGCCTCAAGGGCGGTGTCCTGGAGCGTGAGACTTTAGGTCGGGGGATACAACTGGGGACAAGGACCAGAACCTCTCCCAGGTGGCCTCACCTACTATGTTGAACAGGTGCCTTGTGGGGGATGGGAAGATTGGAAGGGATAGACAAGGAAGAGGCAAGAAAGCGGCCGTGGCCTTAAGTTAGGTACCATCCCGGCATTTGCCTGGAGGAGAAGTGGGAAACCACGGAAAACCACTTCCAGGATGGCTGAGGTGGGAATCGAACCCACCTGTACTCAGTTGACCTCCCGATGCTGAGTGGACCCCGTTCCAGCCCTCGTACCACTTTTCAAATTTCGTGGTGGAGCCGGAAATCGAACCGGGGTCGAACGCAGGCTTCCGCGGGTGGCAGCTAGTCACACTAATCCGTACACCAAAGAGGAGGACCACAACTTAAGAATTTTTAGTTCTTAACACTCCTTCTTCTTCTTTATTTGTTTATCTTCCAGGGTCGGTTTTTCCCTCGGACTCAGCGAGGGATCACACCTCTACCGCCTCAAAGACTGTGTCCTGGAGCTTCGGACTCTGGGTCGGGGATACAACTGGGGAGGATGATCAGTTACCTCGCCCAGGCGGCCTCACCTGCTATGCTTAACACGGGCCTTGCGGGGGGGGATGGGAAGATTGAAAGGCATAGACAAGGAAGAGGTAAAGAAGTGGCCGTGGCCTTAAGTTAGGTACCATCCCGGCATTTGCCTGGAGGAGAAGTGGGGAAACCACGGAAAACCATTTCCAGGATGGCTGAGGTGGGAATCGAACCCACCTCCATTCAGTTGACCTCCCGAGGCTGAGTGACCCCGTTCCAGCCCTCGTACCACTTTTGAAATTTCGTGGCAGAGCCGGGAATCGAACCCGGGTCTCCGGGGGTGGCAGCTAATCACACTAACCACTACATCACAGAGGCGGACTGTTTTTAACACTAAGGTCTATAATACTATAGGTTTAGCAGTACAAGTACAAATAAAGCAAGGAAAGGTGAAAATATAGGCTACTAATTACATCAATGGTATGGAGGACAGGTTTGTCTTTTGTTTTGTTCCGAAATTTCCTAAGGTAAATCAGCACTCAACTAGTGTATGATAAATGTCTGCTCCTATAGCGCTGCCATATGTGCACTGCTTATTAGCTAGTATAGATACCTTACTGGGCCATTGGTAGAGTCTACATCTCAAGGTCGGGGATTCGATCTCGGTCGAGACAGTCAGGTTTTGAAATGCGATCGAAAATCTCGGTACTTCACGTCACAATCGTAGGCATTAGAGCCGTACAATGAGCGAGTCTTGGCTCATTCCTCTAGATTATACCATCCACTTCTGCTACTGCTGGCTTTCTCGGAGAACGAGCCTGCTGCAGGAGCGAACAGAGAGTCTGAACAGACTCGAACCAAACTCATTCTCTCTTTATCTCTCCTGGTGTTTATCCCGACGTATGGGTCCGCTGCTTTGCTATATCCCCTCCATTTCGGTTTGTTGCTGACATCAAGTTTTAAGCCAACTTCATTCATGTCGGCCTGGCTGTTATCGGCCCATCTTCCACTTGGTCTTTTTTCTACCCGAGTCTCATTGGAGAGCTGCTTTTACAACTGAGCTGTCCTGCCTTATCATTGCGTGACCGTATCAGCTCATTGCTGGCTGATATTTGAATAGTGAATAACATGTGTCAGCCTAAATTCAGAACTCAGTAACATGTTCGGTAGACCAAACTGCGTGTTGTTGCCTTGTTCCTGCGTGATAGCGCAAAGAAGAAGGTTATGCAATCAAGATTTGCCGAGAGCCAATACATGTAGCAAGTGTATCAATGAGCGAGGCCCTTGAACCTCCAAGTTTCCTAAGTGCTCGTTTCTGCCCAGACTCATTTTGTTCATTGTGAAGAATCAGGCAGCATGAAATTGAGCATCTTTTCGAGTTTGGTTCTTTCATACATTCATTGACCAGAATGCCCGAGCAGGAAGTTTTGAACGAGTCTAGAGCTTGAAATATTGAGCCAGACCTATCTCTTATAAATGACTTTGAGCGTTTCAACGCGTCATCTTGCACATCTAGAAGACATGTTAAAGATACTTGGTGATGTATTTTTTGTTCACTGGATGAAATTAACTCAGGCTTTGAAATTGTACAGTGGAGTTTCTTTTTCGCTGCTAGATGGCAGCACGATCAGGAACTTCGAATGGTGTGCAGGCTGCTGAATGGCACCATTTTTAAAAGGTGTACAACCCGGTGGTTGAGCCCATGCTATTACAAATAAATAAAAGCTCTTATAATCGAAAAACATTAAATACATTAAGACTATCTAGGCTACTTAATCAGATAAATATTGATAAAATTACACGGATATGAGTATACGGTAGAAGAAATCATTTTTCGGATTTGTAGGCCGCAGCACTTGGATGGGTGACCATCCAGTACTACCACTTACCGACACATGTAAACTGCTGTGCCAGTCATCTTCACTGAATGTCAAGTTTTTTTTTTTTTTCGGGCACACACATGCTAAAGCACAGCACACACATATAGCCAAAAAATTTACACATAAGGAGTTAAGCAACATCGGGAGCGGTCACCCACTGGATGGGTGGCCAAGCTTCCGCACACTTACTGTTCTCAAATAAATAATGAATTACTACCAAAACTGTTTAAAAACTCACATACAGTATATCTTATTCAGAACGACGAATCACTCACTACAGACCGACAGAGGAGCTCCGACGGGAGCACCGGTATCGGTACGACACAACCCGCCTATCTCCTTGGAGACAGATGGAAGATACAGATCCCCTGGGAGGACGTGGTCGAACTGGATTGATAGTCCTTAATGTTTCACCGGAGACTACGCCCGGCATTCGGAACGGGCCTTCTATCATCCATACCAACAACTTCCTTCCACCCTCCTCTCCAATATAATCAACCATCTCTGTAGCTTCCACATCTCCTAGTCAGAGAGTGGGTATAACTCATAGGGCGGCCTGTCCCACCATTTGAGGTGAAGAAAGAAACTATCTTCGTCGTCATCAGCAAGAGAAAGGGAAAGGTCACGAAGGGTGTACCGGACGAGTTGGCCTTGCGGTTAGGGGCGCGTAGCTGTGAGCTTGCACCCGGGAGATACTGGGTTCGAACCCCTCTGTCCGCAGCCCTGAAGATGGCTTTCCATAGTTTCCCATTTTCACACCAGGCAAACGCTAGGGCTGTACCTTA